>NC_092118.1:20026294-20626294 GCF_045679555.1 Salvelinus alpinus
TCGCGGTCAATTTGCAGTGTACAAATTATTTAGAAGTATGTTCTGGCCCCCCGACCATCCACTCAAGGAAAAATCGGTCCACAGCTGAATGTAATTGGGGACCCCTGGCCTACATGTAATCATAAGCCATCATTATATTCATAGACCGGTAGTGTCATACATTATTAAAACTGAAAGTGTGCTGGATTAATTCACCAGATGTAGCCTAGAATAACATAGAGTGAATGAGGATTATGTCATCATCAAGAGTTTATTAATGCAACATTTAACATCCACCACTGCAGCGTCAAAGACTAAAATCATCCTGCCAAGTTCCAACCAAAGGATTCCCTGGACATTGGGTCAATTCAGCGAATGCCATTCTTTTGATTGGGATGAAAACGACAATCTTAGACAATCTTATACGTTTTGTTCTATGAAATAATCTTCATCAGCTAAAATCCCTTTTTGTGAATTTTGAAGCATTTACATTATAATAAACACATATTTTCATAAAGATCATGTTAACTGACTATTATTATCTCATAGAATAACATGTATAAGATCTCTTAAGCCTGTGTTACCTCAGACCTTATTTTTGGTGTTTATCCCAAATCAAATTCTTTCTCCGTTCATTTTCCCCATAGGAATGGCTGAATGAACCAGAGGTAATGCATTTCTGGTTTTTAGAACTACAAACTGGTGAGCTCTGTGCTGGGTTAGACTAATCATTTAAATATACACTACTGACAGGGGGCGCTCTTTTGAAGCTACAAATATTTTGGAATATTTTAGAATGCATTTATTTGTTTTTGCCACGTTTATTATATTACAGACACCTTAATGCATACGTGTGAATCATATTATGTGAGTTAAGCATACAAATAAAATATATATATATATAAAAACATCTTCCTTAAAGTATAATATTTTGAAATAACTAATATGTCACTGTTCCCATTACAACAAAATACTTAAATACATGTAATTTTGTCCTTGAAAGATTTAAATGAAATACTGAAGAATTCTATTCATTCCTATGGAACTGCTGCTTTCTGAAGAGTGCCAACATGGCTTCAAAGTCTCTCATTGGCCAACACATAGCATCAGCAATCCAGGGTTTATATACATCATTGGGTTAGACTACTGGGCCTACAAGACAGGTGGCACTGTGGGGTGTGCAGTTCTGTGAAAACGCGAGTCCCGTGAGTCACGTACATGATGACAGTAATTTCATTACATTCTCTCCTGCTATGAGGCAAGAATATGACACAGCAGACTGGTCTCATACACTAGATGTAACATAGTAAATGTAAATCCGGGTCACTCGAATATGTTACGTTTGGTATAGTGAAAGAGATGGAGACCCGCAAACTGTCGAAAAAAAGGAATAAATCCAAAACTGAGGCTTGAATGCAAAATAAAGATGTTTATTAGAACATCATGGTTCCCAAATAAATGAAGGTATGTTTACACTGAGAATGGCCCAAGGCCAAAACCTTTGTGTTTTGTTTTCACTTTTCATTTATTCACTTTCTTGCACTATGAATAACATCACCCAGGCAAAAACTAAAGGAGGGTGGTTGGTCGGGGTGGATGGGTGAGCATATAATGCGAATATGTTTGAATCTCATCACTGACAACTTTAGCATTTTAGCTAATTAGTAACTTCCCCTAACCTTAACACTTTTAGCGAACCCTTCCCCTAACACAACCTAATGTAACAGTATAACTTTAGACCGTCCCCTCGCCCCGACACGGGCGCGAACCAGGGACCCTCTGCACACATCAACAACAGTCACCCACGAAGCATCGTTACCCATCGCTCCACAAAAGCCGCGGCCCTTGCAGAGCAAGGGGAACCACCACTTCTAGGTTTCAGAGCAAGTGACGTAACCGACTGAAAGGCTGCTAGCTCGCACCACCGCTAACTAGCTAGCCATTTCACATCCGTTACACTCACCCCCCTTTCGACCTCCTCCTTTTCCGCAGCAACCAGTGATCCGGGTCAACAGCATCAATGTAACAGTATAACTTTAGACCGTCCCCTCGACACGGGCGCGAACCAGGGACCCTCTGCACACATAAACAACAGTCACCCACGAAGCATCGTTACCCATCGCTCCACAAAGGCCGCGGCCCTTGCAGAGCAAGGGGAACCACTACTTCTAGGTTTCAGAGCAAGTGACGTAACCGACTGAAAGGCTGCTAGCTCACACCACCGCTAACTAGCTAACCATTTCACATCCGTTACACTAACTCCCAACCTTAACCCCTAGAGCTAGCTAATGTTAACATTAGCCACAACATTTTTTATTTGTTGTTTTGACATATCATGTTTTGGAAATGCATAACATATTATATTAATCGCAATAAGTAACATAAGGTTCAAATTGCAATTCGTAATATGTCATATGAATAGTAATTTCTAACATATCATACAAAATGGATGATGGACATCCACAAATTAATACTTCCCATACTAAATGAATGAAATGTCTCGCATTTCCGTACAGAGTAATACGAAATTATCTGAGACCACGTTGGACACAGTGCGGTTCAGACTTTTAGGAAACTAGAAAAGTAGACCTACTGTATAGTAAATTAAGCTGCACCAAACACCGCCTATTGACCTTCAATAATAAAAAATAAAAAACTACTGCTGAAGTTTTAATCATACAGTCAAGTTGTTACAAAACAGTAGCCTAATAAACCATAGAAAGGAATCATAGCAACTTGAGAACATTTTCTTTCACGATTGACTAGTACTGTTATGCATTTGTTTACTGTCATTTGTGGCATTAACTGTTGTATAGGCTATAATTTCGTTTTGGGTTTAAAGAAAAATCATAATTGTTTTGTTAACTTACCTTTAAAGAAAAAACGTCGTAAGGACGGCAACGCGTCCTGACCACAGGAACACACACAGACACATTAATAACTTCCCGACAGGCGATTGGCTACAGGGAAACCTGGAGGCACTGTGATTGGTGAGAAAGAACATGCCGCTTCTCTATTGGTTAGAATCACGTATCTTTACGGGAAGGAAGTAGTTGACTGTTTTTGTTGGTTGATTGGATGGAAATATTTGTCTAACTGATCCTTTACTGCTGTAGCCATTTGCTTGCAACTGTGTAGCTAACGACAATGTTGAAATTATATCATTGCATGTACCCACTGAACATGACAGTGAAGGCAAAATCAATCGACTGAGAAGCAAAATACCAAATAAGTAACAGGTTATTTTGTTTAGGTCTATATAGATATAGGTCCTGTTATTTTATGTTTTTGGAAGCAGGGCCATGTGTGATATTCATTTGCCCGGTTTAAATGTTGTTAACATGTATAATCCTTCCTCGAAGTATTCACTGCGCCATTTGAATGTAAGTGGGGTTCCTTACGTGCACATCCACATTGTCAGACAAGTGATTCATTCGGAGAAGGTAGGCCACATTTAACAAGGAAATACCTCGGTTATAGACAAAAACAGGCCGATTAAGCCTATAACAGAAGGTAGGCCACATTTAACAAGGAAATACCTCGGTTATAGACTGAAACTATGGCAACTGCTTGGGGACAAAAACAGGCCGATTAAGCCTATAACAGAATAGAGGATTCACATAAAAAATCAATTATGTGAGCAAAGCCCACATAAGGTCTGACAGTAAACTGTCAGTCTTATCTAGGCATGACAGGAAATGGTCTCACTATTAATCAGAGAGCCACTTCCAGAAAATTAAAGTCTGTCTTGAAGTCAAGACAGACTTTAGCCCTCTCTTCCTCTCTCAGAATCTGATATGCCAGCACTTCATAGTGTGCAAAGCTAAAATATCTTGATTGATTAATAAACCCTAGTGCTGAAATATATCTGTAGTGTTGTGCTACTGTCAAACACCCACACACATTAAACGTGTTGGACTACTGTTCATCCCCAAGTATCCTCTTTGATCACAGCAGTAAGATTGTAACCATCACAAACACATTCTCTCTATTTCAGTGATGGGGGGTTTGTGATTACCTTTGTGCAAAGAAAGGAACAAATTATTTTCATGAATTTTATGATATAGACAATTTTTACTTTGTGGTTGTGGAATCGAGTGAAAACCATGCATCGTCCACACACAGGCTTGTAAATAACCGCACCAGTTCAAGCACCGCCTTCGCCCCAATCTTGATTCGTCCAAATAATCAATGATAAAAAAAAATTTGAATTAGGAAACTCATACGTTTCCGATTTGCTAATTCGTAGAACATTTCCCAGTTTCCTAGTTGTCATGATGACACACCTATCTCGATCGATGGGAGAAGATTTGAAATAGACACGATGGCGGCGTACACATCGTTAGATTACTTAATGGAGCAAAACATTTATTTTAATAATGGAGCATTTTCGCACCACTTGCAATTGTACAGACATTTTAGAAGATACGTTTGTCCGAATCGAGAACGAAGATAGTGTCGCCATGTTAAAGTTGGTCAAAAATTCTCTGTGCTACACCAAACAGTACTTAACCTGTAAGCCTCTGGTTAAATCACAATATCTGGTGTAACAATCAATAACTACAGTATGTAGCTCCATCCTTTGTCGAAATTTAAGTCAGATTGCAACAATTGTTTCAATATTTCCACTAAGGTGACTAAAAACGATATAATGTATACCGATGTGTTTAAGTACTATGCAATGTATTTAAAATAACAATATTTTGCTATGTAACTACTGCATAAAAAAAGTGCCATGTATGTAAAATATGAGTCATATGTAAATGTAACAAAAACTAAGAGGGGATGGACCAAAAAAGTTGTTTTATTTTTTAACGATTAGTGAAATCATAGGTCTGCCAAACATTTAGCTATTATTACTCATTTGTTATTCAGTTTGATATCCAAGTGAAGAATTTAACATCGGAGTGGTGGTTGTGCGAGTGTGTGTGGATTTGGTTCTCTAATGTTCAATCACTGCTCTGGAGTTTACTTTTTAAATATTATATTCCATTTAGCAGATGCTTTTATCCAACGCGACTTGCAGTCATGTGTACATATATTTTACGTCTGGGTAGCCCCGGGAAACAAACCCACAACCCTGGCGTTGCTAACGCCATGCTCTACCAACTCAGCCATACAGGACCACAATAATGACACAAGATAATGAACACAAAATACTACCAAATGCTGTCACTGTAGACAATTTAAAAAAAATCTGTGTTACTCCGTGGCTGCCGACCGAAACCAGGTAACCATGGTAACAGGGTATCCCTGCCTGTTCACTTTAATGAAGAACACATGACATCATGGGGCTTTAGAGTAGACCGACCACCCCTCACAGTGATGTTATATTACAAACACATACACCTCAACACATACACACAAAAACTCATTCATAATACACAAAAGAGAAGTCATAAACTGCTCTCCTACAAGAATCACCAATAGGTAGGGTGGAGCTTCTGTGATTTATATGTTTGACAAATTTGAGAGTCTCTTTGTCCCTGTAGACAAGAGCCAGGGAGTTCTCCTCTGGATACACCATCAGGAGCTGCGGACAGGAGGACACCGATGAGAAATGACAACCACAGGAATCTAGTTGATCAGTTGCCATTTGAACAGTGACATCACTCACCTCCTCATCCTCTTCATTAGCAACGTAAGAGGTGAAGCCCCCAAACTCAGTCTGCCAGTCTGAAAAATAAAAAGACAGTTATCACACTTTAGAGTTGATATTGTGTATGATAACATTCGCACTTACAATTTTGAAAATAGTTCCCAAAACTATGATTCTAACCTACATTGTGTGTCTGTGTGTGCGTGCTTAGGCATGAGTGTCTGATTAAGCGAGTGTGTGTGATTAAGCGTGTGTGTGACTGACCAGGACAGCTCAGGGGCAGCAGTAGGTCAAGGGCGTACTCCGCTTTCGATGCGTCTCCATCGTGCAGTAGTGTGTAGCTCCCATGAGCCCAGCGACGCAGCTCTCCAACACACAACGGTGTGCTCGGCTCTTGAGGATACACACAGAGGGGTCAACACATACTTACAAAGGCATATTCAGCCCTGAGGAGGTACAGAAAGGTCAAGGCTCACAAACACACAGATCTGAGGATACACACAGGGGTCAACACACACACTACCAGTCAAAAGTTTTAGAACACCTACTCATTCAAAAGGTTTTTCTTTATTTTTACAATTTTCTACATTGTAGAATAATAGGGAAGACATCAAAACTATGAAATAACACATATGGAATCATGTGGTAACCAAAAAAACTGTTAACCTCTTATGGCTGGGGGCGCTTTTTTCATGTTCGGATGAAAAGCGCGCCTAGAGTAAACTGCCTGCTACTCAGGCCCAGAAGCTAAGATATGCATATTATTAGTAGATTTGGATAGAAAACACTCTGAAGTGTCTAAAACTGTTTGAATGATGTCTGTGAGTATAACAGAACTCATATGGCAGGCAAAAACCTGAGAAGAAATCCAACTTGGAAGTGGGAAATCTGAGGTTTGTAGATTTTCAAGTATATGCCTATCCAAGATAGTGTAAATTTGGTCTAATTGCACTCCCTAAGGCTTCCACTAGATGTCAACAGTCTTTAGAACCTTGTTTCAGGCTTCTACTGTGAAGGGGGAGTGAATAAGAGCTGTTTGACTAAGGGGTCTGACATCTAAGTCACGCGCGCAGCCGTGAGAGCGAGCTAGGTTCCCTTTCATTTCTAAAGACAAAGGAATTGTTCGGTTCGAATATTATTGAAGATTTATGATAAAAACATCCTAAAGATTGATTCTATACATCGTTTGACATGTTTCTACGAACTGTAATGGAACTGTTTTGACTTTTCGTCTGGACTAAGTGCCTGCGCCTTGTGAATTTGGATTTGTGAACTAAACGCACAAACAAAAAGGAGGTATTTGAACATAAATGATGGACTTTATCGAACAAAACAAACATTTATTGTGGAACTGGGATTCCGATGAAGATCATCAAAGGTAAGTAAATATTTATAATGCTATTTCTGACTTCTGTTGACTCCACAACATGGCGGGTATCTGTATGGCTTGTTTTGGTGGCTGAGCGCTGTACTCAGATTATTCCATGGTGTGCTTTCGCTGTAAAGCTTTTTTGAAATCTGACACAGCGGTTGCATTAAGGAGAAGTATATATTTAATTCCATGCATAACACTTGTATTTTCATCAACATTTATGATGAGTATTTTTGTAAATTGATGTGGCTCTCTGCAAAATCACTGGATGCCTTGAAAGCAAAACATTACTGAACATAACGCGCCAATGTAAACTGAGATTTTTTTATATAAATATGAACTTTATCGAACAAAACATACATGTATTGTGTAACATGAAGTTCTATGAGTTCCATCTGATGAAGATCATCAAAGGTTAGTGATTAATTTTATCTCTATTTCTACTTTTTGTGACTTTTTGTGACTAGGCACTGACCTAACATAATCGCATGGTATGCTTTCGTCGTAAAGCCTTTTTAAATCGGACACTTTGGTGGGATTAACAACAAGTTTATCTTTAAAATGGTGTATAATACTTGTATGTTTGAGGAATTTTAAATATGAGATTTCTGTTGTTTGAATTTGGCGCCCTGCACTTTCACTGGCTGTTGTCAAATCGATCCCGTTAACGGGATTTCAGCCGTAAGAAGTTTTTAAACAAATCAAAATATATTTTATATTTGAGATTCTTCAAATAGCCACCCTTTGCCTTGATGACAGCTTTGTACACTCTTGGCATTCTCTGAACCGCCTCATGGGGTAGTCACATGGAATGCATTTCAATTAACAGGTGAGCCTTCTTAAAAGTTAATTTGTGGAATTTCTTTCCTTCTTAATACGTTTGAGGTTGTGTTGTGACAAGGTAGGGGGGTATACAGAAGATAGCCCTATTTGGTAAAATACCAAGTCCTGGCTATCATGAGGACCGCCACAGGAATGGAAGACCCAGAGTTACCTCTGCTGCAGAGGATACGTTCATTAGAGTTACCAGCCTCAGAAATTGCAGCCCAAATAAATGCTTCACAGAGTTCAAGTAACAGACACATCTCAACATCAACTGTTTAGAGGAGACTGCATGAATCAGGCCTTCATGGTCGAATTGCTGCAAAGAAACCACTACTAAATGACACCAATAAGAGACTTGCTTGGGCCAAGAAACACGAGCAATGGACATTAGACCGGTGGAAACTTGTCCATTGGTCTGGAGTACAAATTGGAGATTTTTGGTTCCAACCGCCGTGTCTTTGTGAGATGCGGTGTGGGTGAACGGATGATCTCTGCATGTGTATTTCCCACCGTAAAGCATGGAGGAGGAGATGTTATGGTGTCTGGTGCTTTGCTGGTGACATTGTCTGTGATTTATTTACAATTCAAGGCACACTTAACCAGCATGGCTACCACAGCATTCCGCAGTGATACGCCATTGGGCTTAGTGGGACTATCATTTGTTTTTCAACAGGACAATGACCCAACACACCTCCAGGCTGCGTAAGGGCTATTTTACCAAGAAGGAGTGATGGAGTGCTGCATCAGATGACCTGGTCTCCACAATCCCTCGACCTCAACCAAATTGAGATGGTTTGGGATGAGTTGGACCGCAGAATGAAGGAAAAGCAGCCAACAAGTGCTCAGCATATGTGGAAACTTCTTCAAGACTGTTGGAAAAGCATTCCAGGTGAAGCTGGTTGAGCAAATTCCAAGAGTGTGCAAAGCTGTCATCAAGGCAAAGAATGGCTATTTGAAGAATCTCAAATATAAAATATATTTTGATTTGTTTAAGACTTTTTTAGTTACTACATGATTCCATATGTGTTATTTCATAGTGTTGATGTCTTCACTATTATTCCACAATGTAAAAAATAGTAAAAATAAAGAAAAACCCTTGAATGAGTAGGTGTTCTAAAACTTTTGACCGGTAGTGTACATACACAAACAAGCAACACACCTTTGTTATTCTTATTAGCTGATGGTGTGTCCCCAGATGACCCTGTGGCTTCTCTCTCTTCCTCATCTTCTTGGTCCTTCTCTTCCTCCTCGTCTTCGTCACTAGGGCTGAGGTAGTGCAGTCTCAGGCCAGTGAAGTTGGACAGAAGCAGGAAGAAAGCCTCCGAGCACAGCAGCTCCCAGCATGCACTCACACACTGGGGGAAGGACACTAACGAAGCCACTTCATAACATCTGCACAATGCACATATACAAAAATATTGACACACATCATATACATTTACAGTCATCATAACATCTTAGGGATATCTCTCTCACTCACACAAACAAACAAATTACTAGACAGGCTCACCTCCTGTTGGGAGGACCTTGCTTGGTCCACTGGACATCAGTCGATCGCAGTGCTTCACTCACCTCCTTAAACTTCTCCTCCTGTAGAGAGAGACACTGTCAACCAGGAGAGAGGCAGCAGGAGAGATGGAGAAATTAAGAGGTTGAGTAATGGGGTTACTTTGAGGAAATTCTTGAGCTGGATCTCAGAGCTGTCCTCAAACTCTTGCTGAACCTGTGACTGGTAGTCAACATCCAGATACAGTGGATTCAGCCACTCTAGCAGCAGTGTCTCCTGTGAACAGACACACAAAATACACACTCAGGTAAAATGCACACACACACACATGTATTTATTTCATGTGACCACATCATTGCTCTATGGCTGTGAGTTCTCTCTTTCAGAACAAACACACACATCTCTGGGAAGGTGGGGGCTCCTTGGGAAGGGGGGCTCGATGTGACGAGGGGGTCGCTCCAAAGACAGCCCGTGAAACCAGCCACTCAGAGAGAGACGACACTTATCCTCTGACAACACCTCTGCAACCTAGACAAACACACAGAGAGACAGCCATCCGTAGATTGCACTACTGCTACCTGGACAGGTGAGAGGTGTGAAGTGTGTGGTTGTTACCCGGTGGTATAGGAAGAACTACCTGGTGGAAGGAAACGGGTGAAACCTCAAAGAGAACCAGAGTGTTCCAGCTGGGCACCAGAGACTTCACCACACTATGGGGCTGGAAGTGATCTATGCACAAAGTAGATTATAGATTAAAACACACATGTTTAACTCATGCCAATGCACACACCCACAGACCAATACTTACCATCTGTGCTGAAGAGATCCAGGGTTCCTCCATCGCTGCTCTCCCATGGAGGGACAAGGTAGAGGATAAAGGCAACACGCCTCCCCTCCAACTCATCATCATGACACAACAGAACATCTACCGACAGAGAGATAGAGAGGGCATAGATAGAGATATGAAACAGATAGATAATGTATATTTCATAATTAATTCCAGAAATATGCATGTCCATATAGACTAACTATGCAGTGGGTAGAACAGGATATCTTGGGGGGATAGCTCAGTGCTTCTGCTCTTTTCTAGGAGGAGCATGCTAATATTAAGGCTTGCTCATTGTTTTTTTGAAGAGTAGAGGTAAAAACATGTGACTCACCAGTGTATTGGTACTTGGCACAGGAAACATCCACTGTGGGCTCCAGTTCTACCCCCAACACTTCCCCCAGCCAGGATCGAAACCGCCCAAATAGTGCTGCCCTGAAATCACACACAAAGCTCAAAAACAGCCTAACTGAGAGCATGCACATGTGAAAAACATCACACAGCTTGCTTAGCGAGTAACACTTTCCCTGATTCAGCACATACCAAGGCTTGAACTCAGGACCTCTGCCTCACAAACACATGTGACCACCATCCTGAAGCGTCTTACTCAGTCGCCCAAATGGAGACATTTGTGGAAGCACGCGCAAGTGGAGACACTTCAGGCTGAGGAATGAGTTACACAGATACCCATCTGCTACACACCCACAAAGCAAACATGTTCTCTCTACCTCCCTAAATTGCTCTCACACACACACATACAAATTACCTCAAGCCTGTGATGTGAGGCTCTTTTCTCTTTTTCAGGTCGTCTGACTGTAAGAGAAATTGTCAATGAGTATCATAACTCCCAATGTCATAACTCCAAAAAGCAGAGTAAAGAAACATTAGGAACAAGAAGCAACCCATTTCAAATCTGTATTCCTATCAGTTTTCCTTTTTCACCTGATTAAATTTGTACAGGTCGTTGGACTTCTCATGGAAGTTGAGGTCTAGAAGCTCCCTCTGTAGGTTCTCTGTAAAGCTGTCACTCTGGATGAAGTTCCTGATGATGCAGTGAGGGAAAGGGTGGCAGTCCAGTTCCAGGCCCCCTTAAGAGGAACACCAGAGGAACACTCAACGACTGGTCTACCAATATAAAAAAAGTTTTAACACTAATTATGTGAATAAATGTAACATTAACTAATGTATGTCTTAGAGTCAGTTGTTACCTCTGGATCATTTGCATTTGAGGTTCTAACAGCACATAGGAAGGTGGTAAACCTTCTCAATACTCCAAAAACATATTTTTTTTTGTGACACCCTTTTGTGACTTCTCTTTGGGTGCCATATATGTGTCATGTCATGCTCAACAATACAGTGCTCACAATACAAACAGTTTCCTCTCATCTATTTTCCTTTCCTACAATGCTGAGAGCCCGTACTGCAGCATTCAATGTCAGCAGAACAAACCCAGATGAATCGGTGGTGCGCATTGTGTACAAGGCAAGCAGGTACGAGCTCCGCAAATGGATTAGGGACGCGAAAAGACAATACAGACGCAAACTTAAATTGATGTTCGACAACTCAGACTCACGTCGCATGTGGCAAGGACTACTGACTGACAGACTACAAAGGCAAATCCAGCTGTGCGCTGCCCACCAAAGCCTCACTCCCAGACGACCTTAACACATTGAATGCTTGCTTCGAGGCAGACAATAAAGAGCCATCCAGGAAGACTCACTGCTCCGGACAACCAGGTGCTTTCGCTTTTCAAGGCTGACTTGAGGAAAACACTCAAAAAAGTGAATACTCACAAAGCCGCCGGCCCAGATGGCATCCCTGGCTGCGTCCTCAGAGGGTGTGCTGACCAGCTGGCAGAAAAATCTTCAACCTGTCCCAGGCTGTAGTCCCCACCTGTTTTAAGGAGACCACCATCGTCCCAGTGGCCCAAAAAAACAAGGTGTCATGCCCCGAGGCTGGCCCACACCAAGGCCAGCATGCCAGGCAGACTGGACCCACTCCAATTTGCCTACCGTTACAATAGATACAAATCCATTTCCATCGCTATGCACACGGCCGTAACACATCTGGACAAGAGGAACACCAATGTGAGAATACTGTTCATTGATTACGGTTCAGTATTCAACACTATTGTTCCCTCCAAGCTCGACACCAAACTCAGAGCCCTGGGTCTGGACACCACCCTCTGCAACTGGATCCTGGACCTCCTGACGGGCAGACCACAGGCTGTGAGGATTGGCAACAACACCTCCTCCACACTGACTCGTAACACAGGGGCCCCACAGGGATGTGCCCTCGGTTCTCGGCTGCACCCCCTGTTCACCCAGGATTGCGTGGCTTTGCACAACACCAACTCCATCACCACGGTTGTAGGCCTGATAACATACAATGACGAGTCAGCCTATGGGGAGGAGGTACGTGAATTGGGATTGTGGTGTCATGACAACAACCTCTCCCTTAATGTAAGCAAAACAAAGAGTAAAAAAAAAAAAATTTGAACCTTTATTTAACTAGGCAAGTAAGTTAAGAAAAAAATCTTATTTACAATGACGGCCTACTCCGGCCAAATCCTGACAACGCTGGGCCAATTGTGCACTGCTCTATGGGGACTCCCATTCACGGCTGGATGTGATACAGCCTGGATTTGAACCAGGTACTAGTGACGCCTCTTGCACTGATGCAGTGCCTTAGACCGCTGCGCCACTCGGGAGCCCAAAATTATTGACTTCAGGAAGCAGAGGAGGGAACAAGCCCTGATCCACAACAACAGGACTGCAGTAGAGAGAGTCACTAGTTTAAAGTTCCTCAGCATCCACGTCACAGAGGACATGTCATGGATCCACAACACCACCACTCTTGTCAAGAGGGTGCAACAGCGTCTCTATTTCCTAAGGCGGCTGAAGAAATCCGGCATGCCTCCAAATACTACCGCTGCACCATCAAGAGCGCCCTGACCAGTTTCATCACGGCCTAGTATGGGAATTGCTCCGTGCACTAATGCAAGACCCTCCAGCGGGTGGTGAAGATGGCCTAGTACATCACTGGGACTGTGCTACCATCCATCCAGGACATCTACTCGAAATGGTGCCCGAGGAAGGCACACGACATCATAAAGGACCCCACACACCCCAGCCACAAGGAGAAGGTATCGGCGCATGAGGTCTGATACAAACAGGCTCAGTGGCAGTTCCTTTCTACAAGCCATCTGACTGCTGAACACTTGAACTGGACTGACAACCTGTTCTGATTCTCTGCATCTTAGCACACATGTGCTCACTCATGCACAGACCCACACAGACATACACATATACAGTATTCAGACCCCTCGACTTTTTCCACATTTTGTTACGTTACTGCCTTATTCTAAATTGTTTATTTTTTTAAAAGCGAAAACAGGTTTAGACATTTTTGCTAATTTAAAAAAAACAAAAACATGAATGCCTTATTTACATAAGTATTCAGACCCTTTGCTATGAGACTCGAAATTGAGTTCAGGTGCATCCTGTCTCCATTGATCATCCTTGAGAAATTCTACAACTTCATTGGAGTCCACCTGTGGTAAATTCAATTGATTGGACATGATTTGGAAAGGCACACACCGGTCTATATAAGGTCCCACAGTTGACAGTACATGTCAGAGCAAAAACCAAGCCATGAGGTATAAGGAATTGTCCGTAGAGCTTTGAGACAGGATTGTGTCAAGGCACAGGGGCAGCAGGTAGCTTAGTGATTAGAGTGTTGGGCCAGTAACCGAAAGGTTGCTGGATCGAATCCCCGAGCTGACAATGTAAAAATCTGTTGTTCTGCCCCTGAACAAGGCAGTTAACCCACTGTTCCCCGGTAGGCTGTTTTTGTAAAATAAGAATTTGTTCTTAACTGACTTGCTTAGTCAAATAAAGGTTAAATAAAAAACAGATCTGAGGAAGGGTACCAAAAAAATGCTGCTGCATTGAAGGTCCCCAAGAACACAGTGGCCTCCATCATTCTTAAATGGAATAAGTTTGGAACCACCAAGACTCTTCCTAAAGTTGGCCGTCCAGCCAAACTGAGCAATCGGGGGAGAAGGGCCTTGGTCAGGGAGGTGACCAAGAACCTGATGGTTCTCTGTACCTAAAGGACTCTCAGACTATGAGAAACAAGATTCTCTGGTTTAATGAAACCAAGATTTAACTATTTGGCCTGAATGCCAAGCGTCACTTCTGGAGGAAACCTGGCACCATCCCTACGGTGAATCATTATGGTGGCAGCATCATGCTGTGGGGATGTTTTTCAGCAGCAGTGACTGGGAGACTAGTCAGGATTGAGGGAAAGATGAATGGAGCTAAGTACAGAGAGATCCTTGATGAAAACCTGCTCCAGAGCGCTCAGAACCTGACTTCCAACAGGACAACGGCCCTAAGCACACAGCCAAGACAACGCAGCAGTGGCTTTGGGACAAGTCTCTGAATGTCCTTGAGTGGCCCAGCCAGAGTCCGGACTTGAACATCTCTGGAGAGACCTGAAAATAGCTATGCAGCAACGCTTTCCATCCAACCTGACAGAGCTTGATATGCAGAGAAGAATGGGAGAAACTCCCCAAATAGACGTGTGCCAAGCTTGTAGTGTTATAATCAAGAAAACTCAAGGCTGTAATTGCTGCCAAAGGTGCTTGAACAAAGTACTGAGTAACAAGTATGAATACTTATTTAGATGTGATTTCAGTTTCTTATTTTTAATACATTTAATACAATACATTTAAAAATTATGTTTTTGCTTTGTTATTATGGGGTATTGTGTGTAGATTGACGAGAAAAAACACAATCAATTTTAGAATAAGGCTGCAACGTAACAAATGTGGAAAAAGTGAAGGGGTCAGAATACTTTTCGAATGCTACACACATATCACAACTGCTGCTACCAGACTCTTATTACACTGCTTAGTTTATACACTGCCGCCCTCCCCAATACACGTGAAAATATTAGCTATAAATTGTGCCTTCCTGTATTATACCTAAGCTAAAAAAGTTATTTTCTACGGTGTCATTTACTTTATGTTCGTAATATGATTTTTATTGTATTGTTGCATTGTCGAGAATGAACCTTCAAGTAAGCATTTCGTTGGATGATGTATAAGACTAATATAAGACGTGATAATGGTTGAGGTAGATAGTTTGATCCACATATTTTAGTGTTTTCAAATCAGTGGTCATGAAAGCAAAGTTGTGACTAAAGCTTTGCACATGACTGACAATATTGATATGTAGGGAGACTAATAGCGTATCAATTAAAATAACCATATATGTAACAAGACTAGCCAAAGCATGTGCTCGGTGTAAACACATGTAGCTAAGATAGCTAGCAGGTATCTGACCATGAGAGTACTGCGCTCGATGCGACCATGCTTCCTTCACTCCCTTCTTCACATCTTCGTCCTCGAGTAGTGGAGAAAGTTTTACTCTCTCTTCGCGTTTCTTTCTCTTCTTTCCTTTCTCGGCATTCTCGCCATCATCTCGCTGTCGTTTACAATTCATTTTTGTATAAATGAGTCGCGGTTCAATTGCGTCATAACAACGCAGCAGGACGTTAGTGGTTCCGAGTCTTTTCGGTGAGCCGGTTCATTACATTTAAAAAAGCCGGCTCACAAACGACTCTTCTTCGCAATGCTTTAAAATCGAGGGGGTCGGTGGGACACATTTTGACATGTTCATAGAAAGAGATCAGGGTCCAGAGTAACGCTGAGGTCCTTCCGTTTTATTTGAGATGACTGCGCAACCATTGATATTCATTGTCAGATCCGACAGCAGATCTCTTTGTTTCTTGGGACCTAGAACTAGCATCTCCTTTGTCAGAGTTAAAAAGTAAAGCATTTGCAGCCATCTACTTCCTTATGTCAACATAGCAGTGAAAGTTGACATTGTTTCCAAATGACATCACAAAGAGATAGCATATATAGTGAAAACAACACATCAAAACCAAGAGGTCATCAACACACTTGTTATAAGAGACAATGTCTAAATGAAAATAATCATTTATTTATTTTAAAGAAAATGAAATAGCATGACAGTAATACAGGTTAAAACACAACAGGAAACTCAATGCTGTTGTTTCTTTAATCAAACAAATGTATTCTGCTGCAAGAGCATAAAATCAGATTCTTGAGACACTGGGTTGCAGTTTAATCATGTAAGAAATGACTGAATTTTTTCAGATCCAAACAAAAAGTCTGACAGTGTATTTTCTTCCATCATTGTAAACAGCACATTTACAGTCCCTTCTCTTGAGGTGGTGGGTTTTTTGTTCAGCCTTACCGGGAAGCCAGAGGTGAGTAGCCTTATTTGGATTGCCTCACATTGTTTTACTTCACCTTCATGTCTTCATTTCACCCATAATTGGCTGCACTCACAGAGACAGCTAGCCACTGTGCCCATTCTCACACCATTTAGTTGTAGATAAAGTTGAACCTACAGGAAATAAATATGAATATACAGCATACCTGAGCTCACACACACACACCCTTTATACACTCATTCGAACACATACAGTGGGGCAAAAAGTATTTAGTGAGCTACCAATTGTGCAGGTTCTCCCACTTAAAAAGATGAGGCCTGTCATTTTCATCATATGTACACTTCAACTATGACAGACAAAATGAGAAAAAAAAATCCAGAAAATCACATTGTAGGATTTTTAATTAATTAATTTACAAATTATGGTGGAAAATAAGTATTTGGTCAATAACAAAAGTTTCTCAATACTTTGTTATATACCCTTTGTTGGCAATGACAGAGGTCAAACGTTTTCTGTAAGTCTTCACAAGGTTTTCACACACTGTTGCTGGTATTTTGGCCCATTCCTCCATGCAGATCTCCTCTAGAGCAGTGATGTTTTGGGGCTGTTGCTGGGCAACACGGACTTTCAACTCCCTCCAAAGATTTTCTATGGGGTTGAGATCTGGAGACTGGCTAGGCCACTCCAGGACCTTGAAATGCTTCTTACGAAGCCACTCCTTCGTTGCCCGGGCGGTGTGTTTGGGATCATTGTCATGCTGAAAGACCCAGCCACGTTTCATCTTCAATGCCCTTGCTGATGGAAGGAGGTTTTCACTCAATCTCACGATACATGGCCCCATTCATTCTTTCCTTTACACGGATCAGTCGTCCTGGTCCCTTTGCAGAAAAACAGCCCCAAAGCATGATGTTTCCACCCCCATGCTTCACAGTAGGTATGGTGTTCTTTGGATGCAACTCAGCATTCTTTGTCCTCCAAACACGACGAGTTGAGTTTTTACCAAAAAGTTCTATTTTTGTTTCATCTGACCATATGACATTCTCCCAATCTTCTTCTGGATCATCCAAATGCTCTCTAGCAAACTTCAGACGGGCCTGGACATGTACTGGCTTAAGCAGGGGGACACGTCTGGCACTGCAGGATTTGAGTCCCTGGCGGCGTAGTGTGTTACTGATGGTAGGCTTTGTTACTTTGGTCCCAGCTCTCTGCAGGTCATTCACTAGGTCCCCCCGTGTGGTTCTGGGATTTTTGCTCACCGTTCTTGTGATCATTTTGACCCCACGGGGTGAGATCTTGCGTGGAGCCCCAGATCGAGGGAGATTATCAGTGGTCTTGTATGTCTTCCATTTCCTAATAATTGCTCCCACAGTTGATTTCTTCAATCCAAGCTGCTTACCTATTGCAGATTCAGTCTTCCCAGCCTGGTGCAGGTCTACAATTTTGTTTCTGGTGTACTTTGACAGCTCTTTGGTCTTGGCCATAGTGGAGTTTGGAGTGTGACTGTTTGAGGTTGTGGACAGGTGTCTTTTATACTGATAACAAGTTCAAACAGGTGCCATTAATACAGGTAACGAGTGGAGGACAGAGGAGCCTCTTAAAGAAGAAGTTACAGGTCTGTGAGAGCCAGAAATCTTGCTTGTTTGTAGGTGACCAAATACTTATTTTCCACCATAATTTGCAAATAAATTCATAAAAAATCCTACAATGTGATTTTCTGGATTTTTCCCCCTCATTTTGTCTGTCATAGTTGAAGTGTACCTATGATGAAAATTACAGGCCTCTCATCTTTTTAAGTGGGAGAACTTGCACAATTGGTGGCTGACTAAATACCTTTTTGCCCCACTGTACACACACAAAAAAAAAAAGTGCTTTATACACAATATACAACACACACACACTACCTGCTTAGTAGTTGCGGTAGGCTGGATATGATTGGGCCATAGCCGGGGGCGTTGTCATAAAGCTCAAACAGAGGGGCTGCTACCAGTTTGTAGTTCTTTGGGACTGCAAACAGAGCTGAGACACAGAAGCAAATATCACTCAAGATTATGTGTGTAAAGTATGTAGAACAGATTTTGACTAGCTAAGGGACACTTACCTTTTTCCTGCAGTTGAACCAGGAAGAGCTTTTTATGCTCCTTTGGTTTAGTGATGTGGGCTGGAATGTAGGGATACTGCAGCAAAACAGACAAACACAAATATTTACTGTAGGCTCAATATCTCCTCCTCGATACATTTCAGTGTAAACTGTACTGTGTGTTGGGTTATGCTCACCTGTGGGGGTTCAAAGTTGGGGCGCCACCAGTTTCCGATGGAGTCATCGATCACCCAATCCTGCTTCACCCCGTCCTGCCGTCCCAGGATCTGACAAAGACACAGTAAAGACAATCACTATGGCATCACGGCGTCCTGCAGGATCTTAGAGAATGCTACCCCACTGGTAGACGAAAACTACTTTAGCACCTATTGACGAGTGTCTTTTGACTGGGGTAGTTTTGTTAAGAGCCCCTGACACTTTCTCGAAATATTAACACGCATCACTTGCAGTACTGTTTTGGAAACAAAGAATGCATCTTTCATATCAGCAAGAAATAAATCAATAAAAATATTATATATATATATATATTGTAACGACCCGGTATTGTGTTCTGTGTTTGTGGGTGTGTTATGGTTCTCATGGCTACTAGCAGGGGTTAAATATGTCAGGACAGATGGAAAGGTTGGGGGGGTATGATGGGTAATACCGCGGGATTTGGAAATGCATAAATAGGGATTACTGTCTCATTGTTCTCTCTCTTCTGTTCGTGCCTTGATCTGTTCCTATGAGAGTGACTCTTGACCCGACAGGGTAACATTGTGTACGTTCGGCATTTAGCGGCGTGGGTTGTGGCCGGAACAATAGCCCAGTTTATGAATAAACCTGTGTTCTGACCTGCACACCTAGAGTCCGTCTCTTTTCCCTTTATGACCCAGCCGGGTCATTACAATATATACACTGCTCAAAAAAATAAAGGGAACACTTAAACAACACAATGTAACTCCAAGTCAATCACACTTCTGTGAAATCAAACTGTCCACTTAGGAAGCAACACTGATTGACAATAAATTTCACATGCTGTTGTGCAAATGGAATAGACAAAAGGTGGAAATTATAGGCAATTAGCAAGACACCCCCAATAAAGGAGTGGTTCTGCAGGTGGTGACCACAGACTACTTCTCAGTTCCTATGCTTCCTGGCTGATGTTTTGGTTACTTTTGAATGCTGGCGGTGCTTTCACTCTAGTGGTAGCATGAGACGGAGTCTACAACCCACACAAGTGGCTCAGGTAGTGCAGCTCATCCAGGATGGCACAACAATGCGAGCTGTGGCAAGAAGGTTTGCTGTGTCTGTCAGCGTAGTGTCCAGAGCATGGAGGCGCTACCAGGAGACAGGCCAGTACATCAGGAGACGTGGAGGAGGCCGTAGGAGGGCAACAACCCATCAGCAGGACCGCTACCTCCGCCTTTGTGCAAGGAGGATCAGGAGGAGCACTGCCAGAGCCCTGCAAAATGACCTCCAGCAGGCCACAAATGTGCATGTGTCTGCTCAAACGGTCAGAAACAGACTCCATGAGGGTGGTATGAGGGCCCGACATCCACAGGTGGGGGTTGTAGTTACAGCCCAACACCGTGCAGGACGTTTGGCATTTGCCAGAGAACACCAAGATTGGCAAACCACTAGAGTGAAAGCACCGCCAGCATTCAAAAGTGACCAAAACATCAGCCAGGAAGCATAGGAACTGAGAAGTGGTCTGTGGTCACCACCTGCAGAACCACTCCTTTATTGGAGGTGTCTTGCTAATTGCCTATCATTTCCACCTTTTGTCTATTCCATTTGCACAACAGCATGTGAAATTTATTGTCAATCAGTGTTGGTTCCTAAGTGGACAGTTTGATTTCACAGAAGTGTGATTGACTTGGAGTTACATTGTGTTGTTTAAGTGTTCCCTTTATTTTTTTGAGCAGTGTATATATATATATATTTAAAAAATATTTAAAAAAAAATTAAAACTGTAAATTACTACACACCTTTATAGGGTTAGGTTTGTGTTCCCACAAGGCCATATCTCCATGTTACAGCGCTTGTTTACGGAAGACTTTGGCTGCCACCTGTGCTAATTAGCTACCTGTGTGTAAGCTAACTGGGGAGGAAGTGTTGTTCATAAACTGGAAGCACACAATGTGTGCAAACCTGCTACAATAAGTTACTTTTTAAAAGATTCTTTCTCAAAACAATGATTATTGACGTTTCTAAACGTTAAAACACAGCATCGGAATTGGAGTTTACACGGAGCCAAAACGTAGGGGAATGGAATGGCTGAAAACCCTACATACAGAGAAGAAGAGTTTGAGAGCTAAGAGAACGCTAGGATGGATGTCATCTGAGGTTGTGATTCCAACTCTGGCCGGCCTCCTTTGAAAGTGCATGTGTATCGTACCTCTGTCATCAGGCGTTTCAGCCCATCCACCTCATCCTCCCCCGGGCACAGCTCTCCACCTGGCCTGCAAGAGACATACAGACAAGCCTATAAGAGAACCATACAAACACGCATGCACACACTTTAAAAACAAACAGACTGTTGGTGTAACTCCTGCAGGCTGTGCTTAGTTGGTGGTAGTGCTTACAGTTTGAAGAAGGTGGTTCCCAGTTGCAACAGCAGTACATGGGGCAACCTGTGTTCATGGACAATAAGCACTCCTTCCACTGCCCTCCGCATGCCCAGCTTGTCAAACTCCTCCCGCATCCTCTGGAACCGTGCTGCCACTGAACTGTCCTTCTCATACAGAGGCTCCTTGGTCCCAAATGTGTAGTTGGTGAGAGGGTATCTGAAACACAATGTCATGAATACCATTTTTAAATGTGCACATCCCATAGCATGCCTCTACTAACATGCACACACTACCCAGAACAGGCGGTTGGTGGCAACTTAATTGGGAAGGAAGGACTCGTGGTAATGGCTGGAGCGGAATCGGTGGAATGGAATGAAATACGTCAAAAACACAGTTTCCATGTGTTCGATGCCATACCAATCGCTCCGTTCCTTCCAGCCATTATTATGAGTCGTCCTGCCCTCAGCAGCCTTCACTGCTACCCAGTCACCCCCCCACAAACGCACACTATATAGCTTTTGAATGAGGATGCATCTACAGGACGGTACACTATCGATTCATCATAATTTTTACGTCACAAACTTTGGCTGTCAAATAGGACATAGAGCCAGCTGCAAAGCTAGCCAGAATCCAAATAGACGTTCATTACATTCTCTCTCCAGTCGGAAGGTGGCTATGCAACGATCAGGACAGAGCAGAGCCGGCTCAAGATACTGCTCGGAAAACGTACCTCATTCCAGGGATGGGAGATGGCAGCGTACTACTAATTGTCTCATCATCCTAAATGACAAATCGAGATTTAAATACTGCTAGTTTTTTCATCAGCATGCTAGGCTAGCTAATGCTATAGCAGTCCACTAGATTCGACAACACTTCTAGTAGTTACCCACCCCAACGCTACGCCAGAGACGGTAGAGAAAGCAAGACACCCCACTCTCTAATTTTTTCTAATTGGGGCGCACCAGGGCGAGACATCTCACTGGCAAATGTTTTCTGGGCGGGGACAGGTGGAGTAAAAGGGAGGGGACAATAAGTAGACCAAAGCTAGCTCAAAGACAGAAAAATGAGCCAAAAGAACAAGCCAGATATTTCACCTGATGTAAATGTGAAGCATCTGGTTGGCATTTCCACTCACTACCAAATATGGTGATGAGAGGAAGCCCAGTGACTGGCAGTGGGAGAAAATGGAGCGTTTTGGATTTTGGCAGACATTCTACAAATTTTCTCATCGATTAAACATTTGATCTTAATACATTTGATCTTGATCTTAATAATATTTTCTGTTTCCAAAACTATAATCTGTAACAGAGTGGACTGCATTTTGTAGATTTAACCCCTTTCCAAAGTTTCTAAAAATGGTGTTGTTTAGGAGTGCACGAGTGAATTGAGTTATTGCACACATGCACTTCAGAGTAGGCATTCCCTAACGGAAATATGCAAATACATGCTACAAAGCGCCAATAGGATCTCACTAGCGGGTGTTGAGTGGTAGTGTTCTGTCCTCAGACCAGTGGTCCGGAGTAGGATTAGATAGGGTTAAATCGTGGAATTTCTATTATTAGAGGGCTAATAGTAGGAGGGGCAATTTTTCACTACTGTATCAAGAATTTTATGTAGGTAGGCCGTGAATGGTCTCACACCAGTGCAATAGGTGGTGGTGTATGCACCTAAAAGTTGGATGCGATCTGACAATCTAATCCTAAAGAAGAAGAAAGATCTCGCTAGCTCGTTCTTGTTTCACACTTTGCAAACATAATAGATTAATTCATATGAATACAAATCTGTTTTCACATCAATACATGGGTTCATTATTAGGCTACTTAACATAATTTACATATTTAATAGTGTCAATGGAAGTTGTTGTATGTCAACTTGTTTTTTGGAGTCCAGCCTTCTTTTTAATTGCGTTTTGATTTGTTAAAAAAATACAAATAAATATATATTAAAAAAACACTATTTCTTCTGCTCACGATGCTTAATTTACTACCACTGTAAATGACACAGATGAACTATCTTGGGTTAGTTATTTAAGCAATAAGGCCTGGGGGGTTTGGTATATGGCTGTTCTTCCCACGACGCAACATGGAGTGCCTGGACACAACCCTTAGCTGTGGTATATTGGCCATATATCACAATACCATTTATCTCCGGAGGTGCCTTATTGCTATTATAAACTGGTTACAAAACGTAATTAGAGCAGTAAAAATAAATGTTATCATACCCGTGGTATACGGTCTGATATACCATGCCTGTCAGCCAATCAGCATTCAGGACTCGAGCTACCCAGTTTATAAAAATATATCTTATATTATAGAGGTATGAGCTCACGGGGGAAAACATGCTCACGCGAGAGATGAAACGCCCACTTAGACAAGATCGTTTGTTAAGGTGCCTATTTAGCCACCATCTTCGGCTAGGATTCAACTTTTCATGGAATCTAATGGGCTGCTATAGCATTAGCCTAGCATACTGACGAAAAAACTAGCAGTCATTAAAAAACCTTCTAGATTTGTTGGAATAACTGGGATTGAGGTAGATTTTCCGAGCCAAATCTGTCGCCAACTCTGTGCTGTCCTGATCGTGTCATTGCCGTGTTCCAACTAATGTAACCAACGTCTAACTTTAGTCGGATTCTGGCTACTGCAAAGCTTGCAGTCCATGAACTTTTCCATACAATTGAATGAGACGGGTATTTTAGGAGTCTTTGCATAACCACGATACATACACACATAATCTGAAGTTAGAAACCAATCGTCGTCGTCCCCCCTTCATCCTGTTACTCACAAATTAATGGTTCTCTCCAAACTGAGCGGTTTTGCAGGCGCGCTCATGTATTTGTTCCCGCCGAACTGACTGACCCCGCGCGGCCAGCCGGCGGACGAGCGATTCGGAGCAGGCACACTCGACATTGCTCCAATACCACTAAACAAAATCTAGCTCCAAAATCCTCTGGTAGAAATGCAATGCAAAACATGTATTATAACAATAACAAAGAAAAATGGAAGGACGTAACCATGCGCAAATTGTCTTCCTCCCTTTCTCCTTTTCCTGTTCCGTGTTTGATGCAGTAGGTATACTTCGGCATTACCACCACCTATCGTGCTGGAGTGTAATAACCAGTAATAAAGTAGCTCCTATCGATGAAAATCTTACTAAATTCTGAGGTGGTCGAACTCTATCCAATTGCTTTGCCAACATAACCCAAAGGTTCTGTTAAATGTAAAAACTCTAACCCTGCATGGATAAGGTCATGATTGTTCATCAATAAAAGCACCTTCCTCCATCAAATCTAATTTTATTGATCAAATTCACATATTTAGCAGATGTTATTGCGGGTGTAGCGAAATGCTTATGTTCCTAGCTCCAACAGTGCAGTAGTATGTAACAGTTCACAACAATACACACTAATCTAAAAGTAAAATAATGAAATTAAGAAATATATGAATATTACATCGAGCAATGTCGGAGTGGCATTGACAAAAAAAGAAAAAAAATATTTAACCTTTATTTAACTAGGCAAATACAGTAGAATATAATACAGTATATAATTATGAGATGAGTAAAGCAGTATGTAAACATTATTAAAGTGGCCAGTGATTCCAAGAAAAAAAACATCTGTGTATATAGTGCAGCAGCCTCTAAGGTGCAGGGTTACGTAACCGGGTGAAAGTCGGCTAGTGATGGCTATTTAACAGTCTGATGGCCTTGAGATAGAAGCTGTTCTTCAGTCTCTCAGTCCTAGCTTTGATGCACCTGTATTGACTCGCCTTCTGGATGATGGTGGCGAGAACAGGCCGTGGCTCGGGTGGTTGATGTCCTTGATGATCTTTTTGGCCTTCCTGTGACATCGGGTGCTGTAGGTGTCCGGGAGGGCACGTAGTTTGCCCCCGGTGATGCGTTGGACAGACCACACCACTCTCTGAAGAGCCCTGCGGTTGCGGGCGGTGCAGTTGCCATACCAGGCAGTGATACAGCCTGACAGGATGCTCTCAATTGTGCATCTGTTAAAGTTTGTGAGGGTGTTATGGGCCTCTGTTGAGGTTTTCCTGTAACTCTCACGGGTCAGGAGGCTATACATGAGTGTGTCATGTTGGTAGGCTGTTACCATCACATAACACAGAGCTGTACACACGTTGTATATTCAAAACAGGCCCAGCCCAGAGTCACACACAGGTACTCTTTGTTCACAGCATATCATCACTACCACCAGAAGTTAATATTAAGACAGTCTGGGGAATGACTCAGAGCTTAGTGTGTCTCAGTCAGCCCAGCCAGACAGAGGTAGTGAGACATCCCTGTTGAGTTTCTAACCAGCATTCTCTGTGGATTTTAATAGTCTGGACAGTTCGGCCCCATGCAGCAGCCAGAGTCCTATCCTTACTGGCACATGACCCGCGTGATGCCCAGCGTGATCATGGGCTTCTGTTGCATGGTGGGAATTCCTGGGAATGTGGTGGTTTTGATTGTCGTGGGGCGGAAATTTGAAAGTGGGAACTTCAACATGCGTCTGATGCTGAACCTGGCACTGTGTGACCTGATGGTCTTGCTGTGCCTGCCTCTAGTGATCAACAACCTACTGAGGGCCTGGGATCTGGGCTCCGCTGCCTGCAAGCTGCTCTTCTTCCTGATCTATTGCAGCCTGAATGGTAGTGTGCTGACCATCACCCTGCTGAGCGTGCAGCGCTACGTCCAGGTGCTGTACCCCCACAGCTGGTCGCAGCTGGGCCGTATGGGGGAAGAGGCACTCCTCCTGTCCCTGTGGGGGCTGGCAGGGTTCATTGCCTCTCCCGCCTTGTCTGTCCTTGACGTCAAGACATATGACGGCCGCCAATCCTGCAGCTCGCACTACCAGAACCTCAGACAAAAAATGGCCATCCTACTTGTCCAAACGCTGCTGGGGTTTGTAGTTCCCTGCTGCATCCTGGTGACGTCCTACTTCTACCTCCACAAGAGGGTGAGCCAGGCGGCCCTGTTCCGGCAGCGGAGGCTGACCAAGCTGGTCACCTGCATCGTTGTGTCCTTCTTCTGCTTCTGGACTCCGCTGCACCTGTTCAACCTGCTGGCCCTGGTGAACTTGGCCGTGCAGAACGAGGTTGTGGAGAATGTGTGTGACTCAGCTTGGAATATCCTCATGGGTTTCACCATCATCAACAGCTGCCTCAACCCTTTCCTCTATGCCTTCGCCTCTTCAGGAATCCCCAGGGCAAGCCCCCACCCCACCAGCACATGACACTGGCTTCCATTGAGTAGATATAATAGTTTAAAGCACTATGTACAAGCATTATGTAACTGTGACTATTTTTGTCGTGCTTATATTTAGCAAAAATTATTCGAGAGGACATCTGATATGATTTGTATTTTATTATAGCAGCCAGTGAATGTTTGCATAAGGAAATAAGTGCATGTGTGTTATTCAAATGTCAAATTAAGGAAAGAACATCTGTGTAACTGACAATGAAATTATCTTGCTGTTGACAAATTAAAAGTTGATAAGTTCACATTTGCCTGCTTCACAAAAGAGTTGACACAATTCAATTACTAATGTATATTTATTTATCAATATTCAGAATGTTATATAAACATAACAATAGAGATTCATAAAAAAACAAAGCTGCCTCTGTACACTATGGATTCAACACAATGGGAAGATGGGGGCGATGACCTCAGGTTGTCAACTGGGGTGAGTCTGGGGTCGCAGCTGTGTATCCTTGACAACCTCCGTTTGCATGGAAGGGACCAGGTACCGTACAGCCCAGTGCAACATGCTATCAGGAATCCTGCAGGATACGTACGGACGGACGGACACACACAGTTACACATTGTACACACATACAGTGCTTTCAGAAAGTATTTAGTATTTAGTTACAGCCATCATTCTACACACAATATCCCATAATGACAAAGCAAAAACAGGATTTTAGAAATATACATTTACATAAGTATTCAGACCCATTACTCAGCACTTTGTTAAAGAACCTTTGGCAGCGATTACAGCCTCGAGTCTTCTTGGGTATGGCGCTACAAGCTTGGCACACCTCTATTTGGGGAGTTTCTCCCATTCTTCTCTGCATATCCTCTCAAGCTCTGTCAGGTTCGATGGGGAGCGTTACTGCACAGCTATTTTCAGGTCTCTCCAGAGATGTTCAATCTGGTTCAAGTCCAGGCTCTGGCTGGGCCACTCAAGGACACTCAGAGACTTGTCCCAAAGCCACTGCTGTCTTGGCTGTGTGCTTAGGGTCGTTGCCCTGTTGGAAGGACAGGTTTTCATCAAGGATATCTCTGTTCTTTGCTCCGTTCATCTTTTCCTCGATCCTGACTAGTCTCCCAGTCCCTGTAGCTGAAAAACATTCCCACAGCATGATGCTGCCACCACCATGCTTCAGCGTAGGGATGGTGCCAGGTTTCCTCCAGAAGTGACACTTGGCATTCAGGCCAAAGAGGTCAATCTTGGTTTCACCAGACCAAAGAATCTTGTTTCTCATGGTCTTAGTCATTAGGTGCCTCTTGGAAAACTCCAAGCGGGCTGTCATGTGCCTTTTACTGAAAAGTGGCTTTCGCCTGGCCACTCTATCATAAAGGCCTGATTGGTGGAGTGCTGTAGAGATAGTTGTCCTTCTGGAAGGTTCTCCCATCTCCACAGAGGAACTCTAGAGCTCAGTCAGAGTGACCATCGGGTTCTTGGTCACCTCCCTGACCAAGGCCCTTATCCCCCGATTTCTCAGTTTGGCCAGGCCGCCAGCTCTAGGAAGAGTCTTGGTGGTTCCAAACTTCTTCCATTTAAGAATGATGGAGGCCACTGTGTTCTTGGCGACTTTCAATGCTGCAGAAATGTTTTGGTACCCTTCCCCAGATCTGTGCCTCTACACAATCCTGTCTCTGAGCTCTAAATCAAATCACTTTTTTTTGGTTACATGCTCCGAATACAACAGGTGTAGACTTTACCGTGAAATTATTACTTACAAGCCCAACAATGCAGTTCAAGAAATGGAGTTTAGAAAATATTTACGAAATAAAATAAAAAAGTAACAAGAAAATTACATAACAATAACAAGGCTATATACAGGGGGTACCGAGTCAATGTGGACAATCTACTGACAATTCCTTTGACTTCATGGCTTGGTTTTTCCTCTGACATGCATTGTCAACTGTGGGACCTTATATAGACAGGTGCATGCCTTTCCAAATGATGTCCAATCAATTGAATTTACCACATGTAGACTTAACGTCTAAAGAATGATCAATGGAAACAGGGTGCACCTGAGCTCAATTTCGAGTCTCAAAGCAAATGGTCTGAATACTTATGTATTTCATTTTTTTAATACATTTGCAAAAAATTCTAAAAACCTGTTTTCGCTTTGTCATTATGGGGTATTGTGTGTAGATTGCTGAGGATATTATTATTATTTTTGAATCCCTTTTAGAATAAGGCTGTAAAGTAAGAAAATGTGGAAAAAGCCAAGGGGTCTGAATACTTCCCGAAGACACGGTACACACGGTTTACTCACTTTAAATGGCTTAGATCCTTCGAAATGCGGCCACACAGCTGATAAGAATATGAGAACAAAGTGCCATCACTGTGAACCTGAGAGAGCAAGACAGATAATTTACTTCACACCAATCTAACAAAATGGACAGGTTCAAAATTCCACTAAATGGTCAATATAAATCCTATTTCTTGGTTTAAAACTGGTCGCTCTTACATTGGAGGGCCTCTGGGGGGCTATTGCTGCAACTGCGTTCTGATTGCAGCTGCTTCCCTCCCCAATCCTGGGAATATCCTGAGTTTCAAACATCCAGGAGGGCGGGCTGCGGTTCTTCTGCATATCTTCCTCCTCCCAGGTGATATCATTATCCTCGGGGGTCTGCACGGAACTCTTCCTCTTAGCCTTCCTACACCACCTCTTCACAAGATCCTCCTCTTCCTCCACCTGATCCTGCTGCTCCGTGACTGGAAGTTGATGTGCTGTGGTTGAGCCACTGTGGTGGAGCTTCATGCCAGAGTGTTGGTTCTTTGTAGATAGACTCACAGTGGAGGAGGAGCCACAGGAGGTGAGTAGGCTATGGGAGGGGCCTGGTTTTTGATAAGGAGGAAGGGAGCGCTCGCCTGACCTTTGGGTGGCCCCAGGGGTCAGGGATGGCACCTGGGTGCTGGTTGCCAGGGGAAATGTTGCAAGAGTGACTGGTTGTGGAGTGGAGTCAAGCAGAGACTGGCTCTTCTGGAGGTGGAGGGGATCCGAGTTGATGGATTCTGTCAGGGAACCAATGAGAGACAGAAGTCAGAATATCTGTAGTACGGCGCAAAGATAAATGTGCATGGTGTGGTGTCTGTGTGTGTGTGTAAAGGTTGAATGATTAAAAAGTTAAAAGGAAAGGAGCACACCGTCAGATGCAGAGGAGGTCCTGAGCAGCTCAGCTGCTGGTGCAAAAATGTCCCATGGGCTCGCCACTGCTCCTCCGGTCATCCCTGACACCACCTCGCCATCCATACTTTCCTCTAGAGAGAGGGAGAGAAAAATATAGATATTTGTACACACACTGGGCTCTATTGTGGTAGCAGCATACTTCAGCTAGCAGTAACTGATAGCAAATACTTAATCTACAGCATGGACCAGTTAACAAACATAACTCACGAGAAAGTGTGGGCTCATGGGCAGGATGTCTTCTCTCCAGAGGCACTGGCCTGTCAGTCTGCCTGCTGTCAGCAGCAACGATTGGTTGATCTGTCTCTGGTGGGTCTGTCGGTCTGTCTTCAGATGGAGGGACCAGTCCACTCTGCGTTTCACTGTTGTCTTCTAAATAAAACACAACGGTCAGTTCAGAAAGACTGAACAGGTATAGATGATTTCCAGGTGTGAGAGAGGGTGAGACACCCTTAAATGTTACCTGAGGGTGCGTGCAGTTTCTGACTCAGATTGTCTGGAATGTGTAGGTGAGACACAGGGACATTGAAAGTATCCTCCCTCTAGGAAAAAACAACAACCTTCTTGTAAAGTTGCAGATTTCCTACTGTTTTCTTACATTTAATAGGTTGGTCACACACACACCTTATATCTGAACCTTTCAATAGCCCATCTGGTGCCAGTGTGTGTGAGGGCGTTGGAGGTTGAGGCCTGTGTTGAGGGGGGGTTTGTGGGTGTCCTCAGGAGTTCCATCACATCCTCCAACAGAGACTGGCGCCAGTCATGCTGCCACTCCCCCAGCAGCTCTGACAGACTGAACTCTAGGAGACAGGAAACACAGTCATATACACAGGTGTGGCAAACAATAAGGATACAAATCATCAATGTAGTGCAGAGTGTATAGAGATCCGTACCAGACTGGGTGTTCTGAGTATGGACAGAATCCTGTGCAAGCAGGGATCTGGGGATAAAAGAAAACACATTATCAACAAATACAATATATAACTTAATGTACACAAGTATTATATGCAACAACAAAAAATGCGCAAACACAGACACTTGTCTCTACCTTCTTGCCATTTGTGCTGTTGTCTGTGCCCAATAATGTTTGTATCCTGTTTTGTTCTGATACCATGTTGTGCTGCTTCCATGTTTTGTTGCTACCATGCTGTGTTGTCATGTGTTGCTGCCATGCTATGTTGTTGTCTTAGGTCTCTCTTTATGTAGTGTTTTGTTGTCTCTCGTCGTGATGTGTTTTGTCCTATATTTTTTATTTAATTTATTTTTAATCCCAGCCCCCATCCCCGCAGGAGGCCTTTTGCCTTTAGGTAGGCCGTCATTGTAAATAAGAATTTGTTCTTAACTGACTTACCTATTTAAATTAAATAAATACACATACCCCATGCTCACCTCCATGTTGTACAGATCTTTTGTCTGACTGAGTTGAGCGATGTGCTGAAACAAAAGCCAGTTGGAGAGTCACTACATTTAATGTGTGTAGAACAGGAGGCAGTGAGGAGAGAACGGCTCATAATAATGGCTGAAACGGAGCAAATGGAATGGCATCAAAGACCTGGAAACCATGTGTTGGATGCATTTGTTACCATTTCACTCAATCCGCTCCAGTCAATAGAATGAGCCTGTTCTCCCCAATTAAGGTGCTACCAACCTCCTGTGGTGTGTATGTGTCTGGATTTAGAGGCCAGGATGTGCGTCTCTTACCAGCAAGGGGTGTTGTCTTTAGCAGCCCCAGCTGATGTAGTGGTCAGCTCACCAACTGATATGTAAAACTGGCTCTTTGTCTGAGGAGATGAGGACACATTTAGAGTAAAATAAAATATGAGTGGTAAAGAATAAAGAACATGAACTGTCTCTCTAAGACCAAAGGACTACTAGTACCAGTATCATAGGATCATTCACACACACCTGTTCAGAGTCCATGTTGAACTGCAGAGTGTATGAATACACACACACTGTGCAATTAATGAGACTGGAGAAGCACTCACGGTCCTCCTGCCTGCCAGAGGATACAGATAGATGGAAAAGCATCACCATTTGCTGTATGGTTTTTAATTATCTTAATAGATTTTGTCTCATCTTGTTTCTCCTTATGTTGGCTGTTAGATTTGTACTGGGCTTAACAAGATATGGTTTATAGATGGGTTTTAGACATACATGTCATTTAATACGATCTCATAGGCCCCTTGGCTTGTCCTAAATGTTAACTCACTCCTGAAGAGTCTCCCAGGCGTCCTGGGTCAGTATGGCGGGGATGTGCACCACTCCATCAGAGAGGAACAGCAACGTTGTCAAACCCTCAGTCTGCCGGGCCTGGGACTCTGACATCCGGCCAACCTACAGAGAGAGACAGAAAGGTGTGTGCAGCCTCCCGAGTGGCGCAGTGGTCTAAGGCACTGCATTGCAGTGCTAGCTGTGCCACTAGAGATTCTGGGTTCGTGTCCAGGCTCTATCGCAGCCGGCTGCGCCCGGGAGGCCCATGGGGCGGCGCACAATTGGCCCGGCGTCATCCGGGTTAGGGAGGGTTTGGCCGGCAGGGATATCCTTGTCTCATCTCGCACTAGCGACTGCTGTGGCGGGCCGGGCGCACTGCACGCTGACACGGTCGCCAAGTGTACGGTGTTTCCTCCGACACATTGGTGCGGCTGGCTTCCGGGTTGGATGGGCATTGTGTCAAGAAGCAGTGTGGCTTGGTTGGGTTGTGTTTCGGAGGATTCATGGCTCTCGACCTTCGCCTCTCCCGAGTCCGTACGGGAGTTGCAGCGATGAGACAAGACTGTAACTACTACCAATTGGATACCATGAAATTGGGGAGAAAAAAGGTGTGAAAAATACAACAACAAAAAAAGGTGTGTGCAAAATAAGTGCCCTCTTGCGCGCGCGCACACACGCACACACACACACCTTCTAAACTTGGAACACAGGCCTTGCATGAAGTGTATGTACTAGATGCCTCATTACCCCCACAACATGCGCTTTCATCAGAGTGTTCTTCTTCTCCTCCTTTGGCTCTGTGCCATAACTCAGGATGACCTGCTCTATCCAGGGCTCCAACTTAGTCCTCCTACCCCGAGTCATGGCCACACACCCTAAAACACCGGAGACAGGCATGTACAGAATAATGTGACAGTTGAGAGTTGATGGCACTAGTCCCTTATACTATTTGCAGTATACTAGCTAGTTATCTGTTATTACACTAACTGGTGTGGTGACTATAATATCCATACACAATTGTGGATGTATTAGCTAGCTAAACATTGCAGTGAAAAGGCTCTCATGGTACTAACTTTTCCACACATAACTAGTTTACAAACTAAACTAAGATAAATTAGAACTAGGCCTAGCGAATAGAATAGATCAGATCGAGAAAACATCAACACTAGCTATAACGTTACTTAGCTAGCTAGCTTTGTTTTGAACTGTACGGTGAAGTCTTCCTCCTACTCATGTGACCGCAAACTTAGCTGCCTACACCTAACGTTAACTAGCTACTGTAGATCCCCTTGGTCACTGGTTTATAAACCTTTTCAGTTACTGAACCACCAACTGAATTTTGCTCTGCCCGGAGTACCCCTGAAGTATTCGACCAGTAGGCCTATGGTCTCATGAGTCTACTCACGTACCCCCTGTGGATAGGCTATGTACCCCCCGGTTGGGAACCACTGCCCTAGGTCGTCATGTCGTTCAGATTTACACTATTACATTTGGGATCAGAGGCAAATAGATATTGCAACTCACCTGATAGTAACACAACGACAACAACTTTTGAGCCTGGTTAAATGTAGCGGTTCCACTGAGTGTTACTTTATTTACGTTCCGTTGGTGAACCTTTCGACAGCAATTGGTTCCCACTGCAGTCCCCTATCATGAGAAACACTGTTCACGCCATTTCTATACCGAAATGTGTCCTGTCCCACTGCACACGCGTGCGCTCGCGCACACACACGTTATATTCCTTTCCTTGTCCATTCATGACCCCTTTTCTAAAAGGTCTGTATTAAAGCACTTGTGGAGAACACCTGTGCAGTCCCTTCATCTACCCTTAAAAAAGAAAGGAGATGAAGGAATTATGCCTATAGGAGTACCGGAAACAACATCTCCTTGTGTAATTGCTCCCCTCGACAATTTGTCCTTGGAGACAGGTGATGGCCAGATATGGTTCTGCTACCACATATTGCCTTCATCAATCCAATAATTTCTGTCCCTCAAGGTGTGTCATCGAGGGCATATGGGAATAGGGCAAGGATTCACTCTGGTACTACCATGAAAAAACACTTATATCTCAGACCTTCTCTCCTTCCACCAACTTTTGTCATACATTTCTGGTTTAGGCTTAGTTATAGACATTCCAAAGAGATTTGGAGCCAGGAACTAACAGATGGACTGAAGCATGATAAAGACATCATGACATTATGAATATTCATTTTAATAATCATAAGTAACTATATGTCTCATATCCATCTATTGTAAACATATTTCACCACAGTTGATGTATTACATAATCATACAATACGTGCAATGGAAATGTAAACATGGTCGAGAAAAAAAGGACACGTTGCTGGGTCAGTCCATTTGTGTAACACAGAGGGGGTCTCAGTTCTTTGGTCCGATGTTCCACCCTCTGCGGTTTGCTGCTGTGATGTGGTCCCTGTACTCAGTCCCATGGACTCTCCCCCGTTTCTTTTACTGTGGCCTCCCCTGCCTCTATCACAGTAGTTGGTCCCTTGTTTGACTTGCTCTCTACCACCTCCTTAGTTTTGAACTCTTTTTCATCTGACCCATTAGTCCCTCCTTCCCTCTTTTTATCCCAATCCTTTTTACACAGCTCTCTACCCTCATTTGATTTGGTCCCTTCTACTCCCTGCCTCATGATCCCATCCACCTTCTGCAGACCCTCTTCCTTCTCCTCTTTTATGGTTTTGCCTATGTAGTTCACCAATGATTTCTGTTCTTTTTCTTTCTCTGTGGCCCTCCTGACATCTTCTTCCTTGCTACGTTTCTCCTTCTCTGTCTCCCTGTTCCTCTCTACCCTCTCAGCATTCAGGTCATCTGTAGGAGAGGAAAGGGAAGGACAAATTATGTTATTTTCAACAGGTTACTTCCAAATTTCAAGCAATATTATTATTATTGAACACACACACTTACTTGTACCCTTAGTCATGGACAGCAGTCCCATTGCAGGATTAGGGCTAATTCTCTCCTCAGGTGATGGTTGAATAGTATTAGTTGGTGTTTGGCTAGTAGAGTTAGTGGGGGTTGGACTGGAAGAGTTAGTGGGGCTATGAGTAGAAGAGTTAGTGGGACTATGAGTAACATAATTAGTGGGGATTGAGATAGTGGTTTGTGTAGTAGAGTTAGTAGGTTTAGTGGTGTTGGTGGGATTTGAAGGGTTAGTGGGGGTGCTGGTAGTAGAGTTAGTGGGGCTGGGGGTACTGATGAGGACAGAAGAGTTAGTGATAGTGGTGATATTAGAAGGGCTTGTAGAGATAATGGTGATATTAGAAGGGCTTGCAGAGATAGTGGTGACGGGGCTAGAGTTAATGGGGGTGGGGGTAGTGGTCAGGCTAGTAGAGTTAGTTGGGATGGGACTAGTAGTGTTAGTAGTGGTGTAAGTAGAAGAGAATGTGGGGGAGGAAGTATTGGTGGAGTTAGTTGAGTGAGTGGCAGTGGGGATAGAAGTGACAGTGGGGGAGTGATTAGTAGAGAGAATGGGAATCGAACTGCTAGGGATAGTAGCAGTGTGAGCAGCACAGTTAGTGGAAGTTGAGCTGGTAGAGGAAGTAGTGATAGGACTAGTAGAGTTAGTGGGGCTTAAGGTAGAAGTGAAGTTGACAGAGTTAGTTGCGCTGGTATTGTGAGTTCCGGTTTGGGTAGCGTTGGAGTCAGTAGAGTTTATGGAGGTAAGGGCGGAAGCACCATTCATAGAATTAAGGGTAGAGGTTGTTATAGTAGCAGCAGGATATGAAGGTGGGGTAACTGAATTAGTAATTCGGGTAGTGGGGGTGGAACACAGAGAGGTAGTGGGGGTGGGAGTAGAAGTGTTGTTGGCAGCAGAAGCAATTATGGAGATGGTAGTATTTAGTGTTGGAGTTGTCAAGTCAGTAGAAGTTGAGGCAGCAGTATCAGTAAAGGTAGGGGTAGAAGCATTAGTGGTGGGGGTTGTTGATGTATGGGTATCAGTATTAGTGTTAACAGGTGTTGGGGCAGTAATGCTTGTAATGGTGATGGTGGCTAAATTAGGTATGGAAGACGCAGAGGTGGTTGGGGTGGTGGAGTCAGTGGAGGTAGGGGGAATTGGGGTGTGGGTAATAGTGGGGATAGAGCCAGAGTTAATGTCAGTAGGGGGGGTGGAAGTTGTAATATTCATAGGGCCAGATGTAGTTGTGATGGAGGTAATGGTAGTGGTTGTGGCAGGGTTAGTACTGGGGATGAAGCTGGTGGTGTTGGGAGTGGGGGCTGTAGTATTGATAGGGACGGGTGCAGACGTCGTAGAGGGGATGATGTCATTGGGGGTTAAATTAGAGGAAGTAGCGGTGGTATAAACGGGGATGGAAGAGTTAGTGGGATCTGGGACAGGGGAGGGAATGCTGGTGTCAGTGAGAATAGAAGAGTTAGTGGGATCTGGGACAGGGGAGGGAATGATGGTGTCAGTGAGAATAGAAGAGTTAGTGGGATCTGGGACAGGGGAGGGAAGGATGGTGTCAGTGGGAATAGAATGGTTAGTGGGATCTGGGACAGTGATGGGAATAGTGGTGTCAGTGGGGATAGGTTTAGAACTGGTAGGGGTATCAGTGATACTAGGGGTGGGGTCTGTGGGGGAACACGCTTCTCCTTCCTGTATTTGGGCTAGGTCATTCTCAGGTGTGAGATGACTGGAGATAGTGGGAGGTGGGGTTGGGCCTCGCTTAATTATTGGCTTAGGAGGCAGAGCAGGTTTCCCAGCTGACTCATGTGCGGACACATTCTGTCGGACCGGACGTCTCGTATCTAAATAGAAAGAAGATGAGCATAAGATACACAAAATTGTATTCAATAGTGTGTTTGTCTGTGTGTGTGTGTGTGTGTGTGTGTGTGTGTGTGTGTGTGTGTGTGTGTGTGTGTGTGTGTGTGTGTGTGTGTGTGTGTGTGTGTGTGTGTGTGTGTGTGTGTGTGTGTGTGTGTGTGTGTGTGTGTGTGTGTGTGTGTGTGTGTGTGTGTGTGTGTGTGTGTGTGTGTGTGTGTGTGTGTGTGTGTGTTTGTCTGCGTGTGTGTGTTACCTGATGAGGTGGACATGGTCCGGGGCTTCATAAATGTGGGTGGGGGCTCAGGTTTATTATCGATGATAGTGCCTGAAACCGAGACAGAAAATGAAGGAACACACACATCCAACACCATACACAGACTCGCACATACACTCTAGCAAGTGTTATATGAGTAAAGGGACTTACCCTCTGATTCAGCTTTTTTCATCTCTCTCTCCTGACTCTGTAGAATGGAATAAGAATTTTTATGTTTTCCTTAGACACACAACCATATACACACTCAGATAAATGCACATACACACCTGTGTCTCTCCTGGCTGAGCTTTGGACACACCAATACGTTGTAGCATGAGCTGGAGGCGCTGCTCAAAGCCATGATGGCCGTCAGACGAGTGTTTCTGAAACTAACCAGAACCAAGGAGAAGCTGTCAGTGCCGATAAGAACCAATTTTAACTAAAGAATGATCAAAATAAAAGCAAAAACAATCCTTTCATAGGCTATGTAGAATTTTTTACCAAATTGCTTTAACCCATCACATTTTTTCAAGGGTCGGTTTGAATACATTAGAATACCTACCTTCCCTTGTGCAGTGTTCTTGGTGTTCCCAGCGTTGGCTGCAGATCCAGAGAGCAGAATTAGAGACTGTGACTTCCCCTCTCTTAGCGCACGACGGGGTAGAGCCTCACCCCTCAGTGGAGTGGGACCATCAGAAGAAGGGTTTTCTGCTTCCACTGAATCTCCTGTCACAACGTTGTCATCCACACTCTCCTTCTCCTTTTCTTTCACTTTTTCATTCTCCTTCACTTTATCTTTTTCAGCTCTGGCGGCCTCCCTGAGAGGCCGGATTAGGTCGGCAATGGAGGTCTTCTTGGCCTTCCCCTCTTGGCTTCCCTCTGATTTCACAGCCCTCCGCTTTTTAAGGGTGAAGAACTCGCCCAGCTTCCTCCTTAGGGTTCTGGAAGGGGCGGGGCAAGGAGCGGCGCTAGTAGGTGCTACTTCCATTTCCTGTTCAGTAATGGGAGGTTCCCCAGCCTCATTCTGTGTTTTCCTGGAGGAAGAGTCAGAGTAGCACAGGACCAGCATGTGTGCGTTTGTCAATCATAGGGCCCTGAGTTTTTCCTGGCCATGTGGTCTGACCTGGACAAGCTAGGGCCTGCATGCAGGTAATCTGGTCAGGAAATGTTGTATATTATATTTCTTGAATGTACTTATTGTAGGTTGTTATGAACATGAGCATCTCATAAATTACTCAAATTTAAAGAGGTTTACTGTGAGCTGGTTAAGATGTGTTGGGTATGAGATAGTGAAGAGTCAGATTATCTAGGATGAGTTTGGTCAGATACTCACAGGGTGTCGACAGGAAGGACTCGCTTAGTAAAGAACTCCTCAACTCCCTCATCAACTCGCCCCATGTGATCAGGGACTCCATTTTCATTGTCAACCACCGATTCCTGTCACACGCATGCACAGAGAAAGAGATGATAAGTGTTATGATATCTGTGATTATTAGGTGTTTGTGTGTGAGAATGTGTGTGAGCGCAGTTAGACTACCAGAAAAATAGAAACGAAAGGGTTTCCAATTGGTGGAAAGAGTGCTATGTTGGATATCAGGAGGTTACTGAGAGCAGTTTCCTTCATATAGCACATAGTAATTATTACATAACAGTGTCACCTCATGGGCTCAGACTTCCCTGACACACAGAATATACACAGACACATCAACAAAACCTCATACATATATCCCCTAGATCTACATTATTACACTACCATTGGTATGTACACTTACCAATGACTGACTCAGAAAACCAGTAAGACTCTATGATGTCATGTCCTGTGGCACTAAGGCTGCCCATGTGATTAGGTTTGGTTTAGTTCATCCAACAAAACCAGCATTACATGTGTTAACTATGATCGTGACTGATACAGTACCAATGGTAGGCATACAATGGATAAGGTGATGATGGCTATGGTAGAGAAAATTCACAAACACCTACCAAGAAAAAGCCCGCCAGCTTCAGGCGAAGCATTATATAGCCCTAGAAATTAGCCACATACAATCACAATCCTATACACCAATGCAATCCCCCCAAACACACACTATTGGTGTTGAATATGCAAGCAGCTGGTTGCTGTTGCGATCCAAGTACCTTGAATCAAGCAGGCACCAGGCATGTTCCCTCCATCCCTCCTTTCCCCTGCACCCTATCACATCTCCCCCTCCTTACCATTATGCCTCTACACAGCACCCCTTTTTCTCCATCTCCCTGTACCTGTGGTCTGCTGGGGCGGAGGTGTTGGTTTTGTCGGTGTGGTCTAGGTCTGCTGCGGGTATAGTGCCTCAGCGCCGGCCCGCCCAATGGAAGCTCCATAAGGGGAGACACAGCACTCCGTTGCCGTGGTGCTCCGTTGTCGTGGCTCTGTTGCCGAGGCACCGTTGCTAAAGGCACCAGCAGCAGTATTCACTGTCTCCACCAAGGTAGGAGGGGCCAAGCTGAGCTAGACTGACAGATTTGACAACAAGGGGCCTTGCCTTTCTCCTCCCCCCCTCCTTCAGAAAGACCGAAAGAATGAGAAGACGGAGAGAGAATGGAGAAATTTAGAGCTTGTGCTAGAGGGAGAGCAGTGCAGGTGCACAAGGCAGTCTAGTATATATTCATTTATAATAGAAATTAAGGTTCTTCATGGAACTGACCAAAATGCAGGAAGGGAACAACGTGCTAAAATTACAAATTAATAATACATTTTACATGGATGGGATATAAAAAATTCAGGGGATGACTGGTGATCTGGCAATGGGTTTCTAGTGTGTGTAAATCTCCACGAAGTGATTAAAATATCAAGCAAGGGAAAACCATGGAGGGGACAGAAATTGTGTTTTAATGAAGCACTTAATATCAGAGGACAGATCCTCTGAAAGAAATTCAACAGGAACAACCAAAATAGTCTATTTCACCTACTACTCCAAACAGGTTTCTAAAAAGAGACTTGTTGGCATACGCCTTCTGTCAGGTGTCAGAACCATGTAGCAAATAGGGCAGACTAAGTCGCTCTGGATAAGAGCGTCTGCTAAATGACTTAAATGTAAATTATACTCTAGTCTGAACATGATAAAACATCCTAGTGTTTATATTTCAGCACTACATGCCATACTAAATTAGCCTAATCAAGGCTGAAACTGAAGCAAATTGACTCATGACACCCCAGTAGGTTGATCTTTTTTTATTTGTATTATTATTGGCTGTACAGTCAAGCATTCTCCCACCCCTCCAATCATATCATTGCCATTCAAGTCACCTAGCATTTCATTTTGATGGTACAAAAGAAAAAAAGCATCAAACCAAAAAACGAATACATTCTAAAAGCTTTAACAAGAGCAAGGTATTGCGTTTCATTTGAAAACAGCATAACAGTTTGTAAAAGCAGAATATTTCAGGTCATCCCACCTCCCTAACCTTTGAACCCCTAACAGCTAATTCCATGGGTGAAAGCGCATGATACTTTTTTTTACAGACAACAGAGCACGAGAAGAGGGCCAACATGAAGAGATCAAATGTGGGCCAAAATATGCTACAGAGAAGGCATTCTGAGGGCCTTTAGAACATAATTGACACCAGAATGAGGACATGATTTATGACATAATACATCATCATGATCTAAACCACACCCCCTCTCTTTACATCTTTTCCAGTGACAACACTCTGCATAATGTTATCTAGATTCTGTATACAAACATAATTCAACATGAGGGTGTCAGGGGTTTCGCAGTGGGATGTAGATAGATCGCAAGAGAGGAAAATAAGCTCTTAAAAAAATAGAATGGGCTAAAGGTATCTTTAGACATGTCCCAGGCATTATCATCAACATCAGAGAGAGATCTAAGGTTATAACTGGGGTGTGCATGTGTGGTATACGTGTACGGTGTATACGAGGGCAGGTATGTGTGTTTGAGAATGGGTACAAATGGGGTGCATGTGAGTGTACAGATAGGGGACCATTTGTATTGTTAGATGTAGACAGAGGCTTCGTCTTCATCACCGGTCCATCATACTGAGAATCATCTCAGGAGTGAGGTCACCGTTGGGCGGAGCCTCTGTGACAGACAGTGCCACTTCCTGCACCACCTCCTCCCCCTGGAATGACTCTTCTACCTGATTGGCAGGCTCTCCTTCAGCATGCTCCACCTCTACTGCTGGCACCTCATCCTCAACAGCTTCTTCCTCTTGGCTCGCCTGCTCGGCCTTCATCTCTTTCTTCACGATTATGTCATCCACCTCGCCTGTCGTCTCATCCTCCACACGGATGATTGCCGCCGCTGAGGGAAGAAGAAAACCACTTCTACACATCTGTTCAGCTGTTTTGAGTCCCTTTGGGTACTAATCAGTGATCTGCACCTGATTAAATATGTGAAGGCCAAAGTATTCACTCGATTGCATGTCTGCATGAAAAGTGAATCCTTCAAGAAACTAAGTAGGGAGGGTTGTATTTTTTTAAATTATTCCAACAGGGTACCAGAGTGTGACTCACTTGGGGCAGGTTTGGCCTTGGGAGGTCTTCCACGTTTCCTCTTGGCTGGCGGGCCAACAGGGGCAGGGACAGGGACAACCGGTGGTGCCTGCTCCACCTCAATCTCAGCTAGCAGCTCCTCCTCCTCCTCCTCCTCTTCCTCAATGTCATCCAGCTCAGGCTCTGTGGAAGAGAGGAACAAGAAAGACCTGATTTTAGCACTGTACTCTTAAGATGCACACTAAATAATAGTATATGATATTGTTGCATGTATAAGAACAATAAAATTAACTGTGACTTGGTCGTACCGGTGTCGTCATCGTCGTCATCCCGTCTGGAGCGCATCTTCCTCTTTCTGCCGCGGCGGCCTTTCTTGGGCGGGGTTCCGTTCTCGTCGCCGGTGTTCTCTCCGTTACAGTTCTCCGCGTGACGCAGCATGGTGTTCTGAGAAGCAAACAGTCATATACAGTGCCTTCAGAAAATAGTGAGATAATCATCCAGCCCATTGACTCTCTTCATCACCCATCTTGAAAAAATGTATACTAAAAACATTAAATCAACCATTAACATAATGGGAAGTAAAAAAAAATTGGGGGTTGAAATAGCATGGGCGACCTAGAAAGACAAATTGGTACAATTTAAGGCCACGTGGCAAACAATAATGCAGGTACTAGGGATGGGGTGTGAGCATGTGGGTCAGGGCAGATGTTCGTATGTGTAACTGTTTTTTTTTTTAAGTAATGGGAAAAATTATTAAATGTAAACAGGTATTCATATCCCTTGACTTATTCCACATTTTTTTGTGTTACAGCCTAAATTCAAAATGGATTAAATATATTCTCGCTCACCCATCTACACACAATACCCCATAATGACAAAGTGAAAACATGTTCAGAAATGTTTGCACATTTATTTGCTATGACACGCCAAATGGATCTAATGTACATCCAATTTCCTTTGATCATACTTGAGATGTCAATACAATGTGATTGGAGTCCACCTGTGACTAATTAAATTGTTTGGGCATGATTTAGAAAGAAACACCTGTCTATATATATGGTCCCACAGTTAACAGTGCATGTCAGAGCAGAAACTATATCATGAAGTCCAAGGAACAATCAGAATTGTGATGAGACATCTGGGGAAGGGTATAAAACAATTTCTGGAGTGTTCAAAGTTTCAAAGAGCACAGTGGTCTCCATCATCGGGAAATTGTAAAAATATGGAACTACCCAGACTCTGCTTAGAGCTGGCCGTCCGACCAAATTGAGCAACCGTGCAAGAAGGACCTTGGTCAGGGGGGTGACCAAGAACCCAATGACCACTGACACAACTACAGAGTTCCATGGCTGAGATGGGAGAACATCCACAGCACTTCCCCAATCTGGGCTTTATGGGAGAGTGGGCAGACGGAAGCCACTACTGAGAAAAAAGGCACCAGCACGCCTGGAGTTTGCAAAAAGGCACGTGAACGACAGATCATACGGCAAAAGATTGTGGTCTGATGAAAACAATGTAACTCTTTGGCCTGAATGCAAAGCACTATGGAGGCAAATACAGGTAAATCATTGATGAGAACCTGCTTTATAGCCAATGACCTTAGAATGGAGTGAAGATTTACGTTTCAACCGAAAAATGACCAAGCATACAGCCAAAGGAACGCTGGAATGGCTTCAGAACAGAATGTAAGAGTCCTTGAGTGGCCTAGCAAAATCCCAGACACAAATCCCATTGAAAATCGGTGGAAAGGCTTGAAGATGGCTGTTCACCGCCGTTCCCCATCTGACTTAGAGTGACTGCCATTAAAAAGCAACAAATCCCTTTGAAAAATGACTTGTGGCGTCGATGAGTCAGAAACTAGTGTCAAAATTATTTTAAAAAGTGTAAACATGATATTTGGGACAAAGTCAGTCGTCTAAAACATTCATGCATCACAACGGGTAAATTAAGATTGTTTTGATTTGACAATGTCCATTTGCCCTCTAACATGGGATGAAGAGCTGCGGTGATTGCCCTCTATCCAATAGCATAGACAGTGCAACAGACCTGCTCAGCAGCTCCGAATGTTCACATAAAACACTGTGCAATTTTTTTTTTCAGTGACTCATGGGGTACAATAATTAACCAAATACGGATTTTGGTCAGGAAAGACTGAAATCTTGTTTTTAATGAGCAACATAAAAAACACCTGCCAATTGGCGTGGCTCTAACAGAGCTTGAGAAAATCTGGAAGAAATGGGAGAACATTCCAAATCCAGGTGATAGACAGACCCAAGACGACTCTAAGCTGTAATTGCTGAAAAAGGTGCTTCTACAAAGTATTGACTCAGGGGAGTAAATACTTATGGAAATTAGATATTTAATTTACAATAAATTTGGGAAAATTTCGAAAAACATGTTTTCACTTTGTGATTATGGGTATTGTGTGCAGATGGGCGAGAGAAAAACATTTTGAAATCGGGCTGTAAAACAAAATGTGGAATAAGTCGAGCAGTATGAATACTTTCTGAAGGCACTAAGACCACAACACACTGTGGAGCAACTAGGCTTCAATCCTCCCCAACCTGGTGAGAGGGTGTGTTTTTTTGTGTGTCCTGTATTCTGCTCGGGAGGATATGGGTTTGGATGTGAAGGAGTCCTTTAGTTTGCAGTGTGGATGTGTATTGTCCCCTTACCCTGCGAGTGAAGGTCTTGGCACACTTGCTGCAGACGAAGGCAGTGGGGATGAAATTGGGGTCATGGTAGCGTTTGAAGTGCATGTCCAGCAGCTGCTTCTGCCGGAAAGTTTTTTCACATTGGCTGCATGCGTAAGGCTTCTCCCCCGTGTGTGTGCGTCTGTGCATGATCATGTGACGCTCCTAGGGGTCAGAGGTTAAACATAGGACAGTCAGTGAACACACCGAGGTCTAGAACAGTCTCCGGCTGATTCCAAACATATCCATGGGATGCATCTAAATAATCTAGTGGCCTCTTCTCATCTCTGAGATTGATGATGGCAAATATCTGGTGGACATCCGCCATTTCAAATCAGCGAAGATTGAGAGGAAACAAGCAGAGAAGGTCTCTTTCACGTACCTGTCTGCAGCAATAGTCACACTGGTCGCACTTGAAGCGCTTCTCGTTCTTGTGGGATTTCTGGTGCTGGATGAGTGCGTAACGCTCGTGGAACACAGCGTCACAGTAACGACACTTCCTGCCCATCTCCATGAACGAATGCTGCTTCCGCAAGTGCACACCTGAGAGTGAAAAAGGAAGGAAGGGACAATCCAAATGTAAGGAACACAGACTGATCCATTCAAGGTTACAAGACCGTATTTCAGCAGAGGAGATATGACTGTGCACAAGCGAGTCGCTTACCCAGGTCGCTCTTGCGGGCGATGACTGTGTCACAGTGGGGGCAGTGGAATTTGGCCACGTTCTCTGTGTGCTTCTGCAGAATGTGCATCTTCATGGTGCCACTCTGCGTGAAACGAGCATGGCAGATGTAGCACTCATATGGCTTCTCACCTGCCAGAGAGAGGGACGCTTTATTAGGTTGTATGCGAGACAGATAGATAGATATACATCTAAACACATAATACACACACACACCTTCAAATTAGTGGATTCGGCTATTTAAGCCACCCCCATTGCTGACACGTGTATAAGATTGTCTATGGAGATTGAGCACACAGCCAAACATTGGCAGTAGAATGGCCTTACTGAAGAGCTCAGTGACTTTTAACGTGGCACCGGCATTTTATTTATTTAACTAGGCAAGTCAGTTAAGAACAAATTCTTATTTACAATGACGGCCTACCCCAGCTAATGCTGGGCCAATTGTGCGCCGCCCTATGGGATTCCCAATCTCAGCCGGATGTTATGCAGCCTGGATTCGAACCAGGGACTGCAGTGACGCCTCTTGCACTGAGATGCAGTTCCTTAGACCGCTGCGCCACCCGGGAGCCACCATTCAAACAAGTGAGTTCGTCAAATGTCTGTCCTGCTACAGCTGCCCCAGTCAACTGTAAGTGCTGTTATTGTGAACTGGAAACGTCTAGGAGCAACAACGGCTCAGCTGCGAAGTGGTAGCCCACAAGCTCACAGAACGGGACCGCCGAGTGCTGAAGCATTTAAAAAAAAAAATAATCCTGTCCTCGGTTGCAACATTCCCGAGCGAGTTCCGAACTGCCTCTGGAGGCAACGTCAGCACAAGAACTGTTCATCGGGAGCTTCGAGAATTGGGTTTCCATGGCCGAGCAAAAGCACACAAGCCTAAGATCACCATGCGCAACTCCAAGTGTCGGCTGGAGTGGTATAAAGCTTGCTGCCACTTGACTCTGGAGCAGAAGAAACGCGTTCTCTGGAGTGATGAATCACGCTTCACCAACTGGCAGTCCGATGGATTAATATGGGTTTGGTTGATGCTAGGAAAACACTACCTGCCCCAATGCATAGTGCCAATTGTAAAGTTTGGTGGAGGAGGAATAATGGTCTGGGGCTGTTTTTCATTTTTCAGGCTAAGGCCCTTAGTTCCAGTGAAGGGAAATCCAACCCTACAGCATACAATGACATTCTAGACAACTTTGTGTCAACAGTTTGGGGTAGGCCCTTTCCTGTTTCAGCATGACAAAGCCACAACATCAGTGCCTGACCTCACTAATGCGCTTGTGGAAAACCTTCCCAGAAGAGTGGAGGCTGATATAGCAGCAAAGGGGGGACCAACTCCATATTAATGCCCATGATTTTGGAATGACATGTTCGACGAGCAGGTGCCCATATATTTTTGGTCAAGTAGTGTAGCATCGATCAACAGAACTAAAATCAGGAATACTTGGGTGTAAGGCTGAGAGATTGGGGTATGTGTTACCTGAGTGTGTCCTCATGTGTCTCTTCAGTTTGTAAGTGTCTCGGCTGGCGTAGCTGCACAGACTGCACTGGAAGGGCCTCTCGCCTGTATGGGAGCGGATGTGTCTCTTCAGCTTACTCACCTGGGGCAAAGAGAAAGAAACATTTAAACAACATTCCAGAAATATTTCAGTTATACATTGCAAATGTACTTACCTCCACACTAGCGTAGTCACACATGGAGCACTTGAAGGGTTTCTCGAATGTGTGTTTGTAGCGACGATGACGCACCAGCTCTCCACTGGTCACAAATGCCATGTCACAATCTTGGCATTTATGAGGACGAGTACCTAAAATGGAACGGGGCAATAGTAAACATAATTAACACGCACCCTATCAATTCAATAAGGATATTTTTTTTTTTTTCAACAGCCTGCGACTGAACATGAGAGTCTGTAGATACCTGTGTGTGTGTTGAGGTGGTTCCTCAGCAGTGTGACCGTTCTGAAGGCCCTCCCACACAGATGGCATTTGTGTGGCCTCTCATCTGTGTGGCTCTTCATGTGGCGGTCCAGGTTAGAGCGCCGGGGGCAGGTGTAGCTACACAGCTCACACTGGAACGTCTTCTTCACACCTGAGAGAGACAAGAGGTTATTAAAGACATTAAAAGGTAGACTCAGTGAAATGACGTTGCCACGAGCAGCACCACAGATATTGAGATGAGCGAAATGCAAGACGCTGCGCTCACTGTCACACAGTATCTGCACATGTGCACAGAGTCGCTTCACACTGTTAAGAGCGTGGTAGCCACGGGACCAAAACAGCACGAAGTTGAGCCTTGCGCTTCAACGTTCATAGCGGTTGCAGAAATTGACCCACTATGCGTTCTACTTCCTGCATCATCGCCAATTCTCCCTTTAACACACACACAGATCTCCTCCTCACACCCCAAAAGAGAGGGGTTGCCATACCCCCACATACACACAAAACTTGACCTTTCACACAACTCTGACCTTTCTTTTTTATCTTGGTGGGTTTGGGCGGCTTCATGTTGCCCACAACCTTCTCAGCGTTGACCTCAGAGAGCATCCCCTCCTGCTGTTCCTCCTCAAAGTCGTATACAGACACGTCCATGTCTCGTTCCCCCTCCCCGTAACGCAGGCGGCTCTTCTTGCCCTTCTTTCCCTTGCGGATGCCAGCAGTTGGCTGGTAATCTGGGTCTTTGGACCAGGTCTGGTCCTCTACTTGGGGCTCAGCTTCCTCCTCCTCCTCCTCTCCATGGGTCACCTGGAGCTCATCCTGGGCTGCCTGCAGTTCTTCCTGCTCAACTGTCTCCACCTCTCCATTCGCCCCAACCTTCACCACCTTCACCAGACAAAAACAATTTGCCAGGAAGGGATTAGAGTTGTATTATAGTCAGTGCATCTCACAGGAGCCTTCAGGCCAAAGTGTGTATAGAAACATTAAGCAGGACATTAAAATGCTTGTTTAAAGTGTGTTTGTAGTTGAGTAGCGTCCGACCTGGAAGCCCTCGGGCAGAGGGAGGGTGTGGCAGATCACTGGCTCTGCCTCAGTATTGCCTGCTGAGGCGTCAACGAAGCTGGCCTGGAGCTCTTCCACGGTGGCTGTAGTGACAGGAACCTGCACCAGCTGCAGCTGTCCAAGCCCCAGCGCTGCACTCGTCTGCTCCATGTTGCCCTCCATGTTCACCACCTAAAGTCAAGACACAGTCAGTTCTCTGAATAATTTATGCCTACAAGTTTGGCTTACAAAGGATATCTTCCAAACCTTTCTCAGCGTAAACTCACAAATCACACTAACCTGCAGGGTGATGATCTGTCCCTCGTCTCCCCCGGTGACCGTCACTGTGCCGCCCCCTTCGAGGACCTCAGTCTTCATCTGTAGCAGGGCAGGGTCAAGGGTTGAGTCCAGGGTGTCCATCACCATCATTTCAACATTTCCTGTCACCACTTGGGGTGCCACACCCCCTTCCATCAGGGCAGCCTCTGCAGTCTGGAGCAGCTCTGCTCCCTCCCCACTGTCCTGGAGACCCTCGACCTGAGCGGTCTCAAAGGAAACGACTTCACCCTCCATAGAAAACGACCTGATAAGACCATAAAAATAACTTTGACGCATGATACACTATATATACACAAAAGTATGTGGACCCCCCCAAATAAGTGGATTCTGCCATTTCAGCCACACACGTAGCAGACAAGTCTATACAATTGAGCACACAGCCATGCAATCTCCATAGACAAGCATTGCCAGTAGACGATTCTGTGCTTCCAACTTTGTGGCAACAGTTTGGGGAAGGCCTTTTCCTGTTTCAGCGATACAGAAATGGTTTGTCGAGATCGGCGTGGAAGAACTTGACTGGCATGGACATAGTCCTGACCTCAACCCCATCGAACACCTTTGGGATGAATTAGAACACTGACTGCAAGCCAGGCCTAATCACCGAACATCAGCCGATTATTTTCATTTTAATCCTACTTCTCTGATCTACCAACCATGTGACAAAGTCCCAATAAAAAAAGAACACTGCCAAAATACAAAATAAGCAGATAAAAAAAAAATGGGGGGGGGGGTATAAAACTCACTGGTAAAAGGAAACTACCCGAATCACCCTAGTGTCTTGCCCTGGTATAGTGGATGTTTTTGTAACAGCGTGCTGGTTATAGAGGTCTCTCATGACAAGTTTTAAATCGAAAGTCGGCTGTAGGCGGACCAGGCTGGCGCGATGGGACGTGGTGCCGATGATAGAAAACCAACCCATAATCTAGTTTCTGATTTGGAAGAAATCTAACGTTACTCTCCGTGCTCGCAGATTTATTTGGGCTACATAATAAGAGATTACTCTACATTCCCTCCTTCCGTGTTTACTCTCGGAAACCTTACCTAGTTACCGAGCCAACTTAACTAGAGCCCCATTTTGAGAAGCAGTAAAATAACTAATCCATAGAAAGTATTATACAATTAGTGTTGATATTAGAACCATCGGATGGTTCTAGAACATAGACTAAAACAACTACCCAGATCAGGGGCTATGTAGTAAATCTGAGACTACAGAAGATATGATACATTTTATTTTTTTCAAATCGTAGCACCATGAGTGACAGGAAACATTAAGGATGTTACATTGAAATTGATACAAAGTTTAAACTCGAAATGTTGAGCTTTCGTTCTAGAACCCGGAGACGCAGGTTCTCTTCTCAAAAGAGGAAACAAAGGGCACGAGAAGATGGACGCCTGGCCTAAACAAGACCCTAAACATTAAAGCATTTATAAAGCCATCCGTGCCTTAACACGAACCAATAGCAGTCCAAATACACTAATACGTTTAACAGAAGCTCTAACTTCTGGGTTATAAATGTTTTTAGTAAATTTTCGATAACGATAGAGGGAGACAAACACCCCCCCGCCAGTCGCCTGGACCGCGAGCCCCACCGTGACACCTAGAGGCCGACGACAGCTCCTACAAAAATGCCCCCCTTCATCGGAGAAAGTGACGTTTTACCTGGTCCTCGGTCTTCCTTTTCCGGGTAAATTTGCTTGAGCGCTCAGTGCTTGTTCGGTCTTCCTCTGGCGACGGTAGGGAAGCTTGCCCTTGCGTCCCAGCTCGATTAATCCTCTCACGCGTTGACAGAGTTGTCTCTACACAAAATGGTGGCCTGGAGCAGGCGAGTGTGCATGCGCAGACAGAGGCCCGACGGGAGAAGTGGGAGGGTGGTACCGCAGCAGTTGGGTGGCAGTGACGTCTGGGCGCCAGTTTTGAATTCAAGGGTTCGGGGGCGTGGTTCTGGGTGAACAGTTGTTTCCACACTACAAAAAAGTTGTATTTTTCCTAGACTTAAGTTTGCATTACCTTAAGAGGGCTATTTTACTATGAAAAGCTAAATATTTCAAGACTAAAGACTACCATGCAACCACAGCTTAAATGCATGCTTGTAAGAATAGTTTGTGCAAGATGTAGCTTTTATTACATAGATGTTATTGTGGAGCTGGGAAGGATTGAAGCAGGCTATTATAGTGTATATCTGCTTGACTTGTACCGGCCCCTCGAACGTTCTACTGCTTGAGCTCCTAATCCTCTTATAAAATATTAGCTCTGCACCTAAAAATATACAGTACCGGTACCAAACATTTGTACCGACACCTATTTTAGTCCAAGTCAAGCACTGTGTATATCCCATATACCTCCTTCCAATAATTTAATTAAAGGTGAAAATAATATTGTGGAAAATTGTATGGCCTCCTCTTCATCATGACCCAGAAGAGGGCAGTACAGTTTAGAAAGATGTTGAAGTCTGGAAGTCATGGACATAAAAGTGCTGCTTTTTGAGTAGTGGATGCCAGCCCAGAACATTTGAGGGGTTTTGTTTAATTGTTATCATTCTCAAACATTGATTTTAAAGCACACTGAAAGTACACTCATAGAAATACCATCCAATGCAGTAGATTTACCAACAGATTTTTTATAATAAAGTTAAAAAAATTGAGAGCCGGCAACATATTTGCTCAACATTATTTATTTATATGAAACAGTAAATAATTGTATATTTTATTGTGCACAATCTGTAAGTCATCCTAAAAATAAACAATGTATCAAAACTCTGTATACTCATTCATATTCTTCTCTGGTTCGTAATAAAAGTTCATTTTCTTCATGTATTTGTTAACTGACAATCCCCCTTTCTGTAACTTAAGGCACTTTCTGATTGAAGAGACTCCATTAGACTAAAGATGTCTATCTTCACTGTAAGGTGACTGTGTGCGTACGTGTGGCCTTTGGATGAGTGGACAACAATAGTCATTAATGTTTTCATTCACGAGTGGAGAGAGGGAAGCAAATATATTTCTGTTCATTTGCGCAATCTCCACCCACATGGCCGAAATCGCTTGTCTGATCTAGAAGAGGAGCGGGTCTCTTTGATCTGTTAGTGGTGAAATGGTAAGGATCTCTTAGGAGAGTGGTGGGATTAGGATGGCATCTGATAATGGTCTGAGGAAGTGGCATCTCCATTATGTTAAAGGACAGTGGTGGCCATACTGCTGGGGGTGGAGCAGGGTTCCTCATCACAGGATGCCTCATCACCTGCATGAAGCATAAATACAACTCACCAATGACAACTCCACAATCAATACAGTGCATTCAGAAAGTTTTCAGACACCTTGACTTTTTCCACATTTTGTTACATTACAGTCTTATTCTAAAATTGATGAAATATTTTTTCCACTCAATCTACACCATACCTCATAATGACAAAGCAAAAACAGGTTTTTAGAATTTTTTGCTAATTTATTAAAAAATAAAAAACAGAAATAACTTATTTACCTAAGTTCAGACCCTTTGCTACGAGACTCGAAATTAAGCTCAGGTGCATCCTGTTTCCATTGATCATCCTTGATGTTTCTACAACTTGATTGGAGTCCCCCTATGGTAAATTCAATTGATTGGACATGATTTGGAAAGGCACACACCGGTCTATATAAGGTCCCACAGTTGACAGTGCATGTCAGAGCAAAACCCAAGCCAAGAGGTCGAAGGAATTGTCCGCAGCATTGAAGGTCCCCAAGAACACAGTGGCCTCCATCATTCTTAAATGGAAAAAGTTTGGAACCACCAAGACTCTTCCTAGAGCTGGCCAAACTGTGCAATCGGGGGGGGAATGGCCTTGGTCAGGGAGATGACCAAGAACCCGATGGTTACTTTGACAGAGCTCCAGAGTTCCTCTGTGGAGATGGGAGAAACTTCCAGAAGGACAACCATCTCTGCAGCACTCCACCAATCAGGCCTTATGGTAGAGTGGCCAGACGGAAGCCACTCTACAGTAAAAGGCACATGACAACCCGCTTGTAGTTTGCCAAAAGGCACCTAAAGGACACTGACCATGAGAAACAAGATTCTATGGTCTGATGAAACCAAGATTAGACTCTTCGGCCTGAATGCCAAGCGTCAAGTCTGTAGGAAACCTGGCACCATCCCTATGGTCAAGCATGGTGGTGGCAGCATCATGCTGTGGGGATGTTTTTCAGCAGCAGCAAATGGGAGACTAGTCAAGATCGAGGGAAAGAAGGGCCTCCCGGGTGGCGCAGTGGTCTAGGGCACTGCACCGTAGTGCTAGCTGCGCCACCAGAGTCTCAGTCTCCGGCCGCGACCGGGAGGTCCGTGGGGCGACGCACAATTGGCCTAGCGTCGTCCGGGTTAGGGAGGGTTTGGCCGGTAGGGATATCCTTGTCTCATCGCGCTCCAGCGACTCCTGTGGCGGGCCGGGCGCAGTGCGCGCTAACCGAGGGGGCCAGGTGCACGGTGTTTCCTCCGACACATTGGTGCGGCTGGCTTCCGGGTTGGAGGCGCGCTGTGTTAAGAAGCAGTGTGGCTTGGTTGGGTTGTGCTTCGGAGGACGCATGGCTTTCGACCTTCGTCTCTCCCGAGCCCGTACAGGAGTTGTAGCGATGAGACAAGATAGTAATTACTAGCGATTGGATACCACGACAATTGGGGAGAAAAGGGGCAAAAAAAAATATATATATTTTAAAAGAAAAAAAAGATTGAGGGAAAGATGAATGGAGCAAAGTACAGAGAGAGATCCTTGATGAAAACCTGCTCAGGACCTCAGACTGGGGCGAAGGTTCACCTTCCAACAGAACAATGACCCTATGCACACAGCCAAGGCAAAGCAGGAGTGGCTTCGGAAACAAGTCTCTGAATGTCCTTGAGTGGCCCAGCCAGAGCCTGGACTTAAACCAGATTGAACATCTCTGGTGAGAACTGAAAATAGCTGTACAGCGACGCTCCCCATCGAACCTGACAGAGCTTGAGAGGATCTGTAGAGAAAAATGGAAGAAACTCCTCAAATAGAGGTGTGCCAAAGCTTGTTTTATTTTCCTTTTTATTTAACCAGGCAACCTTTATTTAACTTGTAGCGTCATACCCAAGAAAACTCGAGGCTGTAATCGCTGCCAAAGGTGCTTCAACAAAGTACTGAGTAAAGGGTCTGAATATTTATGTAAATATAATATGAGTTGTTTATTTTTAATACATTTGTACCCCGTTACAGAATAAGGCTGTAACGTAACATGTGGAAAAAGTGAAAGGGTCTGAATACTTTCCGAATGCACTGTATATACAAATTACACACATCTCGATCAACACCACTCACACTTCAAATCACTCAAGTTAGCAGTTTCCCCTGTTTTGACCCTCCCCTCTCACCATGTTCCTGCCTGGCAGGGATGTCCTTCTCTGTAACCTGCTCCTCCTCCTTCTTGTCTTCCACTTTCTCCTTCTCCTTCTCCTTTTCTTCCTCCTGCTCGTCCCTTGTCTCACTGGAGGCCTGCAGCTGCTCGCTACTCTCCTCCTCCTACGTACATTTTACATGCAAACTTGTCTACAGTTTAGAACACTGAAATCTAAGGCACTATTTATACATGCATAAACCCATGATCATTACCTCAGAGCTGCAGTCTGCATCTAGAGGAGGACAGTCCTCATTCCGGAAGCCTTCAGGGGCCTCGACAATGATTTCTATAACATCGTCCTCACACTCATCACTGCTGAGGAACGCAAAAAGGAGAATATTACAGACCACAATCTGACACTTAATCTGACATACACACTCACACACAGACTCTGACTCACTCTGTGTGATACAAAATATTGAGCAAACAGTTCTGTCTTATGAAATGGATATGAAGGATTTTGGCACATTCAAAGAAGTGTGAGAGTACAGCATTAGAAAACAGCACTATGCAACTTCACCCAGTATTATACAAACTAAATCCACCATCCAGACTCAACTAAATTCACGTGTTTCCACTTTCCAAACACTAGATGGCAGGATGAGTTCAGTTAGAGCCTGATACATAAGAGAAGAGAATGCTGACCTATCAGCAGAGTCTCTTGTCTTGTCTTCCTTCTCTTGTCCCTTCTCCTTCTCATCCCTCTCCTGTTCATCTTCTTCCTCTTGTTCTTTCTCCTCTTCTTCATCATCAAGGTCAGAGCAGTTGAGAAAATCAAAGCTCTCCATGGCAGTCTCAACTTCCTGAGTGAAGCTGGAGGACCGACTGTGAGATCGACCCTATGGAGGAAAGAGACTTAGTACACACATCACACAATTACATGTCTACCCACACACCTGTCACATACACTCACAGTCACTGTCTCTTCTGGTAGTGTTAGCTCTTGTGGCTGGGTAGATTGGAGTCTGTGATTGTGTTCCGTGGAGGACTTTTCCTCCCTCAGTCCCTCTCCCAGTACACAGTCTGTGGGAAGAGGCTCTACTCCAGCCCTAGGCTTCTCAGCCTGTAGTGTTGAGGCCGGAGGAGCATCACCCTGATCCACTGGGGTTGAAACACATGTCTCTGGGCCCCCAGATTCAGGCAAGTCCAAGACTTCATGCATGTCTTGGTTAGAGCAGTGAGAAGCCATACAGGAGACTTCAAGGTCCAAGCGGGGTAGGGGCTCTGGCGTTTCAGAGGACTCAACTGATTGGTCAGACAACCTGTTCGTCGAAGCACAGTCTATGGCTCTCTCACTGATATGGCTGAGGGATCGAGAACACTTCAAATGGCCATTCAGCAGTGTACACTTCACAGAGTCTGTTTCGCCAAATCCCTTGGTGGCGCCTGGCTCCCCTTCCTCATGATTGGACGAGAGGGATGGGGTAGAGACGCTTGATTGGCGGGGGTTGAAGGAGATCTGGACAGTGGGTGTGGTCTGCAGGCTGTGAGTGGCCATCATCCTGTGTGTGTGTCCCATGGCTGGGCTGGAAGAGTCGTCTGATGATTCAGAGGAGTTTGACCAGACTGTTCCATTCTCCAGCTCCCCTGGTCTCCTCAATAGAGACTACAGAGAATGATAAATGAGAGAGGGAAGGGGTGGGGGCAGAGGAAGAGAGAAAGATATCATCAATAATAGCCAAGTCCATCTGACAAAATATGGAAAACAAAAATTATATTTATTTCCATCTGGAAAGGAGAATTGAAATTCCTATTTTGATGACCTGGTGTTGCTGTCATACACTTAACTTGGCTAAAACACCATTAATGACAGAACAATTATACCAGAACTGTACACTTTAAATAGAAACATGATTTTCAATATATCTGAAGAATAAAATAATCAAATTCCGTAGATGACACTGCATTTCATTAAATTGCAATGATCAGACTACATGGACCAAGGCTCACTCACTGGCTAGTTCACATTTACCAAGTACAGAACACTGAAAATCATGACTTGACTACAAACCACCACACACTAACCAGACCACCATATTTCAACTACAGACAACCACACTTCTTCAACTGTATGCAGCCACACACCAACTGTGAGTGGACGCGGCTGGGTGGAGAGAGCCTGTCCGCCAAGGTGTCACGGAACACTTCCAATGTTGACCAACGTTGGCCCAGTCTGGCCCTGCTCCGAGGAGAAATGCTCTTCAGCGCAGCGAGGAAGAGTAGGGAGAAATTGGACTAGTACTCAACCACTATTAAATAGCTAAGAGAACCACAGCTACATTCATACTCATTTCTGGTCTCACACATATCACTGGTACCCTCATTCACTCCACAACCAGATCTCCACTCTTCACACAACTCACTCCTATCCTCACACACTTCTCTCCTACATTTACATTGCTCACCAATACACTCACACGGTCCACAACCCGATCTTGTACGCTCACACACTCCTCTCCTACACAGCTCACTGATACACTCACACACACACCACTTCTACCTCTACAAACACAGCAGCCAGGGAGCAGCTGAAACAGAACAAACTAATAATAGCAAGTAGTAATCAATGGTTATAATAACAACAATAAAACAATACAATATTTAGGTTTTCCAGACAATTATGAACTGCTGACTTAAGCATAGGTTAAAGCTGGGGAGAGAGGCAGGGAGGACAAGGTATGACTCACATAAAACACCTGCTCGCGCATGGAAGGTGTGTCTGGAGGGCTCTGATTGGACAAAAAGCGCTTGGAAACCGTACTGGAGGTCGAGGTCTGGTCATCTTTATCAAACGGACTGAGAGAGAGAGAAGGATAGTGTGTGAGAGAGCGAGAGAGAAAGTGAGAGAGGGCAATATAATTACATTAGAGATGTATATTATAGAAACAGCTGTATCGTGTGTTATTACTACTGACAAACGTATGAGTCAGTCTTAACACAAACAGTACTCTTTCTCTTCACAAATGGCCTGGTTTGGCAATCACCAATAGAATGGGGAGGTAGATGAAGGTGGAACAGGGGTTGAGGTGGAGGGAGGTGAGACGGGGATGAAGTGGTAAAGAGGGATGATTGAGGTGAGACTGACCTCCAGTTGACCTCTAGGTTCAGTTTTACTGTCCCCAAGTCGTTGATATCCACGGCAACCGTCTGAGGCAGCGGACAGAACAGGTCGAGTGTCTCACAGGACACGCTGCCAACCACCACGTGATTGGCCAAGCTCTTCAGCTCAGTCACCTTGGCAACCATAACGGACAAACAACCACAGTCAGTTGAATGGTGGCGGCAAGTGATGTTTTTTAGGACCATTGTTAAGTTTTGGGTATTTTTGCTGTTTGTGTACAATAATGTGATAATAACATGGCAATACAGTAATAATATATCGTTATTATAAACATGTTTATAATATCTATATGTTATTATAAACACAAACACGTTTATCCAGAGTTAATTACAGTAAATACTGATTTGATCATAAACACTATTATGCTCCATCCAAAGGGCTTTCTCACCTTGATTGACAGGAGCTCTGTGATGAGAGGCAGGAAGACGTTGTCCTCACTGTCCCACACCTGTTTACTGCTGACCTCCACACGACCTTTCATCCGCCAGCGCTGACGCCCATAACGCATCAGGACCTAGGGGGGTCAAGGGTACCATCAGTGCCTCATGTGTGTGCGCATACTGTATGTGTGTATGTGTCAGTGTAGGTGAGTGTGTGTCCATCAGTTATTCTCACCTCATATTGGTCTCCTGCACACAACCGTGCATAGCCAACCAGACCTGCAATACAGGAGACACACAGTTACAGCACATAACATATGCACACAGGGAGAACACTAGAATGAGAGAGAGAAAAAGAGCGAGGAGGTGGTAAGAACAGATGGGATTGAGGGCCAGAACAAATTGGTGGGAGAAGAGGGGGTAAGTGGAGGGTGAGAAAATTACTCACCTTTCATCTTGATGTGAAACTCTCCCATCTGGTTCTCCAGTTCACTCTCCAGGGAACACATGTGCTGCAGAGAGAAAGAGAGAGACACACAAGAGAGAGAGGCGAGAGAGAGAGAATGAGTCATTCATATCAATAATAATCTGTGATCTTTGTTGTCAGAGCAACATGACATTGCGGTCAAACTCTTATTTCTGATAAGTTACTTATTTCAAGACTTACTTTACCTTACTTTCCATTCTGTAAACGGCTGTTTTAAACGTTAAAAGGCTCTATGAAAGAGTGAATAGCCTTGTTCTCTAACATGTCTCCCCAGTGTACCCATAAGCCCCTGCCCCCTACCTCAGTGTACTCCCTGTAGCCCCTGTTGGCCTCATTCAGGCTCTCCCGTGCCTCCTTGCTCCCTGTGGCAGTGTTAAAGGCTGCCACCATCTTGCTGGCCCCATCCCGCAGCCGCCGCTGCATACAGTAAGCATCGTACAGCTCCTCTACCTGGAACGTTACAGCAACATTACAGCTGTGCAGAAACACTATGGTGATGCAGACCTGTAAAGCTCCTTAATCTGCTACCAAAAAGTATTAGAGATGGTTACACTATAACAAAACAGAGTTTACTCGTAGTTACAACATTATGACAACACTATGACAAATGTATGGCTAACAGGTATCTTACTGCACTGCAGATGCACACACACACTCAAAGTCATACCTTGCTGAGGTGGAACTCTAACCGACGCATAAATCTCTCTATGGCCTTCACTTGCTGATAAAGCACAAAGATCAAAGACAAGTTATTCAGTAATTAAATCACCCTAAAATGTACATATTCATTAGTTTATTAATAGAGTTGTGAATTAATACAGTCATCTCCCCTGGTGTGATTGAAACCCACCTTATCCAACTCATACAGAGACCCCTGCAGAGAAAGGAAGGGAGGCATATAACAGTTAACATCACCTTGCACACAGTATTACTCTAACAGACTGTCCTGAGAAATTAAACGTCCCCTAAGTCGGATGTTGCGAGTGGCATTGGCTAGTGTGGTGATGATGGGTTAGTACTGGTGTGATTGGTGGTGTGTGTTCTCACCAGACGGCCATTTCTCTTGCTCTCTCTGATCTGCTGCCCCAGGCTGTCCAGCTCCAGCTGGTGGACCTGCAGGAATGACCTGAGAACACAGCATTGTGATGTCATTTCCTGTTTCACTTTGAACCATTTCCTGTCTCGCTGTTGACCTGTCTGCTACAACAGCCAGGCCAGTCGTACGTGCGTGCGTGTGTACTCACTGTAGGCCTCTCCTCAGTGCAGAGTACACCTCGTCCAGCCGCTCAGGCTGAGGTATTTTAGGGGTTGGGTTCTTGGTAGAACCTGTAAACATCCTGGTTCTTTAGAGGGCAATGCTGTGAACTTAACACAGAGAGAGAAAGATGCTTTGTAATAGACATAGTGGAGTACTGAAGATTAAGAGAGAGACAATAACACACACATGCAATGGTGTTTGCTCGTAGTGGCTTCGTACTCCACAGGGGGTGAAGAGGATAAGTGACTAGTACACACACAGGCAGCCAGACACACGACTGCCAATGAGTAGATTTGGCTCAATGAGGAAGATAAGGTCACAGTTCACAGACACTGCAGGATGGACTTGCTTTTGTCTGTGTGCCAGCCGTCAGTGTGTTACAGCATTCAGGTGTGGAGAGTCTGTCTATGTGTGCATGTCTTACCTGTGGAGTTAAGGTGGACTGCCCCTACTGCATGCTGGGAGGACTTAGCACGGTGGGGTGGCTTCCACAGATCCTAGGACACGTCCTGTATGTAAAGGAACAGGAGGGAAGACATTACAGGTTGCACACACACACTCTCTTTCTCCCCTTACTCTCTACCATACTCCATGGCTTATTTTCAAAAGCATCCTTTCCTTCATTTTTTTATTTAACCTTTATTTAACCAGGTAAGCTAGTTGAGAACAAGTTATCATGACCGTTGATGAGAAAGGACTAGATAAGTGATATTGCAGAAGACAAAATGCGTATCGGGAAGGAGAGCCATTTAACAGACCATAGCCTAGCTCCCACTCACTTACTTCCCCTCCTTCCCTAAGAGCTTGTCTGCTGTGTCGTGTCCAATGCTATGTGGCTGCATTGTACATAGCTCAACAACCAACACTGACTCCAGCAAACACTCTGTGCTTGTGCTTCCTCTCTCCTTTCCTTTCCTGTTCCCCATTACCCCGCCCCCCCCCCCTCCTCCGCATCCAATCCTGAATACAGGAAGTCTGATGGCTGACTACACAGGAAATTCTACAGAGGAGCTTGGGCCAGGAATATAAAACCATCTGTGTGTGCAAGTGTACACATATGAGTAGGCGTGTGTGAAAGAGTGTAAAACTGCCACTCTTCCTTCTGCTTATATATTCAAGGCATTTGTTAGATTGCATGTGTGTCCACTGTGCCATATGCATTACACACACTACAAAATGTTCTGGTCGAAGTACTCTGGAAAAGAGAATCCAATAACAGTCTAAACAAGCAAGACACCAGCCACATGTACAGTCACCATGAACAGAGCCTCTCCAAGAACAGAGTGTAATAAGCATTACAGCCACCCCACAGGGTAAGTGTCTTAGCTATGATAAGACAGTAACACAAAAGGATTAAAGGCTAAACTTGATCTTAATAGCGAAGGCCAAACCTAAATTAACACAAAGGTTCAGTAAATGAGCTGAGAACACTCAGAACACTCAAACCACTTACTACCAATTGCTATCCCAAACAGTGTTAGTTACCCTTACTCCACCCTGCATCTTTGTGGTTGGGTGTTTCTGTGAGAGAGTAAGTGGCTGTCAGAAAGAGAGAGGGAGAGAAGGACGGATGGACAGATAAACTAAAATTATCTTAATTTGAAACCTATTTAATGTACAATAATATAATGTACACATGCAACCTCAACCATCACCATGGAACTGTCCAAGTGATTTCTGGTCTAAGATTGTGAAATCCTTAGACCATGATGAATTCCAAGCGTCCAGTTTAATCCTTAATCCAAGCCGGACGCTGAGAGGATTAGCTTGGGTTAGTCAAGGTCAGGTTTAGTTTTGGATAGAGGTGTGGTTTGGGTAACAAATCTGATAAATGAAGGCAGTCTTTATGACATTTTATGGATTCTTTTTTTTACCAGCCAACACATTCACTAACATAGACATACACAAAACAGAGCAGCCCCCCACATACACCTCATCTCAGACATTTTCTTCCAAACACACACATCACGAAACTCAATCCCTGCCAGTGCCACCTCTTGATCCAGGTGTAGACTGCAGTAGATCTATATTTGTGATGTTTATGTTTTTCTGTGTGTGTACCCCTTTCTTCACCAGTGTTAGTGAGCAGCTGATTGGATCATTAGCTATTATTAATCCTCTACACAGGCGACTCGCACACAAAGGACAGATTGTAAGAATTACCCCACGAGGCTGAGTTTCCATAGAGCTGTTCCCACACACTCAGCAGGCCAGCGCATGAGCAGCAGGCCACACTCTCACACACAAACACACGAAGCCATACTCTATGGACCTTATGCAAACCATCCAATATTTCTTGACCATCCTGCTGTAACCTACTGCAAGTCTTACTCCACTGTAACGTTGTAATATTTACAAGACACTGTTAGCCTTCTTGTGAACGATCTCCCTAAAAAGGGTTCGAATTACAGATTATAGTAATAATGTAGTCAGTGAAGAGATTAATTAAATGATACCATGAGGTCATCACTGTGAGACAGTGGCCTTGCACTGTTGTGTATGTGGAGCTCTGTCAAAACCATTCTCCACTGGACAAGCAGGGACATGCTGTCTGTTTTGACAATGGTGGCAAAAGTTACATTCTGGGTAGGGGTGATGGGGACTGGTCCCCTGCATGAATAAACTCTTTAACACAGATTATAAAGGAAGCACCATGTGGAGAGATGTAGAGAAACGCATAGACAGATTGACAGACACCAGCGGTGTGAAAAAAAGCATTTGGAGTACTTTGGATTAGAGATTACGGGATTATCGTCAAAAACACAGACATACATGGACGACATAGGCCATGGCGAACAACTCCAAAACAGCGCATTTACGCAGCGTTTAGGATGCTCCACTGAGTTGGAACATGGCCTCAAAGTTTGCCACCCAGTAAACTCGAGATCCTGGACTCAGTGTTTGTGGATGAGCCAGTGTTTGTGGATGTTTTCACCTCTGTGTCACCAAAAAATAAAAGTAGGATGTATTGTCGGTCACGATATGGGTGATAACCACAGCATGACATCTCCGTCCATCCCGGCAAAATTTTCCAACCCTCGGTAGAATGGTTTTTTTTGTTTTGAAAATGACATGACTCTTTCAATTTGAACAAAACCAAGCCTAGTTAAAAACGTTTAGTAGCCTACCAGAACATCTACTTATGAGCACTGGCTCACATTGTCACTTTGCCACATAGCGGAAGAGTGTGAGAAAGCCGAAAATAACACTGTAAACTGTAAATTACGCTATGGATGCAACCCCCACCCCATTAGAAAATGAAAGGGAAATTATTCTTACAAGTTGCTGTTGTTACGTACATGTCCATAGGACCCGATGTTTCAATCGCCGCTATTCCGACTGGAGCACGAGAGTCCGATGTTTCGATGTGAGGATAAAAAGTTAGGCCTATCCTATTTCAGCATGGGCGCTGTCCTGCTATTCTCTCGGACTCCCAACAAATTTTTCACTTTGTCACTGTCACTCTCTCCCATCTCCTCGTCCCCCTCCCCCTCCTCTCCTGGCGACGCCTCGGGGCTTAAACCCCTCCCCTTGTAAGGGGTGTGGCGGTCGGGGTAAACGGAAAAAGCGCGTCTGTTTGTTACTATAAATTTCCCGTTATATCTCGGGAATAGGAAGGGGAGGTAAAAATAAGTTCTCCATAAACATCGACGTTTCAGGATTTGCTTGCAGTGTTCGTTCTGGAGCCATCAAGCGTCGCACATACTCATCTGCACTTAGGGCCAATAGAAACAGCTTCTAGGACATATTTATTTCCTTCTTTCTCACACACACAGAAACACAATGTTTAATAGAAGTTTGTATGGGCCATGTGTGAATATGCTATAGCCTTAATGTGTGTCTGCGCATTAAGGCACTACCTCTTTTTCTTCAAGTGCAGGGAACATCTGAGTTGTGTAAGCGTTTTGTGCAGGGAGGAGTTGAGAGTTCAGCCAGTCTCTCTGAGCGTGGGTATAGTTCCTCCTATACTGAATTATTCAACAGGTCTGATTAATATACTCTTCCACAGCATAAACTAGGACGCCGAAGTGTGTTCTGTTTCCATGACAACACAGTATGTGGCCTCTTACGTGGTGCTAAATATAGAACTGTTTCTCAGATTTTTTCTTACACCAACACGGTGGTTTACATAGAGATCCTATTAAATTACTAGAAGGGCTATGTCATAAACCCTCACATTTCCAGAAAGGTGTGAACATCACAGCTATATTGGTCATAGAGACATCCAAACCAGTCTAATTGGAATGAATGGCAGTAGAGGTATAATCAGGAATTTACTTATGCAGGAAAATAAAAGGCATGTACACAATTAACCTATATCAGCACAGAGACTGAAGAGGTAGCCTAACATCTTTATGGAACACCTAACATTTTAGATGTCATCCCTAAATGTGTATTTTCTCAGAAGAACTGTTATGGGAGGAGGATGGAATATATGCAGAGGGCTACAAAAGGAGTAAGATAACCACAGAACTTTGAAAATGAACAGGATTTCTCTCCTCCCCCCTTTCATGGGACTTAAAGGTTCTCTCCGTCTTATAAATCTGTAGCCTAACTTCTTTTTCTCATAGCCAGCAGCCTCACAGGGAGTCCCCACCGTGGAAGTGTCCTGACCTAGAAACGGTTCCCTCAGGGAGGGACCCTCTGTTTAACAGAGGGGTCATAAGAGACACACAAGTCTAGAGGTGACAAGAGCATGTTGACTAGTCTGTGTTGTATAGCTCAATCTAGCCTCCATACACAGTCTTCCACCATGTTGCTCACATCACAAACATCAAGTCCTGACAGATCTGAGAAGGGGGTCAACAAGAATCTAGGGATATGAGCAGCGAACTGGTTTGGAATTGGGCCATGATATCTACTCTTCCAGATCAGTGTACTGACCCTGAGCACTCAGGGGTTCACAAGAACAGAGTTTCACAATCAACACCAGAAACCCCAAAGAAATTAGCACATACAGATAAACAGTTGAATTAATAAAAGCTCTTTAATAACAAAGTATTATCCAGTGATGAAAATACAAAAAGTAAAATGCATATCATGTACATCTATAACTGGAACAGTGTACATTTTTGTACTTACAATCATTACCACCCTGAACAAAGGTTCTTTGTTATAAACTGTATTATTTCATAGGTTAAACATTAACTACCCACTCACTGCCACAGCGCCAACCACTGCTGACAATAACACAGTACAGCAGTGCTCACTAACATGGCATAACCATGAGTTTGTGTGCACTGCACCTCCAGTGAACTTAATGAAATGCACCTTTACACGCTCCTCCTTGAGTGCAGTCCAACATAATAAAACCACAGCAGGACCCACACCACATAGTCATGAAGTCAGCATTTTAAAATCAGTTGACTTAAAATCCCATTAGTGAATTTTCATCCCAAAGTATCATCTTCCTCAGATCGCTTTCATCTGAAGAGAGATACAGATAAATAAACATTCAGACTGGTGTAGAGGTGTAAATTAGTTCAGTAGATAACCTGAACAGGTAGCGGTGTAAGGATGAGTGGTCTAACCAGTTGGAAAGGACAGGTTTCTGGTCAAACCTGCTGGGGGGGTTCCAGGTTTCTGTGGTCATCTGACTGTTTTCTCAACTGGAGCTTGGGGATAGTGTGGAGGTTGTGTGTGTGTGTGTTCTGACCTGTAGGTCAAGGGGTTGCTCCAGTGACCCTCCCAGCTTCTGCAGAGCTGCACTAAGGCCTGTCCTCAGAGCCCTGTAGTCTGGCTGGTCAGAGTACTGCAGAGCCATCACCTGAGACAGGTACACCTGCAGCGCACCTGATACATAGTACACACAGATGCCTTATATCCCACGCACACACAAAACATATTATGCTGCATGCAAAAACTAATCACTAGAAAACTGGACTTACTCGAGACTTTCTTCTGTCCGAAGCAGTGACTCAGGAGACCTGGAACGTCCTCCATGTACCTGGATCATTACAGTGAAGGGTCAGGTTTGGCTACTCATTCAAGGCTTTACCATTTTATAAATACAGAATAACATTATCATAATGGCTTTGTTGCCATAGTGAGGACCTGGCTCTCACCTCTCCTTCTCAGTGGCAACGCGGGCTGGAGTGTGTGTGAGGGAGGTCCAGGGCAGTGCCCCTGTGTACCAGCGCAGCATGCAGTAGCCCAAAGCCTGCAGGTCACTACGCCGAGACGGACCTAGAGGTACGATCACACACAAGTACTTATGGTTGGTTAGAGGCAACTTGTACCTCCTCCACAGTATCTGAAGGACTGCAGATGATTGACAGGCTGTAAGATGACTCACCTGCTCCCTTGTGAGACTCCAGGCTTATAAAATCTATGGCTCCTTCATGTGGTGTTCGGCTGCCATCGCGGTACTCCACATGCCGGCCACCAGGACAGTACCGGAAAGCATGGCAGTACCCTGCAAGGTATACCTACACACATGCATACAGGACTATGAGCATAGTAGAGGGGTCTGGCAGCTACACAAAAGTACAAACACACAACTATACAAACACACTCTAACCTTTGTTTGTTGTGCTGGGCTGATGTAGATGTTTTCAGCATGAATGTCTGCGTGAACATACTCATTTTCATGGATGAACTCCAACACATCCAACTGGGAGAGGAGGGAGAAAGGGTCAAACAGGAAGCACATCAGATAGGGAATCCTATTTTGAAGTCCTATCAGGGCCTCTATATGAGCCTGAGAGAGCACTCACTACTCTGCAGGTCAGCTGAAGGACCACTTTCTCAGACAGGAGCCCCTCCCCCTCATCCATGAAAGACTGAAGAGTTTGGCCCATGCTGGAGAAAATCAAAAACCTGAAACAAAAACACAAATCAAATCTTATGTCACATGCGCTGAATACAACAGCCCAGTTAAGAAAAAAATAAAATAAGTGGTAAGTAAAAAATAGATAAGTAGAAAATAAAAGTAACAAATAATTAAACGGCAGCAGTAAAATAACAAGCGAGGCTATATACAGTGTGTACAGGCACAGAGTCAATGTGCGGGAGCACCGGTTAGTCGAGGTAATATGTACATGTAGGTAGAGTTAAAGTGACTATGCATAGATTATAAACAGAGAGTAGCAGCAGCGTAAAAGAGGGGTCTGGGTAGCTCTTTGATTAGCTATTCAGGAGTCTTATGGCTTGGGGGTAGAAGCTGTTAAGAAGCCTTTTGGACCTCGACTTGGCGCTCCGGTAGCGCTTGCTGTGCGGTAGCAGAGAGAACAGTCTGACTACACATTCAAAACACACATACAAAAGCAAAAACACACAAATCCCCCATATGTACAAGCAGGCAGCAAACCCACATCTCAGTGTACACACACCTGTAGGAGTCTGCATGGAGACCAAATCCGACACAGGAAGGAATCCCAAGGAAGTCCATCTTGGCATGCTTTATCCACTTGTCCACTAGGGGGAGACAGCATCAAAGCAGTTAGAAAGGCTCATTAGTAACTAACAGAGCCTCCACAATGTGCTTCCACCACCAGTAGTCTAGTCAGTCATACACAAACCAAACAATTCCTCCTACTCTATACCTCAGCTTACACAATTTACATAGCCACCTATGGGTACTCATCTGAGTTGCCCATTCACACACCAGTTTGCAGCTTTGCATTAATATAAGGATGTTCCAGCCAAGTAGAGCCCAACAGGCAGTGGTATGAAGTACTTAAGTAAAAATACTTGAAAGTACTACTTAAGTAGTTTTTTGGGGTATCTGTACTTTACTATTTATATTTTTGACTACTTTTACTTTACTACAATCCTAAAGAAAACCAAATACTTTTTACTCCATACATTTTCTTTGACACCCAATAGTACTCATTACTTTTTGAATGCTTAGCAGGACAGGAAAATTGTCTAATTCACACACTTATCAACAGAACATCCCTGGTCATCCCTACTGCCTCTGACCTGGCGGACTCACTAAACACATGCTTCGTTTGTAAATGATGTCTGAGTGTTGGAGCGTGCCCCTGGTTATCCGTAAATAATAAATGATCCCATCTGGTTTGCTTAATGAAAGGAATTAGAAATGGTTCCTACTTTAACTTTTGACAGTTAAGTATATTTTAGCAAATACATTTATTTTTGTTACTTCAGTATACTTAAAACCAAATACTTTTAGACTTCTACTGGGTGACTTTCACTTGAGCCATTTTCAATTAAGGTATTTTTACTTTTACTCAAGTATGACAATTGGGTACTTTTTCCACCAATGCCTATGGGGTAAACATCAGTGATCTGTAAGCCCTCTCTGTGACCTGCTTATGAAAGGATTTTGTAACAATCTTTAGAGCGTCTGTCAAATGTGTAACTATATGGCCAGACCTACTTAAATGCATAGATAGCTAAGGTAAGAGGACGGGTAGTCAGGGGTCCGTTTAGAGCTGTAGTCAAGCTGAGGGCTGGCCAGGTATACGAAGGCAGATCTTGACACTCACCAGATGAGGGCTTGGCAGCTCTCTGCAGGAAATTTTGCTCATTAAACATCTTCCCGTCCTTAGCCCCCTGAGAAGAACATACATCACTATTCACCACATAACACACAAAGCAGCACTGTAGCCAACATAATCATTCTATATTAGAGAACACAGTCTGCAGTTACACTCACTAGTTTGAGGATGTGCTTGTAGTCACTGGAATTGGCACTTTGCCCATTTTGCTGGACTTGGGAGAGATTGAAGACAAGAAAAAAACAATAAGTGTCTGATTAAATCACCCTAGTCCATGTTAGACACCATCCTGTGTGAAAGTATTCTTCAATCCCGGTCCTAGGGGTCCCACAGGGTGTTGCAGATTTTTGTTCCAGCCCAGTACTAACACACCCGAATTAGTGAATAGTCAACTAATCATCAATACGTGTTAGTGCTAGCATGGAACAAGAGCCTGTACACCTTGAGGGTACCCTGGACCAGAATTGAAGAAGAGTGCAGCGTGACCTCTCACCTCCATAGAACATCTCTGCATCGCTCTGACTCAACAGTTTCACCAGCCTCCATTTCCTGCCAGTTGTGTCACAAAGCTCCTCCCCTTCCAGCAGTGGCTCCACAGCACACGCTCGCTTGGCCTTCTTTGCCTTCCCCTTGACTACACACACACACACACACACACACACACAGGAACATGCATATATACACGCACACATACAGTTGAAGTCGGAAGTTAACATACACCTTAGCCAACCAAATACATTTAAACTCAGGTCAGTTAGGATCACCACTTTATTTTAAGAATGTCAAATGTCAGAATAATAGTAGAGAGAATGATTTATTTCAGCTTTTATTTCTTTCATCACATTCCCAGAGGGTCAGAAGTTTACATACACTCAATTAGTATTTGGTAGCGTTGCCTTTAAATTGTTTAATTTGGGTCAAACATTTCGGGTAGCCTTCCACAAGCTTCCCACAATAAGTTGGGTGAATTTTGGCCCATTCCTCCTGACAGAGCTGGTGTAACTGAGTCAGGTTTGGAGGCCTCCTTGCTCGCACACACTTTTTCAGTTCTGCCCACAAATCTTTTATGGGATTGAGGTCAGGGCTTTGTGATGACCACTCCAATACCTTGACTTTGTTGTCCTTAAGCCATTTTGCCACAACTTTGGAAGTATTCTTGGGGTCATTGTCCATTTGGAAGACCCATTTGGACCAAGCTTTAACTTCCTGACTGATGTCTTGAGATGTTGCTTCAATATATCCACATAATTTTCCTACCTCATGATGCCATCTGTTTTGTGACGTATGTTTTGTGACGTATCCCTTCTGCAGCAAAGCACCCCCACAACATGATGCTGCCACCCCCGTGCTTCACGGTTGGGATGGTGTTCTTCAGCTTGCAAGCTTCCCCCTTTTTCCTCCAAACACAATGATGGTCATTATGGCCAAACAGTTCTATTTTTGTTTAATCAAACCAGAGGACATTTCTCCAAGAAGTACGATCTTTGTCCCCATGTGCAGTTTCAAACCGTAGTCTGGCTTTTTTAAATGGCGGTTTTGGAGCAGTGGCTTCTTCCTTGCTGAGCGGCCTTTCAGGTTATGTCGATATAGGACTCGTTTTACTGTGGATATTGATACGTTTGTACCCGTTTCCTCCAGCATCTTCACAAGGTCCTTTGCTGTTGTTCTGGGATTGATTTGCACTTTTCACATCAAAGTAGGTTCATCTCTAGGAGACAGAATGCATCTCCTTCCTGAGCGGTATGACGGCTGCGTGGTCCCATGGTGTTTATACTTGTGTACTATTGTTTGTACAGATGAAGGTGGTACCTTCAGGTATTTGGAAATTGCTCCCAAGGATGAACCAGACTTGTGGAGGTCTAAAATATATTTTCTGAGGTCTTGGCTGATTTCTTTTAATTTTCCCATGATGTCAAGCAAAGAAACACTGAGTTTGATGGTAGGCCTTAGAATACAACCACAGGTACACCTCCAATTGACTCAAATGATGTCAATCAGAAGCTTCTAAAGCCATGACATCATTTTCTGGAATTTTCCAAGCTGTTTAAAGGCACAGTCAACTTAGTGTATGTAAACTTCTGACCCACTGGAATTGTGATACAGTGAATTATAAGTGAAATAATCTGTCTGTAAACAGTTGTTGGAAAAATTACTTGTGTCATGCACAAAGTAGATGTCCTAACCGACTTACCAAAACTATAGTTTGTTAACAAGACATTTGTTTGAAAAACTAGTTTTAATGACTCCAACCTAAGTGTATGTAAACTGTTAGTTGTAAGTGGCTGTAGTTTAGACTCACCTGTGGAGGGGGACCTGGGGAGAGGTGAAAAGCCAGGTGAGGAGGCAAGCTCCACAGACTGTTCCTCTGTTATTTGTTCCACTTTTGGGGTGACAGCACGTCGTTTCCGTGGAGACAAAACAGATTTGTGGCTTTGATCTGCCAATAGGGGGGACACACGTTTTCCATTTGCAAAAAAAAAAGCATCAATGTGACAATTACATTTCCAAAGCCCGTCAATGGCTACGATCATTACCTTTCCTTCATTACCACTGATGATAATCATACTGCCCCTGTCCCCTTACCTGCAGTATGTTTTGGGGAGGCAGTGACAGGGGGACTGGTTATACTACTAGGAGTTTCCTCGCTCCAGGCCACGGGGACAGAGTTACGGGTCCTACGGAGTGGGGGACGGGTTGACACAGGGCTGGGGGTGGCACAGACGAGGCCTGTAAACAAACGAGAGATGTGACAAGTCCATATTTTAATCTCCAGGAAGAGAACCGCCCTCCCTGCCCATTACCTTCTGTGTCCCAGCCAGTCAGCTGTGATGTGCTTGGAATAGGACTGCTTGCATTAGCAGTCATAATTACACCATCAGTGACATGAAGCTGAGAGACTCCAGAGGAAGCAACTTCCACAGGTCCAGAGGGGTCCACAACACACTGCAGCTTGTCCCCACAGGACGGGCAGAACCGGAAGCCAGGTTGTAGTTTGGTGCCACACTGGGGGCAGAAGTGGAAAAGCATCCTGGAAACACAGAATGAGTTTTAGACAGACAAGATCATGCTGTTTAACACAAACGGAGCCAGAAACTTTAGCTACACAAGGTTTTGCCCATGATTGATGACTGTGAGCTTTTGAACATTTAAGGGCAATGTAGCTAATAACATTCTTTTGTTTACATTTTGGCTTAACTCTCAAAGCTATGATCATAACGTTGATAATTAAGTTAGTTAACTAACATTCCAGAACGATGTCTAGACAGATGTTTAAAATCAGGAACCTAGCTATAGCTAGCTAATGTAGTTCTTTCCTGACTTTATTTGGTCAGATCTTGACCTAAAAACACAAGGTGACATTCTTTACCATACAAATATAGATAGAAAACCAAGCTAAAAGCTAACGTTGAACCTAGCTAAAGGCTCACGCTAGCTATCTCAAAGGTGTTATTAGCAAAACAAGTTTAGACAGCTGCCCTCTGTCTCCTATCGCTAGCTAGCGAAATAAATTGGTCTAGCTTCAGCTTGTCCTGCTCTGGTACCTTGTTCTTTGCAATCACAGGGACCTACATCTGTTCAAAGGGCCCTTAATCTGTCAATAAAGATACATCCAAGGGGCTTCTTATTTCTTGCACATTGCAGAGACTCACCTGTGGAGAGGGACCTGGGGAGAGGTGAAAAGCCAGGTGAGGAGTCAAGCGCCACAGACTGTTCCTCTTTTGTTTGTTCCACTTTTGGGGTGACAGCACGTCGTTTCCGTGGAGACAAAACAGATTTGTGGCTTTGATCTGCCGATAGGGAGATCCACGGAGAAGATATATATATATACAAAAAGAAACGAAGTTAATGTGTGAGCCAGTAGACAAAATAACATGTCAAAGTGGTGATGACCGGAAGCAGGGGTGTAATCAATAGCAAAACAGTTGCGTTTTGCAACGAAACCGAGAGTTTATTAGACAAATTCATGAAAGTCCCTCCCCGTTTTGTTTGCGTCCAGAAACGGTCATGCATGCACATGTATTTACCTGGAGTGCCTGAGGGTGACGCTGTTAGTAATTACTACATGTGATTATCTGTACTTGCAGTTGACCCATGACATCAGATAAACGTTGTTCTTTTATACGCCTCAGTGTGCTAATATATTACATGTTCTCAGAATTTAATACAAAGGAAAGCTCAACATTACGAAACAAGGAACAAATGACACCACCAACTCCTCTGAACCTAGAGGAAAATCTAGCCGAAAATGTAACCTTTATCATAGCTAGTGGCATCTCAGAGAAATCTGAAAAAGTCTAATGTGCCACATTCCTGCATGTAGCCGGAATACTTTTGATTCTGACAATGTCATTTGACGATAACTTGGATGTGTTAAAGTAGCTTTTCCGAACGTACTGTGAGCCAAATCGGACGTACCTGAGGCATATTGTCCGTGAGAGACTTAAACCCTGAAAGTGAGTGGCGATTCCATGCAATAAAGTCCAACTGCAATGTAGTGACGTATTCTGGCCACCCGATGGAGCCAAAAGACAAGAAACTCCCAATGTCAATACAAAAACGGTGTTTGAACTGGAATTTCAAGTGACATAACATGCACCTGCAATACTTGGAAGATCAGCTTGTCTGCAAATGGCCTTAATAAAGAGAATATTCAAGCTTGAACAAAGGACAGAGACTGACATTTTGAGTTAATATGAAGATTTATTCACAGGACTTGGATGTGTTGCAGGAGTTCATCACATACAAATAGACCCAAAAGTAACACCAGTGGTTCACTCACCCAGAAAAGTAGCAAAGATAAAAACTTGAAAAGGAACTGAACCTACTTGGAAAACATGGATGTCGTCGTCAGTCAAACTGAGCCTACTGAATGGGTAAACAGCTTGCTGACAATCGTGATACCAAACAAAATATGGGTATGCATGGACCCACAGGATCTAAACAAAGCCATCAAGAGAGAACATCATCCTTTACGTACGATTGAAGAGGTAGTTGCTTAAATGACTAACGCCAAGGTATTTTCAGTAGTTAATGCAAACCAATGATTCTGGCAAATCCAACTGGATGAAGAGAGCTCCCGACTCCGCACGTTCAATAAGCTGTTTGGGACGTATGCATTCATTCAAGAGACTGCCGTTTGTAATCGTGTCTGCCCCAGAGGTGTTCCAGAGGTGCCTCGTACAATCAATCAATCAAATTTATTTATAAAGCCCTTCTTACATCAGCTGATGTCACAAAGTGCTGTACAGAAAGGCAGCCTAAAACCCCAAACAGCAAGCAATGCAGGTGTAGAAGCACAGTGGCTAGGAAAAACTCCCTAGAAAGAAACCTAGAGAGGAACCAGGCTATGAGGGTACAGCATTTGGAAGGTCTGGAAGGTGTCGTAAACATCATGGATGACATTCTTGTCTGGGGTGATGACACAGAGCAGCACGACCGGAGACTGAGACAGCTACTAGACAGACTGAGAAGCATCAACTTGAAACTGAATAAGGACAAGTGAAAAATCAGAATGACAGAAATTCACTACATTACACGTGTTAAGCAAAGAAGGCCTGAAACCAGACTCCGAAAAAGGTCAGAGCAATACAAGAAATGCCAGAGTCAGAGGATAAAGCAGTGCTTCAGAGGTTCATGGGAATGATGCAGTATCTTGCAAAGTTTATCCCAAATCTCTCAGAATGTGCAGTCTGCAACACACACAAAAACAAGAGTTTTAATAACATTTATTTTTATTTTTTACATTTAACCTTTATTTAACTAGGCAAGTCAGTTAAGAACAAATTCTTATTAACATTGACGGCCTACCCTGGCCAAACCCGGACGACGCTGGGCCAACTGTGCGCCGCCCTATGGGACTCCCAATAACTTCCGGATGTGATACAGCTTGGATGCGAACCAGGGACTGTAGTGATGCCTCTTGCACAGAGATGCAGTGCCTTAGACCGCTGCGCCACTCGGGAGCCCTGTCATCCAATCACAGAGAGAACTTGTTAGAGTGGACCTCTTCCATTACGACACAGAATATCTACGATGTGTGGATTACTACTCTAAATACCCTGAAATCTCCAAGCTCAGTGGGACAACAAGTTAACATAATTACAGCACTAAAATCGATCTTCGCAAGAAATGGGTTTCCCGATGTTTTGTGCTCCGACAATGGAAGACAGTTGGTGAGTCCACAAATGTCAGAGTTCTTTACCAGTTGGGAGTTTAAACATGTCACGTTCAGCCCTAGATTTCCACAGTCAAACGGCCAAGCTGAGAGCAGTTCAGACTGAAGAACCTGTTGAAAAAAAGCATGAGACAGCAACACACCCCTGGATGGAGTAGGTCTCTCACTTGCATAACTACTAATGGGAAGAAGGCTGAAGACAAAGATTTCGACATCAAAGATATTGTTAAAGCAAGGACTCTATCTAGTGAGAGAAAGAACTCCAGGTTTTCAGGGAATTTATATAAATCACGAGGCTCAATTGAATCCTGCAGTGCAGGAAAATTCTCTGTGACAAGAGTGATCAAATTAAGATATACCTGTAGTTGAAATTATTTGTCTCACCATGTGTTATGCTGACCTCTGACCTGTCCACAGCATTATTTAGACTAAAAACTAATGGTTCTATATAGTCCAAATAAGGGTTATTTGGCTTGTAACCATAGCGGATCCCTTTTTAGTGCTATTTAGAACCTTATTTTTGAAGGTTCTATAAACCATGCTCCTAAGGATCTAAATGGAGTCTGTATGGTTCTATAAAGAACCCTTTCCCACAGTTCTATAAATAACTATTAATAAAAAAGTTCTATATAGCACCAAAAAATGGTTCCACTATGGCTACAACCCTTTTTGGAGCTAAAAATAATCTTTATGGTTCTTTATGGAGAATGGTTCTATAAATCCTTAATCGCAAAGATTCTTTGTAGATCCTTTTGAAGACTCATACCGGTTTGTTTGTAATTCTGGTTAGCCCATATTATATTGGTCAAATTCCATAACTTCTATTGTTGTGTTAATTGGTAAGTTGAATCAGGTGTGCTAGCTCTGGAACTGCTTGGGGGGGGGGGGGGGGGACAGAAGGCCATAAGTGAGTCTCAAGACACGGTCACTGGTCATAGTCATATACTGTAAAGTGGCATAACACAACAGATTAGATAAACTGGAATGACCCTCACTCATGTTTGCACAAAAAGAGCTGTGAGGAAACCACGCCTCAAAATATTTGAATGAGCCGCCGTCCCTACATTCTAATTATCACTAAAAGACCAAAACACCCTTTTGTGAACTGAAAGAACCATTGAAAGGCTGAAACGGTTCTTTGAGTTATGGTTCAACATAGAACTATCACCCTTCCCAAATAACCCTTGAGGAACCCTATTTTCTTAGTGTACAAGTTAATCTGCAGGCTACCTGGAGAAACACAATTATTGACAAATGTGTTGGCTATGGGCGGTGCCATGTCGGGTGTAAAAAAAAAACTTATATACACTGCTCAAAAAAATAAAGGGAACACTAAAATAACACATCCTAGATCTGAATGAAATATTCTTATTAAATACTTTTTTCTTTACATAGTTGAATGTGCTGACAACAAAATCACACAAATTATCAATGGAAATCAAATTTATCAACCCATGGAGGTCTGGATTTGGAGTCTCAAAATTAAAGTGGAAAACCACACTACAGGCTGATCCAACTTTGATGTAATGTCCTTAAAACAAGTCAAAATGAGGCTCAGTAGTGTGTGTGGCCTCCACGTGCCTGTATGACCTCCCTACAACGCCTGGGCATGCTCCTGATGAGGTGGCGGATGGTCTCCTGAGGGATCTCCTCCCAGACCTGGACTAAAGCATCCGCCAACTCCTGGACAGTCTGTGGTGCAACGTGGTGTTGGTGGATGGAGCGAGACATGATGTCCCAGATGTGATCAATTGGATTCAGGTCTGGGGAACGGGCGGGCCAGTCCATAGCATCAATGCCTTCCTCTTGCAGGAACTGCTGACACACTCCAGCCACATGAGGTCTAGCATTGTCTTGCATTAGGAGGAACCCAGGGCCAACCGCACCAGCATATGGTCTCACAAGGGGTCTGAGGATCTCATCTCGGTACCTAATGGCAGTCAGGCTACCTCTGGCGAGCACATGGAGGGCTGTGCGGCCCCCCAAAGAAATGCCACCCCACACCATGACTTGACCCACTGCCAAACCGGTCATGCTGGAGGATGTTGCAGGCAGCAGAACGTTCTCCACGGCGTCTGTCACAGGTGCTCAGTGTGAACCTGCTTTCATCTGTGAAGAGCACAGGGCGCCAGTGGCGAATTTGCCAATCTTGGTGTTCTCTGGCAAATGCCAAACGTCCTGCACGGTGTTGGGCTGTAAGCACAACCCCCACCTGTGGACGTCAGGCCCTCATACCACCCTCATGGAGTCTGTTTCTGACCGTTTGAGCAGACACATGCACATTTGTGGCCTGCTGGAGGTCATTTTGCAGGTCTCTGGCAGTGCTTCTCCTGCTCCTCCTTGCACAAAGGCGGAGGTAGCGGTCCTGCTGCTGGGTTGTTGCCCTCCTACGGCCTCCTCCACGTCTCCTGATGTACTGGCCTGTCTCCTGGTAGCGCCTCCATGCTCTGGACACTACGCTGACAGACACAGCAAACCTTCTTGCCACAGCTCGCATTGATGTGCCATCCTGGATGAGCTGCACTACCTGAGCCACCTGTGTGGGTTGTAGACTCCGTCTCATGCTACCACTAGAGTGAAAGCACCGCCAGCATTCAAAAGTGACCAAAACATCAGCCAGGAAGCATAGGAACTGAGAAGTGGTCTGTGGTCACCACCTGCAGAACCACTCCTTTATTGGGGGTGTCTTGCTAATTGCCTATAATTTCCACCTGTTGTCTATTCCATTTGCACAACAGCATGTGAAATTTATTGTCAATCGGTGTTGCTTCCTAAGTGGACAGTTTGATTTCACAGAAGTGTGATTGACTTGGAGTTACATTGTGTTGTTTAAGTGTTCCCTTTATTTTTTTGAGCAGTATATATATATATATATATATATATATACGTACACATACAGTGGGGAGAACAAGTATTTGATACACTGCCGATTTTGCAGGTTTTCCTACTTACAAAGCATGTAGAGGTCTGGAATTTTTTTATCATAGGTACACTTCAACTGTGAGAGACGGAATCAAAAAAAAAATCCAGAAAATCACATTGTATGATTTTTAAGTAATTAATTTGCATTTTATTGCATGACATAAGTATTTGATCACCTACCAACCAGTAAGAATTCCGGCTCTCACAGACCTGTTAGTTTTTCTTTAAGAAGCCCTCCTGTTCTCCACTCATTACCTGTATTAACTGCACCTGTTTGAACTCGTTACCTGTATAAAATACACCTGTCCACACACTCAAACCTCTCCACAATGGCCAAGACCAGAGAGCTGTGTAAGGACATCAGGGATAAAATCGGCAGTGTATCAAATACTTGTTCTCCCCACTGTATATACATAAACACATACATATATACACACACACACACACACATATACAGTATAGGTACACCTATACTGTATATGTGTGTGTGTGTGTGTGTGTGTGTGTGTGTGTGTGTGTGTGTGTGTGTATATATGTATGTGTTTATGTATATACAGTGGGGAGAACAAGTATTTGATACACTGCCGATTTTATCCCTGATGTCCTTACACAGCTCTCTGGTCTTGGCCATTGTGGAGAGGTTTGAGTGTGTGGACAGGTGTATTTTATACAGGTAACGAGTTCAAACAGGTGCAGTTAATACAGGTAATGAGTGGAGAACAGGAGGGCTTCTTAAAGAAAAACTAACAGGGTCTCGACCCCGCCCTGTGCAACTGGGTCCTGGACTTCCTGACGGGCCGCCCCCAGGTGGTGAGGGTAGGTAACAACATCTCCACCCCGCTGATCCTCAACACTGGGGCCCCACAAGGGTGCGTTCTGAGCCCTCTCCTGTACTCCCTGTTCACCCACGACTGCGTGGCCATGCACGCCTCCAACTCAATCATCAAGTTTGCGGATGACACTACAGTGGTAGGCTTGATTACCAACAACGACGAGACGGCCTACAGGGAGGAGGTGAGGGCCCTCGGAGTGTGGTGTCAGGAAAATAACCTCACACTCAACGTCAACAAAACAAAGGAGATGATTGTGGACTTCAGGAAACAGCAGAGGGAGCACCCCCCTATCCACATCGACGGGTCAGTAGTGGAGAAGGTGGAAAGTTTTAAGTTCCTCGGTGTACACATCACGGACAAACTGAATTGGTCCACCCACACAGACAGCGTTGTGAAGAAGGCGCAGCAGCGCCTCTTCAACCTCAGGAGGCTGAAGAAATTCGGCTTGTCACCAAAAGCACTCACAAACTTCTACAGATGCACAATCGAGAGCATCCTGTCGGGCTGTATCACCGCCTGGTACGGCAACTGCTCCGCCCACAACCGTAAGGCTCTCCAGAGGGTAGTGAGGTCTGCAGAACGCATCACCGGGGGCAAACTACCTGCCCTCCAGGACACCTACACCACCCGATGTCACAGGAAGGCCATAAAGATCATCAAGGACAACAACCACCCAAGCCACTGCCTGTTCACCCCGCTATCATCCAGAAGGCGAGGTCAGTACAGGTGCATCAAAGCAGGGACCGAGAGACTGAAAAACAGCTTCTATCTCAAGGCCATCAGACTGTTAAACAGCCACCACTAACATTTAGCGGCCGCTGCCAACATACTGACTCAACTCCAGCCACTTTAAAAATGGGAATTGATGGAAATTATGTAAAAATGTACCACTAGCCACTTTAAACAATGCCACTTAATATAATGTTTACATACCCTACATTACCCATCTCATATGTATATACTGTACTCTATATCATCTACTGCATCTTGCCATCTTAATGTAATACATGTACCACTAGCCACTTTAAACTATGCCACTTTATGTTTACATACCCTACAGTACTCATCTCATATGTATATACCGTACTCTATACCATCTACTGCATCTTGCCATGCCGTTCTGTACCACCACTCATTCATATATCTTTATGTACATACTCTTTATCCCTTTACACTTGTGTGTGTGTATAAGGTAGTAGTTGTGGAATTGTTAGGTTAGATTACTTGTTGGTTATTACTGCATTGTCGGAACTAGAAGCACAAGCATTTCGCTACACTCGCATTAACATCTGCTAACCATGTGTATGTGACTAATAAAATTTGATTTGATTTGATTTGAGTATATCACAAAAGTGAGTACACTTTTGTCTAAACCGCTGGCAATGTCTAAACCGCTGGCAACAAAAGTGACTACACCCCTAAGTGAAAATGTCCAAATTGGGCCCAATTAGCCATTTTCCCTCCCCGGTGTCATGTGACTCGTTAGTGTTACAAGGTCGCAGGTGTGTTAAATTTGGTGTCATCGCTCTCACACTCCCTCATACTGACTGGTCACTGGTAGTTCAACATGGCACCTCATGGCAAAGAACTCTCTGCGGATCTGAAAAAAAGAATTGTTGCTCTACATAAAGATGGCCTGGGCTATAAGAAGATTGCCAAGACCCTGAAACTGAGCTGCAGCACGGTGGCCAAGACCATACAGCGGTTTAACTGGACAGGTTCCACTCAGAACAGGCCTCGCCATGGTCGACCAAAGAAGTTGAGTGCACGTGCTCAGCGTCATATCCAGAGGTAGTCTTTGGGAAATAGATGTATGAGTGCTGCCAGCATTGCTGCAGAGGTTGAAGGGGTGGGGGGTCAGCCTGTCAGTGCTCAGACCATACGCCGTACACATCATCAAATTGGTCTGCATGGCTGTCGTCCCAGAAGGAAGCCTCTTCTAAAGATGATGCACAAGAAAGCCCGCAAACAGTTTGCTGAAGACAAGCAGACTAAGGACATGGATTACTGGAACCATGTCCTGTGGTCTGATGAGACCAAGATAAACTTATTTGGTTCAGATGATGTCAAGCGTGTGTGGCGGCAACCAGGTGAGGAGTACAAAGACAAGTGTGTCTTGCCTACAGGCAAGCATGGTGGTGGGAGTGTCATGGTCTGGGGCTGCATGAGTGCTACAGTTACAGTTCATTGAGGGAACCATGAATGCCAACATGTACTGTGACATACTGAAGCAGAGCATGATCCCCTCCCTTCGGAGACTGGGCCGCAGGGCAGTATTCCAACATGATAATGACCCCAAACACACCTCCAAGACGATCACTGCCTTGCTAAAGAAGCTGAGGGTAAAGGTGATGGACTGGCCAAGCATGTCTCCAGACCTAAACCCTTTTGAGCATCTGTGGGGCATCCTCAAACGGAAGGTGGAGGAGTGCAAGGTCTCTAACATCCACCAGCTCCGTGATGTCATCATGGAGGAGTGGAAGAGGACTCCAGTGGCAACCTGTGAAGCTCTGGTGAACTCCATGCCCAAGAGGGTTAAGGCAGTGCTGGAAAATTATGGTGGCCACACAAAATATTGACACTTTGGGCCCAATTTGGACATTTTCACTTAGGGGTGTACTCACTTTTGTTGCCAGCGGTTTAGACATTAATGGCTGTGTGTTGATTTATTTTGAGGGGACAGCAAATTTACACTGTTATACAAGCTGTACACTCACTACTTTACATTGTAGCAAAGTGTCATTTCTTCAGTGTTGTCACATGAAAAGATATACTCATATTTACAAAAATGTGAGGGGTGTACTCACTTTTGTGATATACTGTATATACATACACACACACTTATACATAAATACACACACACACATATATATATATATACACACACACACATAAATACATACACACACACTCACATATATATACATACACGCACACACATATATATATACACACACACATATACACCACACACACATATATATACACACACATATATACACACACACACATATACACACACACACATATACATACATACACATATATACAGTGGGGCAAAAAAGTATTTAGTCAGCCACCAATTGTGCAAGTTCTCCCACTTAAAAAGATGAGAGAGGCCTGTAATTTTCATCATAGGTACACTTCAACTATGACAGACAAAATGAGAAAAAAAAATCCAGAAAATCACATTGTAGGATTTTTAATGAATTTATTTACAAATTATGGTGGAAAATAAGTATTTGGTCAATAACAAAAGTTTATCTCAATACTTTGTTATATACCCTTTGTTGGCAATGACAGAGGTCAAACGTTTTCTGTAAGTCTTCACAAGGTTTTCACACACTGTTGCTGGTATTTTGGCCCATTCCTCCATGCAGATCTCCTCTAGAGCAGTGATGTTTTGGGGCTGTTGCTGGGCAACACGGACTTTCAACTCCCTCCAAAGATTTTCTATGGGGTTGAGATCTGGAGACTGGCTAGGCCACTCCAGGACCTTGAAATGCTTCTTACGAAGCCACTCCTTCGTTGCCCGGGCGGTGTGTTTGGGATCATTGTCATGCTGAAAGACCCAGCCACGTTTCATCTTCAATGCCCTTGCTGATGGAAGGAGGTTTTCACTCAAAATCTCACGATACATGGCCCCATTCATTCTTTCCTTTACACGGATCAGTCGTCCTGGTCCCTTTGCAGAAAAACAGCCCCAAAGCATGATGTTTCCACCCCCATGCTTCACAGTAGGTATGGTGTTCTTTGGATGCAACTCAGCATTCTTTGTTTTCCAAACACGACGAGTTGAGTTTTTACCAAAAAAGTTATATTTTTGTTTCATCTGACCATATGACATTCTCCCAATCTTCTTCTGGATCATCCAAATGCTCTCTAGCAAACTTCAGACGGGCCTGGACATGTACTGGCTTAAGCAGGGGGACACGTCTGGCACTGCAGGATTTGAGTCCCTGGCGGCGTAGTGTGTTACTGATGGTAGGCTTTGTTACTTTGGTCCCAGCTCTCTGCAGGTCATTCACTAGGTCCCCCCGTGTGGTTCTGGGATTTTTGCTCACCGTTCTTGTGATCATTTTGACCCCACGGGGTGAGGTCTTGCGTGGCGCCCCAGATCGAGGGAGATTATCAGTGGTCTTGTATGTCTTCCGTTTCCTAATAATTGCTCCCACAGTTGATTTCTTCAAACCAAGCTGCTTACCTATTGCAGATTCAGTCTTCCCAGCCTGGTGCAGGTCTACAATTTTGTTTCTGGTGTCCTTTGACAGCTCTTTGGTCTTGGCCATAGTGGAGTTTGGAGTGTGACTGTTTGAGGTTGTGGACAGGTGTCTTTTATACTGATAACAAGTTCAAACAGGTGCCATTAATACAGGTAACGAGTGGAGGACAGAGGAGCCTCTTAAAGAAGAAGTTACAGGTCTGTGAGAGCCAGAAATCTTGCTTGTTTGTAGGTGACCAAATACTTATTTTCCACCATAATTTGCAAATAAATTCATTAAAAATCCTACAATGTGATTTTCTGGATTTTCTCTCCTCATTTTGTCTGTCATAGTTGAAGTGTACCTATGATGAAAATTACAGGCCTCTCTCATCTTTTTAAGTGGGAGAACTTGCACAATTGGTGGTTGACTAAATACTTTTTTGCCCCACTGTACATACACACATATATACACACACACACACATATATACATACACACATATATACATACACACACACACGCATATACACATACATATATATACATAAATACATACACACCACACACATATATATACACACACACACGCATATACACATATATACACACACACACACATAAATATATATATACACACACATACATATACACACACATATCCATACAACTGCGACTTTCCAGGTAGGTGGGTCTAGCATTCACACACACTTTGGTTTGGTGTGTAGATTTAATGGTATAAAATGTAGGACGATTACAGGCATGTATAAAGTTTTGCGAAGGTAAATGCAGTTGATACTGTTAAATGTTCATATCTGATACTATCCCAACACACACTAGGGGAACTTTATGAAGCAACCATGCTGTTTAGAAGCCTAGGTCCGTTACATATCATCTATACTCTTTTTAATTTTTTTTGTTGAGAAAAGCGGTTATTGCACTACCACGACAAAAGCCACTACTAATTCCCCTACCTCCATAGCAACTACCCCTAAAACTACTGCTCCTACTCTTTCTTAAACTATTGAAAGTCCTGTACCCTTGACCTCACCCAGCTCTACTACACCTTCTCCAATCCCTTCTACCAACACCTTTACAACTCCTTAACACTACCTCTCCTGATCAGGGAGTCAGTCTTGCTGTGGAGATTCATCTGACAGACTACACTGGGATAAAAGTCTATGTATCTGCAACCAAGGGGAGTATAATCAGATCTGCCCTACATTCTTTGGGGGAAAAAAGTGCGATCAACGTAAAAGTGTTCTTCGGCTGTCCCCATAGGCAGGGCTGGATTAAGAAATCATAGACCCCGGCGCTTTATTTTTTATTTAATAGAGCCACCACACTTCCCGGCACACCATTTTCTGTAAACAAACCGTGCACCAAGATGCAATTCAATGCATGGTAAATTTACTGTTGAAACAGACGCCTCACAAGCCCCTTTATAATAAAGCCATAATAACATGTAGCATAGGCTACAGTTGAGTAGGGGCATTTTAGGATTTCCACACCTTTGTTAGCAGCAGCTTTTTTGCCTAACCATCACTTAATCAGTTGCCAGCCCAAGCTTCAAAAGACTCCTCTCAGGAAGCCACAGAAAGGGAGAGAGAGTCCGAAGAACCTTACTTTATTTCATAATATAACAATCTTTTAATCCTGCTTCCACACAATGACGAACTGCAGTAAGGTCAAGACCCTGGTGAGGACGACGAGCACACAGATGAGCTTCCCTGGGACGGTTTCTGACAGTTTGTGCAGAAATTGTTTGGTTGTGCAAACCCACAGATATCAGCTGTCCCGTGGCTGGTCTTAGAAGATCACGCATGTGAAGAAGCTGGATGTGCAGGTCCTGGGCTGGCATGGTTACACGTGGTCTGCGGTTGTGAGGCTTGTACATATTCGCTAAAATGACTTTGAGGCTGTAGAGAAAGGAACATAAAATTCTCTGGCAACAGCTCTGGTGGAAATTCTTGCAGTCAGCATGCCAATTAGACACTCACCTCAAAACATCTTAGAGTGGCCTTATATCGTCCCCAGCACAAGGTGCATCTGTGTAATGAACATGCTGTTTAAATCAGCTTCTTCATATGACCCACCTCAGGTGGTTTATCTTGGCAAAGAAGAAATGCTCACTAACAGGGACGTAAACAAATGTGCACAACATTTTAGAGAAATAAGCTTGTTGTGCATATGGAAAATGTCTGGGATCTTTTATTTCAACTCATGAAACATGGGACCAACACTACATGTTGCATTTATATTTTTTATTGTGTTTGTGTGTGTGCGCAAAAGTTTGGGGTCACTTAGAAATGTCCTTGTTTTTTAAAGAAAAGCAAATTTTTTGGCCATTCAAATATCAAATTGATCAGAAATACAGCGTAGACATTGTTAATGTTGTAAATGACTATTGTAGCTGGAAACAGCAGATTTTTTAATGGAATATCTACATAGGTGTACAGAGACCCATTATCAGCAACCATCACTCCTGTGTTCCAATGGAACGTTGTGTAAGCTAATCCAAGTTGATCATTTTAACAGGCCAATTTATCATTAGAAAACCCTTTTGCATTTAAGTTAGCACAGCAGTCTCAAGTTCACGGCGTGTGTAATTGGCATGCTGACTGCAAGAATGTCCACCAGAGCTGTTGCCAGAGAATGTAATGTTCCTTTCTCTACTGCCTCAACGTCGTTTTAAAGAATTTGGAAGTACGTCCAACCGGCCTCACAACTACTTTTTCTTGCCATTCATTCATATAATTAAAATATATATATATTTTAAAAAATTGCTGCCTCTGGGCCCTAGGGCTTAGGCCCTGGTAAGCCCCTGCATTATCCGGCCCTGCCCATCGGAGAAACTTTTGAAAAATAATTTTAACTCTTTTGGGTTCCATGTAGAACACTTTCTACAGAGGGTTCTACATGGAAATAATAAAGGGTTATTCTATGGGGACAGCAAAGAACCCTTTTGAGTGTACATACAGTATATCAGACATACATACTGTACGCAAACTTCCAATACATATCAGCACCAAACGACTGTCAACTCCAACGACCCAAGGATATCAATATAAACTTTCCTTTCCTGACATCTATTCATGGGCAACATTTGCATATCTCCAGAGTCAAAAAGTCAGCTCCAGTTACCATAGTGCCATGCTGCCCTGAGAGGAATAGTCAATGCATTGAGATTGTGTTCCAATATCCACTCGCTTCTTGTTTACTACGCACAGCCAAAGTAATATACAAATGGTATGCAGATAGTCTTAGGGTACTCAGATCTTTGCGAATGTTATGTGCAGCATGATGTCACTGCTCCCACAGATCCCTGATGTGAAACTGAGTGAGGTCCATGCCAGGACGCTGAGCGTGCTCACCTGTGTGGGCGGAGCCATCCTCTTGTGTTCTTCTGCACCGTCACCTTACTGACACACTGCCTCCAGCATTCGTTAGTGACACCCGTCAAGCAAACACACACATTTTAAATACTTAAATTGAACCCACCAATCACATTACAGTCAAGGAGGACTCAAACATTTCATAGGTCATGGATATATGGACACTTATGGATACAGAAAACACATCCTTCTCCATACAGCTAAGCTGCCCATGACTGCTGACACAGAGGAGTACCTCGCTAGCTGCTTTGCCTTTGTCCTACGCAGGTCTGCAATCTGAAGGCCACGTACCGTCAGCCTATGTACATGGCCGAGGCTCCCAAATATCAGCACTACAAGTCAAGAGCAACTGTATACAAGAAAACATCAAACCAGCCTCCTCTGACAAGAGAATGTTTGTGAATAGGCACTGATGGTGGTACTGTCTGTCTCACCTCAATAGCTATCAGGTTAATGAGGCGGTCATGTCTAGCTATGTATAAGTCTTTGTATGAATGGCAAACAACCACACACAAAATCTTTCTCTCTTTCAGAAGGAAATCTACTGACCATGCCATGCTGGTACATCGCCAGTTGGTAGCATCTCTGCTGTTACTCAACCTGCTGCTGTTGAGCAGTGTGGGTTTGGCCTTGCACCTATGGCCCCTGGCCTGTGTCCTGCCATGGCCGCCCTGCTGCACTACTACACTGCTTCACCTGGATGGGCCTGCGTCCGTACAGGCTGCTGGTCCTGGTCTACAATACCTACATGAGACACTACGTGCTGAAGCCAAGCCTGCTGGGCTGGGGTAAGAACAGCAGTTTCAGAACAGATACCACAGTTAAACAGTCAACAATTAACATGTACAGACCAACAGAAAATCCAAAGCCTCAATCTGTCTCCTCTCAGGTGTTCCTGCTTTGGTTGTATCCATAGTTGCCGCTGTCAGTACAGATTTCTATTGGCTGAATAGCAGAAATTGAGTTTATTAACAAAACACATCATATTGGTGCATTGCTTCATAGCCCTAAGGAGGATTTTTCCCCTCTGATACGCAGGTGCTGGATCAAAGACTGATGTGCTGTACGGCTCTGATGTGGCTTACCTGTTAGTGGTCCTGCTCTTCAACAGCACCATCTTCGTCATCACAACGATGCTCAAGCTGCGCTCTGTCACGTCACCACAGGAGAAGAGGTGGAGCAGCAAAATCACCAGAAGTGTTCTGGAACTGACCTGCGCCTCACCTGGGTACAGCTTCTTCTCCATTGGCTACACCAACTACGTCATCCTCAACTCACTTAAGGGTGAACTCTCATCCTTATCGGAGGGAGCCAACGGCATACTTTATTTTCTATTTTTCCTTTCTATAAGAGTGCGAAAACAAGCAAGTAACATAGGGGTGAAAGATATCCAGTACATACAATCTAAATAATGCTTATTCAGGAACATCGCAATTTTACATTTCTAACACTGCAGATAGCAATAATGTACTGCTGAGCTCCACAGACAAGTATGGCTGTTCTACACAGTATATTTCTTTCTAAACATTCAGCAATGTTGCGCTCTCCGGATACACCTCTGCTCTGCTAGTTTATGACACTGCTTCCTGTTTTCCACAGGGTTCTTCCTGTGGATCTGTGTTAAGAGACTGCAGTGGGCAGAGCAGAGTTCCATGACAACTGGACAGAGCTCAAGCACCCACATTCTCTCTGATGGAAGCGAGATCTGGCCCTCTTCTGGAAGAACAAGGCAGTCAGTGCCTAAAGAGGGAGCAATTGCTGCAAATACATCCAAGTTCTGACCAAAAGCTCAATGAGATGAATGGAAATGACTAATGGAAATGAAGTACCGTGAAGGAATTGTTTGCGTCGGTCCCATACAGTACATCACATTTTTAAATAAATAAATGTTGAAACAGATAATGACTAAGAAAGAACTTGTACTGCTATCATTTAATTTCTTCCTGTTAAAATGAGAATTACTGGGGTTTTTTATGCCATGATGTATGCACCGTTCACCTAAATCCTTCTATGATTATTTTCCTGGGATGGAAAGGGGGGTTGGATTAGGGTTCGGGGTTGGGACTGTTCCCAGAGATGAAACTAAAGTATGAATTGTAATGATTGTACACTTTAATTCTGTAATAAATATACATATACAGTACCAGTCAACTTGACACACCTACTTTATTTGTACTATTTTCTGCATTGTAGAATAATAGTGAAGACATCAAAACTACGAAATAACACATACGGAATCATTTAGTAACTAAAAACATTATAAACAAATCAAAGTATATTTTACATTTGAGATTCTTCAAAGCAGCCACCCTTCCCCTTGATGACAGCTTTGCACACTTGGCATTCTCAACCAGCTTCATGAGGTAGTCACCTGGAATGCATTTCAATTAACAGGTGTGCCTTCTTAAAAAGTTAAGAAATTCCATAAATTAATACATTTTGAGCTAATCAGTTGTGTTGTGACAAGGTAGGGGTGGTATACAGAAGATAGCCCGATTTGGTAAAAGACCAAGCCCATATTATGGCAAGAACATCTCAAATAAGCCAAGCGAAATGACAGTCCATTACTTGAAGGTCAGTCAATCCAGAAAATTTCATGAACTTTGAACGTTTCTTCAAGTGCAGTCGCAAAAACAATCAAGCGCTATGATGAAACTGGCTCTCACGAGAACCGCCACAAGAAAGGAAGACCCAGAGTTACCTCTGCTGCAGAGGATAAGGTCATTAGAGTTACCAGCCTCAGAAACAGCAGCCCAAACAAATGCGTCACAGAGTTCAAGTAACAGACACATCTAAACATCGACTGTGTGAATCAGGCCTTCCTGGTCAAATTGCTGCAAAGAAAACACTACCTAAGGACACCAATAAGAAAAAGAGACTTGCTTGGGCCAAGAAAACGCGCAACGGAGATTAGACCGGTGGAAATCTGTCCTTTGGTCTGATGAGTCCGAATTAGATTTTTGGTTCCAACTGCCGTGTCTTTGTGAGCTGAAGAGTAGGTGAACGGATGATCTCCGCATGTGTAGTTCCCACAGTGAAGCATGGAGGAGGAGGTTTGATGGTGCTTTTCTGGAGACACTGTTGGTGGTTTATTTGGAATTCAAGGCACACAACCAGCATGGATACCACAGCATTCCGCAACAATAACCCATCCCATCTGGTTTGCGCTTAGTGGGACTATCATTCGTTTTTCAACAGGACAATGTAACACACCTCCAGGCTGTGTAAGGGCTATTTGACCAAGAAGGAGAGTGATGGAGTGCTGCATCAGATGACCTGGCCTCCATAATCACCCGAACTCAACCCAATTGAGATGGTTTGGGATGAGCTGGACTGCAGAGTGAAGGAAAAGCAGCAAACAAGACCTCAGCATATGTGGGAACTCCTCCAAGACTGTTGGAAAAGCATTCCAGGTGAAGCTGGTTGAGAGAATGCCAAGCGTGTGTAAAGCTGTTATCTAGGCAAAGGGTGGCTACTTTAAAGAATCTCAAATATCTTTTGATTTGTTTGACACTTTTTTTGTTACTACATCATTCCATGTGTTATTTCATAGTTTTGAGGTCTTGACAATTTTTCTACAATGTAGAAAATAGAAAGAATTAAGAAAAACCCTTGAATGAGTAGGTGTAGCCTAACTTTTGACTGGTACTGTATATATATATATATATATATTTGTTTTAAATTAACGAAATATATTATACTCCTAACTCAAATGTGTCACTTTGTTCTATAGTACAATGATTTAATGGTAGGTGGTCTTCTGCACGAGGACTTTCTATACTCCTGAACTAAAAACTCCACAACTTAATGACATGGTACAGGTTTATTTTCATTTTAAAAAGTTAGGTATTTACATCACTACACCCCTCCAGAGTGCATTCACCCACCATCTCCCTCCTTTTAGAGAGGTGTTTGAGTTAGAGTCTGAATGCATGGTGATGGGATAGGTGGTCAACTTCTGAACATTACAGTATTGTCCTGTTGGCTTACTGAAACATCCCCTAACCAAGAACCTCTTCCCTCATAGTCACCTCCTGTTCCTGTACCACGTCCCCCTGGAATAACCCAGTGGTTCGGTCCACTGTCTGCACCGGACTCCTCTCTTGCACAGACTCCCTTCTTAAGCACTCCAGCTCCTCCCTCTCTCTTTGCATCCTTTCCTTCTCCATCTGCAACTCCACTCTCTCTCTCTGCAGGTCTTCCCTCTCCCTCTGCAGGCAGCGGGCCTCCTGCTCTTGGCTTCTCCTCAGGGTCTCCAGGCCCTCCTTCTCTGCAGATGCCTCTCTGGTGTTGGCCCGACGTAGTGTCTCCAGGAGCTCCCTCTGCTGCTCCAGCGCCCGTGCCTCCTGCTGCTGAGCCCTCCTCAAGGCCTCCGTCAGCTCCCGCTCCCGCTCCAACACACGCACCTCCCCCTCACATGCTCCCATCATATCAAATGCATCTACAGTGTGAGAGAAAGAGAGTGGAGACAAGAAAGACCGCATGAAATCAAGAGCTCAGGATCTCTAAATGATGTAATTTCATAAATTAACACGTATGAGCATCAGTTCTTCGAATACAGAATAATACAGTATTTTGGGATCAATTTGAGCAACACACATTCACATATATACAGTCATCAGACCTACCTGGAAATTTCCCTGGGCTTTGTTTCAGTGCAACCTCTCCAATTCTCCTTGACAGGTTGGTGTGTTTGGGGCCCGAGTTGCTGTCTCCGCGCAATGTTTTCTGAACACCGCTGTTCTTCTGTTTCTTGATGTGGCACTCCAGGCGAGCAAAGGCATCTGGATGTCTCTTGGAGAGGTGGCGCAGCAGGTTGCTGGTGCTGCTCTGGTGCTGGATCTTCTCATTGCAGATCAGACAAAGCGCGCGGTTCTGCTCCTCCAACCGCTCGTAGTGCGTCCACACGGAGCTCCACTTCCGGCCGGATGGTGTGGCCCCTGCACTGCCCTGGCTCACAATCCCAGCCCCGCTGTCTCGGACCACAGCATGATCCTCTGCTGCCTTCAGGATGCCATTGATGGCGCTTGCGATGTCTGCGTCACTCACTGAGGCTGCCTGCTCTGGGGGCTGCTCCTCTAGTGCTACCTCCACTGAAACAAACAGACCAGCAAAAAATGTTTTTACAAAAAAATAAGTTACTCCACTGAGGACTGTCTGACAACCATTCACCTAAAATGTGTTGCTATCTAACGTATCTTACAGCTACACTACAAAAGTATGTGGACATCCCTTCAAATTAGTGGATTCAGCTATTTCAGCCACACCCATTGCTGACAGGTGTATAAAATCTAGCACACAGCCATGTAATCTCCATAGACAAACATTGGCAGTAGAATGGCCTTACTCAACGTGGCACCGTCATAGGATGCCACCTTTCCAACAAGTCAATTCGTCAAATTTCTTCCTTGCTAGAGCTGCCCTGGTCAAATGTAAGTGCTGTTATTGTGAAGTGGAAACGTTTATGTGCAACAACGGCTCATCCACGAAGTGGAAGCAAAGTCATCACAAGAACTGTTTGTTGGGAGTTTCATGACATGGGTTTCCATGGCCTAAGACCACCATGCGTGATGCCAAGCGTCGGCTGGACTGGTGTAAGCTCACCGCCATTTGACTCTGGAGCAGTGGAAACAGTCGCCGGAGTGATGAACCACACTTAACCATCTGGCAGTCCGACGGACTAATATTGGTTTGGCGGATTCCAGGAGAATGCTACCTGCCCCAATGCATAGTGCCAAATGTACAGTTTGGTGGTGGAGGAATAATGGTCTGGGGCTGTTTTTTAAATTTGTATTATTTTTTAACTAGGCCCCTTAGTTCCAGTGAAGGGCAATCTTAACGCTACAGCATTCAATGACATTCTAGACAATTCTGTGCCTCCAACTTTGTGGCAACAGTTTGGGGAAGGCCCTTTCCTGTTTCAGCATGACAATGCCCACGTGCACAAAACGAGGTCCATACAGAAATGGTTTGTTGAGATCGGTATGCACATGCATAACTACAGGGTTTGAGCCCTGAATGCTGAGTGGTTGAAAGCCATGGGAATGACAAAAACAAAAAAAGGACATAGCAATCAGGCTCCTTGTGGGTTTGTGGTATATGGACAATATACCATGGCTAAGGGATACGTCCAAAGAACAGCCCTATTTGGCCATATACCACACCTCCTTGGGCCTTATTGTTAAATCATAGCAGTCAAAATAATTTAAAATCGACATCCATTAATAGAAAATAATATTGAGTTTAATAAGGGCGATTTATATTTTCTCTTGCTACATTCTTAACTTGCAAAAATCGGTTTCACATTAAAATAATAATTATTGCTTCTTACCCTACGTTGATATTCCTTAATTCGCTCGATAAAGTTATGGAAAAGGGTTTCGTGGATAAATGAGGCAACTCCTCTGACGCTGCAAAACAACATTTTGGGGATCATTTTCAGGCCTTGTGGGCGCGTTTTCAGAGGTCATTGGGTTAGACATTCTTACTAAACTTGGCAACACTGCTTGGCTTGTTTAATTAACCTACAGTTGCAGACATGCTGCCCCAAAAGTAAGGGATGTTATCACAAATCAATTCGTAGATCAGCATGTTTCTCCACGATCACTACATTGTAACGTTGGGTCAGCAACAGCTGATTCCGGACACAGACAGCATAGCCGCTAACGTTACAAGCTAGCTAACTTTTGGTGGAAGCATTCAGTATTGTGTGTGCAGCATAATATAGCTAGTTGGTAAGCAGCATTCCATTCGTTTATATTTAGTGTGACTGGCTCAGCTAGCGTACCAGGTCTTCACATAGATGTCCAGCCATTGAGCTAACGACTATCTATTTAAAAAAGTGCGGCTCGGCAGAAATATTTATATAAACTAATTACATTTTTGGCAGCAACAATTACCCACCGCTGCTAAATTAATATATGGTAAACACTGCCTTTAGGCCATGATCAAAAATAACTAAACATCTGGGGTCAGAAAGACACACACATTAGGCAGTCAACCAAACTTTGCAACCAGTCTTTCCGCTGTGACCCGAGACTCGTAACACTTGGATATGGGGGACGTTAACATAGCTAGCCCGGCCTATGGTACAAATGTGTGCTAGCTGGTTAAGCATCTGGGCTAGCACAATATAAATATTTCGACTGAATAACTAAACACCGTATGTGTATCACGCGTGGGTTGACGAATGAAAGTATGATACACTTCACATTCACAGAACCTGATATTCGAGTATGATAACGTCTCCACATAATATCAAATCATACCGTCACAGTAGTCTTCACTGCTAATCATCATTGGTTGACTGTTGTCGTCCGCCGCCACAGACCGCCTATCTTTTGATGCTACTGCGCTACTATACTCGTTCAGGTGTTTGCTACGCAAATGCCTTAGCATGTTCGTGGTGTGGCCGCAATGAAGGACGGTCTCCAAACACAGCAGACAAGTCACTTTTTTCTCGTCTACTGCTCTGAAAAAAGACCAAACGACACTTCGCTTTCTAGGCGCCATCTTCACATAAACGTCTCGTCGGTCCTCACTAGTTACCACAGCCTCAATGTCATAAAGCTCGCCTATTTATAGAATTTATCTTATTAAATTGTGGTTTTAAACCTAACCGTAAGCAAACTGCTAACCTTAAATGAAGACCACTTTTTTTTAAATGAATTTGTACGATATAGCCCTTTTGACTTTGTGGTTGTGGTAACTAATAGACGTCTCGTCAGCGACCCCAATAAGTACTTCCGGGTCACGACATTTCTGAAACGTTATAAAGTAGCCGCGAGTCGACGGTTAGACCCGATGATGTATTTGTCCACATGCGCTTAGCTAGCTAACGTCGCCTACAAGGGTTATCAGGGATTTTTATTGAAAAAAAGCAGTTTTAGTTTTGTCTTCATTTTGGTGTCACATGCGGAAAACTGACAGCAATCCTTGCCCAATCGCGTCATAGCACTGCTTATGCTACAAGATGCACAACCAAAATTGAACATTTTCGGGACATCTGACAGGGGTCTGGAGAACAAAACAGCCATTATCGGTGCGTCCTTGACCCGCTCAAACTATGCGAGTCCCGGCTGTTCTGATCCTAACCCAAGTTCATATGATCCTAGGCCAAATTCAGAGGATTTTACCCCGATCATGACAACTTGTCTGGGACGGCAAAACATGACGAATTCGTGGCAAATCGAATAGTGTATGCATTATACCCTAATGATTGCGAATTGCTTGAATGCTGGAAAATGACACTAACAGGCGTTTTGCTGCCACCTATAGTATTTGCAGTTTTCATCGAAAGCCTGCAGCAGAGTATTGAAACCCCAAACCCGTCTAAATTAGCTACATTGTGATGCAATGCACTTTTGGGCAGTCTAATTGTACATCCAACATTTGAATGAGACCCAAATTCATAGGGGAAGATTGGAGCTATCATTCAATTAACATTGTGTTATATGGATTACTTTACACTACTGGAAGACATTTACATTATATCAGTAATTTTTGAAAATCCTCACGTCTGAGTAAATTAAACAAGCACGGAGGCAGCAATACTAGTCAGATATTTATTAACTTGGGAGGTGACAGGAGTGCACGGTATGTTTTCACAGCCTCTGTCCCCTCCACTGAAAACAAAATCACAGGTATTGTGTCTAACAGTGATAACACCAAGTAAAACTGAAATAACTTAAAACAAAATATAAATATCCATTAACAAACTTCTTATAGCTTATCAGACACATTTCCACTTGCAGAACACATACTACTTAAATAAAATAGCCTTAGTAAAAACGCAAAAGTAAAAATGAAATAAATACAGTAGTCTTTCCACCATATATTCAGACACATTCTATTCACAGGCTTGTACACAGCACAGGGTTGTAGTAGCATTTTATCAATACAGGAGATGCTGATATGGAAAATTAGATCAACAATCAATATAATAAAAAAATACAAAAACATATATCAAATAATAATTAACTGAAAGTCAAGGGGGGTTGCATATGAGTAACTGCTGTGATGGCAGTCTGATGATGATACGCATCTTGTACACTCTACGAGAAGTTGTAAAGTTCGATTTTTTAAATGAAATTCTTGAGTTAGTAAGTTACTATGTAAAAGTAACTATGTTTTTTGTGTGTATAATACACATTTGTGTAAGAGAAAATCCAACATTTCATCTGTGACATGTATGTGAACAACTCCAAACATTTCTTTCATCGGCAGAAGTAGTGAGGCACAGTGAGAAACTGTAGCATGAATACTAAACACTTCCTCCTTCAAGGTGTTCACTGATTTGATAGGAATGTGTGTCGTTAAGGTGAACTAGGGTCGGATTGTCTGGAAAATGTAAAAACGCACACAGGCATGCACACACAAAAACTCTGCTGAGAAGAAGAGTTCACATCCAGTAGAAGGTGTGCCCACCAGTCTGCCTGGCTGTGGGTTCTTGCAGGGCAGGATGCTGTGGCTTTGAGTGTGGCCCTGATGCACGGAAGAGGTCGCCAGACACAGGGTAGTGGTTGATAGGGGACAGTCTCCTCAAGACAGGCCATAGAAGCTGTCTGTAGGTAATTTATATTAGTGTGTGTGTATATAAACGAGTACTCAGATCTTGTTTATCTGCAGCACCTCACAGAGGTTTTGGTTGGGATCTGGTTCCTGTGTCATGACCTCCACACTTTCCCACTCTCCGCTGCGGCTTGACCGTTTCACCGCCTCCACCACCGTCTGCACGTACAGCCCATCCTCAAACGTCGACGCCATAGCAACCGGCCCCCGCGCCCACGACCGACGCTCCTTCTGTGCCTGGAAAGCATATTTTAGAGCCGTAACCATGGAGCCTAGCCCCCGCAGGTGTGGCAGGGGGACATCCTTGACCTCTTGTCCCATCCCTCCGCTGTCCCCTAGCAGCAGCTCCTCCCCTTTCCCTCCATTGCGCTGCCCATACAGCTCTGTCCCCCTGGCAATCAGCCTCCCTGCTGACCCAACAACCATCACCTCGTGGACAAAGGCCCCCGGCATGTTGAAGTTCAGAGTCACAGTGCAGCACACTCCTGACCCAGTCCCAGTCCCCGCTCCTCTACCAGAAGCAGACCCTCCCATCAGCATCTGGAAGAAGCTGAAGTCATCGCTGGTGACGCGGCGGATCCCGTGGATCGCTCCGTTCTGCCCCACGAACGTCCGGAGAAGGCCGTGCACCCGCATCGCACGTGCTCCCGTCAGGTGACTCAGCAGGTCCACGAGGGTAGAGCCAAACGTGTGGAGCCCGCCACCCCCCATCAGCTCCTCGCAGGTCCAGCCGTATGATTGATCGAGCAGACTGGGGCCATAGACACGGGCATCACACACCTGCAGCTCACCCACATATCCTTCTGCCAGCAGCTGCCGCATTGCTACGAACGCTGGGAGGAAGCGCAGAGCATTACCCACAATGCTCAGCAACTGGGGGTAGTACCGCGCCGCAGTCACCATCTTGAACGCGTCCACAGCGGTAGCAGCCTTCTCACATACCACATTCTTACCTATCCCTGAGAGAGAGAGAGAGAGAGAGAGTGTGAGAGGTGTTCCTGAAAACGCCTCTATGCTTCAACATCCACCATGTGTGTATGTAGGTTGTGGCACTATTTATTAACTGTGTGTGTGTGTCTATATGCAAATATAACCTCAGCCCTGACCTTAAAGCCCCACCCAACACAGGAATTCCACCATTCGACCAACTTAGTGGGAGGAAGAACATACTGTCCAGACCTCTCTGCCGCGCACACACACGTGCACGTGCACACACACACACAGCACCTCCCTCCCCCAGAGGAGGGAGGGACTTTCCGGTTGGTGGAGACACTCTCAGGAAGCAGAAACTAAAGCAGGAAGCTGAGGTCACAGCTCAGGAATTCACCCAGATAAGATGGTCACCTCCTTTGACATAACCTACTAGTACCTCAAAACTCACAATTCAGTTAAAGCTTATAGCAACTATTGTAAATCAATCAGAATACAGTGAAAGCCAGAGAGGGCTCAATAGAGACTAAGAGAAGGGATGTAGTGAGAGAGGAAAAAAGAGCCTCAGCCATGGAAAGGGAGAGAGAGAGATGGGGGGAGTGAGGTATGAGTCCAGACAGATTAGAAGAGGAATGCACCCAGTATGAGTTTTCAGAGACTGTACTGTTTATGTAAGTTTGTAGAAGTATTGCTTCCCTACAGCCTCGTCAAGTATTTGTGTAAGAGTATTCTGTGTATTGGCTGAGCGTTGTGTAGGCATTGTAACCAATGTTTGTGGTGTAAACACTGGGATTGTTACTGCGATTACCCACGCTCTCCCACAGGGCAGAGTCAGGAAAGAGCCCCAGTCTGCCACACTTTCTGGGTGGGGCTGGACACCATAGAACCCAACTGTGTGTGTGTGTGTACAAGCGTGCGTGCATGCATGCATTTGTGTTGTCTTACCCAGGGCTTTGACGGCAATCTGCCGTGTGAGTGGGGGTGAGATGTAGACGCAGACCAGGTCAACATCAGGGTGCAATAAGACATCGTCCGATTGACTGGTGTGAAACGGAATGCCCAGCTCCTGCGCCAGGGAGCTTGCCTCCTCCTCGCTCCTCCCCCAGAGCGCATGTACCTCAAACCCTTCCCCCCGCAGCAATGGAACTAGCACCCGTGCCGTACTCCCTGTGCCAAACACACCAACACCAGGCAACATTGCTGCCACTCCTCTTCACTGTATGTCTGGCCTGCACCACACAGACACGCAAGCATCCCAACGTCGTCCTACTCCCACCACTCTTCTCTCACAGTGGTAGTGTCTGCTGTTGCCTGGCAACACAAGGAAAATGTTTTAGAATTATTATTATGTACAATGGAGAGACTAAACGTTGTTTTACTTTTACATGTATTGCACGATTATGAACGTCCACGACTACCTGCTCCTCTGTCCAACTATCTACACATTAGCTACAGATTTTTAGACCAGATGTGATTTAACCAAAGATTTTTGGTATCCATTACTGCGAGTTACATGTTTGCCTATAGAAAACGTTGCCAGAGGTTTTTCAACTAACCTGGTATTGACTGAGATAGACGGGTCCACCCCAAAGTGTCGCATGTCATGATGACACTCATGTCTCGATCAGTGAGAGAAGATTTGAAATAGACAAGATGGCGGCGTACATATTGTTAGATTACTTCATGGAGAAAAACATTTATTCATTTTAACAACGGAGCATTTTCGAAATTCAAAACGCACCACCTGCAACTGGACATTTTTGAAGATACATGTTTTGCCGAATCGAGAACGAGGATAGTGTCGCTCGCCAATACCAGGTTAGTTGAAACTTATTCTCAAAAACAATTTGATATTCATACCTATGGTTCTATGGCTGATAACCAAGTAGTTTCCACTATAGAACAGCAAAGACTGCTACTTATGCATGTGTGAGATAAGCAGAATCATAGCTCTCAAACCCCCTACAGTTCTCAGCCATTAGCTTTACCCCAGACTGCCTTGTGTGAACTACAACCCCGACGCTGTGTTTTAACGTTTGGAAACGTCAAATCATCGCTTGCGATATGGCCCTCATCACTCATCAGCGAGAAACAATCCTTCAGAAAAAGAAGATACACTTACTATAGCAGTTTTGCACAGTTCCATACAGCTATGGGTGCTTCCATCCTACCAAACTACACTTCAAGTTATGCTTACACACAGGTGTTCGGAGCATGCTAGATTGCTAATTTGCACAGGTGGTCAGCTTTTGTCTTCAGTCTGTTTTCCGTAAACAAGCAATGTAACATTGAGATATGGTAGTGTGGGAACACTAACCCTATCAAGATGTGTATAAATGTAAACTTTTGTTTTCTGAAAATTATTTCTTGCTGATATGAAAGGTCCATATGCTTCCAAAACCTTACCGCAAGCGATGCATGTTAATGTTCAGACCGCGTGACGGGGATCTTAACAAAACTTCCCTCTACAGAAGATGCCTTTGTACAATTACTCGTATTATGTGTAATGGAACTGAGAGTCATGACATAGGGCTAGGCAGAACCAAATCCAGACTGAACAAAAATATAAAACGCAACATGTTAGTGCATGTAAGTGTTGGTCCCATGTTTCATGAGCTGAAATAAAAGATCCCAGAAATCTGTCATCCACACAAAAAGCTTATTTCTCTCAAATTGTGGGCACAAATTTGTTTAAATCCCTGTTAGTGAGGATTTCTCCCTTTCCAAGATAATCCATCCACCTGACCGGTGTGGCATATCAAGATCATTAAACGTCATGATCATTAAACAGGTGCACCTTGTGCTGGGGACAATAAAAGGCCACTAAAGTGTGCAGTTGTCACACAATGCCACAGATGTCTCAAGTTAAGGGAGCATGCAATTGGCATGCTGACTGCAGGAATGTCCACCAGAGCTGTTGCCAGAAAATGTCATGTTAATTTCTCTACCATAATACCATAATTTCTCCAACATCATTTTAGAGAATTTGGCAGTACGTCCAACCGGCCTCACAACCGCAGAAGACGTGTAAGCCGTGTGGGCAAGCGGTTTTCTGATGTCAACGTTGTAAACAGAGTGCCCCATGGTGGGTTATGGTATGGGCAGGCATAGGCTACGGACAACAAACACAATAGCATTTTATCGATGGCAATTTGAATGCACAGAGATACCGTGACAGGATCCTTAGGCCCATTGTCCTGCTATTCATCCTGATGATATCACCTCATGTATCAGCATGATAATGGCAAGGATCTGTACACAATTCCTGGAAGCTGAAAATGTTCCAGTTCTTCCATGGCCTACATACATGTCACCCATTGAGCATGTTTGGGATGCTCTGCATCGATGTGTACGACAGCGTGCTCCAGTTCCCGACAATATCCTGTTAAACAGCCACCACTAACATCGAGTGGCTGCTGCCAACATACTGACTCAACTCCAGCTCACTTTAATAATGGAAAGTGATCAAAAATGTATCACTAGCCACTTTAAACAATGCCACTTAATATAATGTATATACTGTACTCTATATCATCTACTGCATCTTGCCATCTTTATGTAATACATGTATCACTAGCCACTTTAAACTATGCACTTTTATGTTTACATACCCTACATTACTCATCTCATATGTATATACTGTACCCGATACCATCTACTGCATCTTGCATATGCTGTTCTGTACCATCACTCATTCATATATCTTTATGTACATATTCTTTATCCCTTTACACTTGTGTGTATAAGGTAGTAGTTGTGGAATTGTTAGGTTAGATTACTCGTTGGTTATTACTGCATTGTCGGAACTAGAAGCACAAGCATTTCGCTACACTCGCATTAACATCTGCTAACCATGTGTATGTGACAAATAACATTTTATTTGATATCCAGCAACTTCGCACAGCCATCAGAAATGATTGGGACAACATTCCACAGGCCACAATCACCAGTCTCATCAACTCTATGTGAATGTGATGCATCTTGCTGCATGAGGGAAATGGTGGTCACACCAAATACTGACTGGTTTTCTGATCCACCCCCTTACCTTTTTCTTTAAGGTATCTGTGACCAATGGATGCATATCTGTATCCCCAGTCATGTGAAACTAATAGATTAGGTCCAAATTTATTTCAATTGATTGATTTCCTTATATGAACTGTAACTCGGTAAAATCGTTAATTGTTGCGATAATTTTTGTTCACATAGGTTAGCTTGTTAGCTAACATTAACAAACCAGTGGCTGGGAAGGCAGAAGCCCAGGGGTTCTGGATAAGGATTTAGAAAATCGATGAGATCTTTATAACCACTCTTGTGACTAGGATATATTTTGGTGGTTTAGCTGGGGTAACTTCGTTTAGCTAGATGACTTTTGTTCCGCCGATTGTTAGGAGGCTATGCCGTGTAACGTTACCTGCTGATGTGATGACGTTCCCCGCCTCGGTCAGACTCCCAGTGGCCGTTTAATCGGTGGCAACGAGACTCACCATTCACATTAAGGTAAAAAGTTAATGGTATCAGAGCAAGACTCTCAATTTATTCACACTTCTGTATTCTGTTCTCAGTATACTTTTCGAGGTTCACTTTGGGCATCCGCGTTCACACAGCATCCGTCTTTCTTCACGAAGTTGTCCTGATGAGTTTGCGCAGTGTTGTCCGAGAGACAAAATTCCAGTCACGTTCATCTGAGCAACGCCCGGACTGGTTCCCAAGCCATCAAGACCCACGCCATTGGCCGTTCGATAGCCAATGGGCTCTCAGCAATGCTTTCACCACCGCGTTCGAGCCTTCGAGGAGAAGCAGTCTGCCTGCAGCAGTGCCGCGTCCAACCAGCTAGTTCGATTGACTGACAGCGAGTTAAATGCCACGCTACATGTAAATTAAGGAAGCTTGCTAACGAATTAGATATGGTTTACAAGTAGAATTGCTTGTTTTCAGATTCAAAAATAGAGCTTAAGTTGCATCATTGACATTGTCAAAGACGTACACGCATTGGTATGCAGCGTTGCACTTCATGAAATCAATAAAAAAAACTGGTGACTGACAGACTGAGTAGTAGCCTACACTGGAAGAATGTGAAGACAACTCAGTAAGGTAGCTAGTTACTATAATGTATCTGTCTATGATGTGTTACTCTGAAATTACAAAATGTCTGTACACTTTTAGTTCAATAGCGTGTGCATGTCGTTACATATAAAACAGCACGCACCAGTATCATGAAAGGTAATAGGAAGTCGACCTAATGGTAAATGTTCATTCTGAAATATTGTGATGCATGGCATGCATACAAAAGTATTACAGTTATTATATTAATGCCATTTTGACATTTATGTTTCCATCAATGACGGGGTATATATATATATTTTTTTATCATTCCAAGACATGTCAATCAGTAGTAGAACCAATAACACAGTGTCCTCCCTGCCCCTGGTATGGTGAAAAGCTGAGGGATGGGCCTGGAGAAACATAACTGATCTCAGATTCATAGATAGCGCTATGGATGCAAGGACTGACCATCCATGATATCAACATTATAGTTTTAACCATGTTTTGAGGCTATATAGTGTTTGTTTACAAACAGAGTAAAACAGCTTGTATTTTGGGTTCTGATGGGACAGTTGAACTAAGCTCATAAGGCATTTATAAGTTATATTCTTCAATAATCAATGGATAAATATAATTAATTTGTCCTAAAATGGATGTACTGTAGCAACTTCTGATTTCCCCTTTTAAAGTCTGCACATTGGACAAACTGTCAATACCAATTGGATACTACCCCACTGGAATAAGAGGTCAACCACCTCCGGTGTCAACTGCCTGTCTCTGCCACCTCATAAAAAGCTGTGTCTTGCCCACACCAAGGCAAAGGCACCAGTCAAGATCCAGGTGGGAAACTGCTGGCAGACCATGCCAGGGCTGCCCAAAACAGAACAAAGTAACAAAGAAAGTAGTTTTAGGCCTATCTTAAAATACTTGTCTCTCACTTATTAAATAATAAAATGTAGCCTAAGCTGTGATATTAGATAGCGTATTCTTTTATCAAATATCTATTTTCATAGTGTGACTAGTTTTGATTGTAATAATACTCTGTTATGTGTGTTTTTAAATTGAAGTGTGCTTGATGTATCTGACACCCCAAATTAAGTTCCCTCTGGGAAAATAAAGTTAGTCATACATGCTATGATGTGTTTCCAATAACCTTAACTTGAATATTGAATCCATTTGTCACGAGTGCTGGAACAGGACTGTGCTGTTGGCAGCATTTCGGTTTTCCCATATGTAGAGGGTCCAAGTGGGAGTGAGGTCAGTGAAGATGAGGGAGGGCAGGAGGAGTTAGCAGAGTAGGCCAATATATTACCTGAGCTGGATGTGGTCAAATGGAGAGTTAGATGTATGATATGGGTTATTTTATGAAGATAAATAGTCAAGTCATGATCTATTTCCGAATTGGTTAAAATAATGTTAGGTTAAGGAGGTTGAGGTTAAAGGTCCAATGCAGCCATTTGTATCTCAATATCAAATAATTTCTGACCTGGGGAAAAATTAAGTACCTTACTGTGATTGTTTTCAATTAAAATGGTCAAAAAGAAAACAAAATTCTTAGCAAAGAGCGATTTCTCAAGCAAGAATTTAGCTAGGACTGTCGGACTGGTCTGATTGTGGAGGAGAAAACTGAAAATTAGCTGTTATCGTCAGAAAGGTTGGTCTTATTTCTTATTGGTCTGTTAACTAATTTACCGCCTGGTGATGTCACTAGTCAGGCCAAAACTCCATCCCACCAAAGCAGGATGAAATTCCATGCAGTCTTGTCAAACAGCTCTTACATTTAAAGGGCATTATGATCATAATCATTATCATAATCAACAGTGATTGATCTGTTGCTCTGCAGAGAGGCTGATTGAGACATTGTACTCTCTTAAGGTCTGGTTTCACAAGCGAGTCAACACTCTAGGAGTCATTTTCATGATGCCTGTCCAGGGTCTTCATTCGATTCTTTTGGTTCATGGTACTGTTGGCAATTTCGTGGCATGCCTTGCATTGAAGAGACAAGATCTCAATATATGTGACCAGGTCTGGGTGGATGCGGTTTGTCACATTCTCAGAGTGGGAATTCTCATGGCCCTTGTGCTCCAGCATCTTTCTGATACACAGTTTTGAGGTGGGCCCATCGTTGATGTCAATGGACACATAGACCTTACAGCTGTTTGCTGTGGTGTCCTGTGGCTGCCGTGTCGACTTTCCTCTTGCTGTGTGTCGTTCACAGTAAAAATTAAGTGGTTGTGTATTTAGACTTTTGTAGTCATATGACCCATCAAGGTCACTGATATAGCTTTCGATATACACCTCCACCTCTGCCCTTACGACTCCTTTTGAAAGCACTCACTCTTAATTTAAAAGATCCATTCTGGAAGAAAATAACATACAGCATATAATTTCACTCCTCTACCTTTACCTTATAAACTGCCTCTACCCACCCCACAATCATATTTTTGTTGAATTTTGGGTTAGTGGGGCCCCTCAGCAGCATTTTTTTAAACGGCCTCCCAATTCACTAAGTCCCCTGCAAGTAGGCCTATTGAGAGCACTCTCTCGTAGGTGAATTACCTCTGAAGTGATGTGCAAGCGAGCACTCTCTGACTTGTCAATCAACCAAAAGCTATTGTAATATTTTACATTATATACAAGTCCATTGTAATGATGGGTATTAAATCCTAGACAATCATTTTCTAACTATTTTCATGAATCACTGAGCCTTCACCTACTTCTCGCTCCAATAAGTTTCTTCTCACACAAGTCTTAAGTATTATCCTAAGGGGAAGACACAGGGGACAGCTGATTGGCAGATAATTAACATATTCATATATTCAAAACCAAAAAGTTTAGTGGTAATAGACAAGTTTTTTTTTTTAATCGACTGATAATCAGCAATTCAGCTTTATTAAACAGACATATGTACATCATTGTTATCAACCTCTTTCCAGGGTCTGTGCTATTGGCGTCGCTACAGACCTTGGTTCGTTTCCAGGCTGTATCACAACTGGCTGTGATAGGGTGGCGCACAATTGGTCCACTGTCGTTAGGGTTTGGTTCAGGCTAGTCAGTCATTGTAAATAAGAACTTGTTCTTAACTGACTTGCCTAGTTTAATTTTTTTTTTTTTTTACTTGCCTTAGGGGACCTGGTAGCAGGACACAGTGCAACTAACGTTATACAGACAAAGTGGGGAGAGCGAGGCAGTCCCATCACCAGCATAACTGTAGTTTTGTATCTAAAAAAACAGAGGATTACGAGTAGAATTGACCTGGATAGTCGTTTGTTAAAGATCCTTACAGCCTTTGGCAATGGCAGCTGGTGTCCAGCGTAGGGCCTAGTGAGGTTGGGTCTCAAGGAAAGACCTCGTTGCCGACAAAGACGTGGGGAACAGGTCCCAGATCTTCAGCCCCAGGGAGTGATGCAGGTGGTGGAATCTCCAGGGTGCCATCCTGAAGTGCCTGGCCAAAGGCAGAGTCCCGGAGGGTCCCGCCATCACTTCCCTTGTCGTAAGCACCAACATTGACGACATGGAAACAGTAGATGGCATCTACAACAGCCAAGAGTACAACTTAATATGTACCCTCGTTGTAGAATTGCGAACCCAAGCACGGTGGAGCCTGGATTACTACATGTTTCCCGGCAATGGAGCCAAGACAGTTGGGGAAATTCCACCTCTCCAGGAACTCGGCAGAAATGGCCCTCCAGTCTTCCTCCTTGGGGACAGACATGTATTCACCAACCAGACATGTATTCACCAACCAGACAGTCCCAAATGGCTTGTGCCACAGAGGGGACAATGCCTACCACTGTGGACCGTTCAACTCCGAAGCTGAATCCCATGGAGTCCCGTCGCCAAGAATCTGAAATATAATTCAAAATAATTATCAATTTTGTGTGTAACTTGAAATTCCACCCACATATCTACTCATACCTACCTCATTAGTTTATTATGCTCTAATTATATTGTAAGTCATCAACGATCATTAACAATGCCTTGAAACAATACAATTCAGTCTGACTGTATCAAACTGTAGCCCAACTCTACTCTTAGAAAAAAACGTGCTATCTAGAACCTAAAAGGGTTCTCCGGCTGTCCCCATAGGAGAACTCTATTCGGTTCCATGTATAACCTTTTCCCCAAAGGGTTCTACCTGGAACCAAAAAGGGTTATCCTATGGGGGAAGCAGAAGGACACTCTTGGAACCCTTTTTTTCCCTAAGAGTGTAAGTAATTCCAATAAGAATTTAATGAATGACTGTCTTGAACAAGGGGTCCTGGAGAAGACTAGCCTACCTTCTTCAGGGCAGAAGGCACCCCAACTTTCTTTCATTTGGTAACATTGCATCATTAAAGGATTTTAAACCAACTTTGGGAAGTTATAGTACGAATGAACATTCTGTAAAAGTCATCTGATGTCACATAGGGGCTATTAACTAGAGAGCCCTTCAGCTAGCTAGGTTGCACATAAAATATATCTAATATCAATCAATTACGGCATCAAAGGCTTTAAAAATGTACTAGAATTTAGCTTACGGGAGACAAATCGCCAGGCGTTCAACTGGGCTGATGGATTCCCGGTAGTTGGTTTCCATCCGGGCGATCCTGGCTCCAACAATCTGGAGCAGGTGATTGAACTGGCTGCGGTCCAGACGAAAGTAACTTAGAAATTCCTCTCCAGTCGAAGCTTTTGAATGACACGGTGGAACTCTCCTGCTGGACCCACAGAGACCTTCGCTTTCCGCAGGGCTGGTCCCGAACACCGGCCCAACAGCGCGATCAAGACTACCTTCCACAATGTTGGTCTCATTGTTGAAAGAGCCTACTCTCTGGTATCTCGACTATTTATTATTGCATTTCGCTCCAAAACTATGCATTTTGGAGGTACATTTTTGGATTTCGTCGAATAAATATGTGTGCTACTTGGCAAATAAATTAATAAAATATGTAAAGAAATTATGCAATCAAACTTTTTATTATGGAATCCCACTTTTTTTTACTGCATATGTGTGCAACAAAAATTCAACATTCTACTAGTCTACGCATACAATTTAATGCATACATTCGATTTACTACACAACCCATTACAACTGCCTCTGCAACGCAATGCTGCAAGGCAAACGCAGCGTTCCACTGGAAATGAATGTACTTCTAGTGTACCATAACACAGTCGGTGTGTACTGCCTGAAAACTGACCGTTTACCAAGAACCAAACGGAAGCAAACAAGGCAAACGAAAACGGGCCTACCTGAATTAGTCCAATAGAAACGGTCGTTTGCATATTCTGTTTGGAGTAAATGGTTTGTTGCAAAACGTTTTGAAACAGAATTGGAGTAATGATCACACCCCAAAGTATCGAATGCGAAAGTTTGAATGATTGCTTTTTTTATTCTGACTGTACTGTGATTAGCTGGGTCGATTTTGAAAACTGGGGGCAGCATGAGAACAGAGGGCATTAGATTAGTGTCTACAAACTACAGTGCTTGTATTGGTTGTGTCTTTCAGGTTGCTTTGATGGAAGCCAAGCCACTCCTAACCTCAGGGCTTTAACGCCAGTCTCCTTTCTCATCCAAAGGCCCTTACAAATGCCAGACTACTGAATAAATCAAATACATTTTTTGTAGTAATATTTTCGACAAATATAAAAAGACAAAGCCATATTCAAACAAATACAACACATTTACACCAGGTTACATGGTCTTGTACTGGCTGTGTTTGAATGAGTGTCTACAAATAATAAATGAACAGCTGTTCATAGATATTCAATCAAATATACAACATCAGCCCACATTATGATTTGGGCTGATCATTCTCAGTATAGGCTGATCATTTTCTCCTCGGTTTGGGAATGACGTAGTTACCACTTGTTGCCACGGGAATGAGGAGCTTTCGGGATTCCATTGGGAGATATTTCTCAATCAACACATTTACTGGCATGCTGTCAGTCAGAAACCCCTGTCTGGGGAGAAAAACAGAGTTAGAGAAAGACGAATGCACGCACACACACGAGAAGGAGATTATAGTACATACTGTACAGTTTACCACCTGACGAACCACAGCTATAAACAAACCTCCGCATCAGCAGCTCTACGTCCTCTACCTCAATGGTCTTCCTCTTGGCGTGAGCAGCAAACGTTTCCAAGTCATCAGCTAGTCGGTCAAAGTAGCGCTCCATTCTGGTAAGTAAATGTTACACATGCATTCATCCATCAATATATGATCATTAAGAAAGTCCTCTATTCTGTCACTAATACATATAATTTAACATCAACGATAAAAGGAAAATATCAGAATGCAACTTGTCTTTAAACAGATCGGTACATCACTAAATCACTTGATGTGCAAGTTAATGAACATAAGCACTTTCCCCTAAGATGGGTGTAGATTCTTACATCTCCTTTAGGACAGGGTAGACATCTGTAGACACCTTGGTCTTGGCGAAGTGTTTGAACACGCTCATGATGTAGCTCTTAGAGAGACCAGGATCCTTCTTTGCTGATCCAGTCCGCTTTCCCCTCACCGCTTTGGGCTTCACCGCAGCTGCAGCACCAGACAAAACACTGAGGCCCCAAAACACAACAGATTAGGTCACAAGCTTGCACACAATACTACTACTAAAATGATTGCATGTGTTTGTGTGTGACTTGCCTTGGTTGAAGGTCTTTGAGAACAGTGGGTGTGGCCAGGGGGTCAATAGGCAGAGCATTCCTCTTCTCTCTGACAAACGCAGGAGTCTTCATGGACAGCTCTGTAGGAAAGAAGGGGTTAGTCATCACAACATATACGCACGCACACACACACACCTGAATACAGATTTTGTGGATCCAACCTTCACTCCGGATACCATCCCCCTCTTCCACATCATCCCAGTCCTCCTCATGCTCAGCTGGGCTCTGGGCAGTGATGGGGTGCAGGGATGAGTTGCTGCTGTGAGGGGTGTTGTTCTCAGGTTCAAAGGTCATCTCTAAAGGAGGCATGGAGTTCTCCATCTCCTCATTGCCACAGCTGGTGCCAGTTCTACTCAAACCTTCCAGCTCCTGCTCATCTTCCTGGGGCAACAGGGAGGGAGGGACGCTGCCAAGGGTTACTGTGCGGGTGTGGGCGCTCTCACTAGCTCCCACCTCCGGCCCGCTGTGCCACTCACCAGCCGTGTCCCCCTCTGACCTTCTGCCTGCCCAACCTACAAAACACACAAAGACATCAATAAAACAGTCTCACAAATACTACATTAAATAATAGAATAGACCCACAAATATTATTTTTCAAACTTGAAAAAGACTGAACAGTCTTGTTGACAAGCAGTGAAATACTGTCCACATCGGCCAATGTCACATCATGCTCTCATTACCAACCTGACTCACCAGTCTCTGTAGGATGGAGCGCTGCTCCCATGCTCTTGTAGCCCCTCCCTCCTTCAATCACTCCAGCAACCTTGCCGCCACCCTCTGAGCAATAAGCTCTCCGACTGATGTGCTTTGCATTGTGTGTTAAACTCTGTGATGTCAATCTTTTTTCCTGCCCTTCTTCCACTACCTGTCCTCCTTCATCTGCAACATCGTCTGCTGTCTGAGATTCAGCCACCTCGTCCTCTTCTGTCTGAGATTCAGCCACCTCGTCCTCTTCTGTCTGAGATTCAGCCACCTCGTCCTCTTCTGTCTGAGATTCAGCCACCTCGTCCTCTTCTGTCTGAGATTCAGCCACCTCGTCCTCTTCTTCTGTCTGGGAGTAAGCTACCGCTACTACTTCTACTACTACCGCTGCTCCCATGCTCTTGTAGCCCCTCCCTCCTTCAATCACTCCAGCAACTTTGCCGCCACCCTCTGAGCAATAAGCTCTCCGACTGATGTGCTTTGCATTGTGTGTTAAACTCTGTGATGTCAATCTTTTTTCCTGCCCTTCTTCCACTACCTGTCCCCCTTCATCTGCAACATCGTCTGCTGTCTGAGATTCAGCCACCTCGTCCTCTGCTGTCTGAGATTCAGCCACCTCGTCCTCTGCTGTCTGAGATTCAGCCACCTCGTCCTCTGCTGTCTGAGATTCAGCCACCTCGTCCTCTGCTGTCTGAGATTCAGCCACCTCGTCCTCTGCTGTCTGAGATTCAGCCACCTCGTCCTCTGCTGTCTGAGTTTCAGCCACCTCGTCCTCTGCTGTCTGAGATTCAGCCACCTCGTCCTCTGCTGTCTGAGATTCAGTCACCTCGTCCTCTGCTGTCTGAGATTCAGTCACCTCGTCCTCTGCTGTCTGAGATTCAGTCACCTCGTCCTCTTCTGTCTGAGATTCAGCCACCTCGTCCTCTTCTGTCTGAGATTCAGCCACCTCGTCCTCTTCTGTCTGAGATTCAGCCACCTCGTCCTCTTCTGTCTGAGATTCAGCCACCTCGTCCTCTTCTTCTGTCTGAGATTCAGCCACCTCGTCCTCTTCTTCTGTCTGAGATTCAGCCACCTCGTCCTCTTCTTCTGTCTGGGAGTCAGCTACCGCTTCTACTTCTTCAGTCTGTGATTTGGACTCCTTCTGTCTCACTGAGTCCTCTCTCTGCCCAGCATCTCCAGCCAAATCCTCTCCATCTTTGTTGTCTAATTCCATCTTGTTCTCATTTTGTTCCCCTACCTCCTCCATATCTTTCTCATCCTCATCCTTCATTCCTCCCATTTCTCGCTGGATCTGTGTTCCCGTGATGGTGTCTTTGTCCTGGGTGGTGATAGTGAAGGTTGTTGCTGTGTCAACAGGCAGGGAGTAGAGCGCTGTGTTGCTGGTGATGATGTCATGGGTGATGTCAGGAGCGGTGAGGTCACTCAGTCCCGAGGTGAACCCCTCAGAACGAATGGTCTCACTGAGACCCTGCTGATCCTCCCTAACACTCAACTCTGAAAAACAGGGAAAGGGAGGTGGGCGTGGGAAGAGAAAAAGAGAGGTGGAAGAACTAGGTTTAAGTTCTACTCTTCACACAAAATGTAGTCTTACATAAGAGTCTCAATCTCATATTGTTCCAGATAATTTAAGTACATATCAAACAATATAATACACCGAACAAAAGACAAGCAGAGATATAAGGGGGGAAGAAATGAGATAGGATGCAGAGGAAGGAGCTTACCAGGGTCTCCACCCATCGCCGCCTGTCGATTCTGTAGGGCCTTGTCAAACTCCTCAAGGCAAATTTTTTTACGATTTGTTACCTTCCTTTGAAATCCCCTTTTCTCAGTCTGAACATCCACAAAGGGTGTTTTCAGGGAGAAGGTGATAGAGCTAGAAAATGTGTGAGAAAACAGCCTCAGTTACATTTCTGACATTCACCACTGAAATTCAATGAGCAGAAGTTTTTCCAATTTGCAGCTCTTTACCTTGGAGAGGCAGAAGACAGGGATGAGAGGTATTTTTCTGTTGCACTGCCACCTTCACCCTCTCCATCTGCAAAAAAGGAATCCAAACATAAAATTCTATAAGAAAATGAATACATCCATCATCAGACTCCTAACCAACATGGTCCGAGACAGCTTCTACCCCCAGGCCATAATACTGCTAAATAGCCAGAAGACTATTAAATAGTTAGTCCATGTAACCATGAATTATATGCATGGATCCTTTCTTGCACTGACTACACTACCGTTCAAAAGTTTGGGGTCACAGACATTTCCTTGTTATTTAAAGAAAAGCAATTTTTTTGGTCCATTAAAATAACATCAAATTGATCCGAAATACAGTGTAGACATTGTTAATGTTGTAAATGACTATTGTAGCTGGAAACGGCTGATTTTAGTGGAATATCTACATAGGCCCATTATCAGCAACCATCACTCCTGTGTTCCAATGCCACGTTGTGTTAGCTAATCCTAGTTGATCATTTTAAAAGGCTAATTGATCATCAAAAAACCCTTTTGCAATTATGTTAGCACAGCTGAAAACTGTTTAAAGAAGCAATAAAACCGGCCTTCTTTAGACTAGTTGAGTATTTCATTTTTTTAAATTTAAACTTTTTTAAAAACTAGGCAAGTCAGTTAAGAACAAATTCTTATTTACAACGGCGGCCTAGGCAAGTGGGTTAACTGCCTTGTTCAAGGGCAAAACGACAGATGTTTGCCATGTCAGCTCAGGGATTCGATCTAGCAACCTTTCGGTAACTGGCCCAACGCTCTAACCACTAGGCTACCCGCCACCCCATTAAATAGTACCCGCAAAACACCAGTCTCAATGTCAACAGTGAAGAGGCGACTCCAGGAGGCTGGCCTTCTAGGCAGAGTTGCAAATAAAAAGCCATATCTCAGACTGGCCAATAAAATTTTTAAATTAAGATGGGCAAAAGACACTGGACAGAAGGCCAGTGTCTAGAAGGCCAGCATCCCAGAGTCGCCTCTTCACTGTTGATGTTGAGACTGTTGTTTTGCGGGTACTATTTAATGAAGCTGCCAGTTGAGGACTTGTGAGGAGTCTGTTTCTCAAACTAGACCCTCTAATGTACTTGTCCTCTTGCTCAGTTGTGCACCGGGGCCTCCCACTCCTCTTTCTATTCTGGTTAGAGACAGTTTGCGCTGTTCTTTGAAGGGAGTAATCCACAGCGTTGTACGAGACCTTCAGTTTCTTGGCAATTTCGCACATGGAATTTCTCAGAACAAGAATAGACTGACGAGTTTCAGAAGAAAGTTCTTTGTTTCTGGCCATTTTTAGCTTGTAATCGAACCCACAAATGCTGATGCTCCAGATACTCAACTAATCTAAAGGCCCGTTTTATTGCTTCTTTAAATCAGGAAACCATTTTTCAGCTGTGCTAACATAATTGCAAAAGGGTTTTGTAATGATCAATTAGCCTTTTAAAATGATCAACTTGGATTAGCTAACACAACGTGGCATTAGAACACAGGAGTGATGGTTGCTGATAATGAGCCTATGTACGCCTATGTAGATATTCCATAAAGAAATCTGCCGTTTCCAGCTACAACATTAACAATGTCTACACTGTATTTCGGATCAATTTGATGTTATTTTAATGGCCAAAAAATGTGCTTTTCTTTCAAAAACAAGGACATTTCTAAGTGACCCCAAACTTTTGAAAGGTAGTGTATATGTACTCACAATACTAATATATGGCTCATGAGCTAACATTTAATGGTAAAGTCTACAACTGTTGTATTTGCAAAATGTAACAAATACAATTTTATTTAAACATGAACCCATGAAAAGTGGAATTGTCAGTGGGCCAAAATGAGTGGAACAGAAAATCTCTTCTCATATAGAGCAGTTAACCAGTATGTTTAATCACACCCTCTAACACGTTCAGAACAGCAGTTACAGATGTCACACAAACTTAACCATGTGCACACACTGTACAGTGCTGACCCTGACCGTACCTTCATGTTCAAGCTGCCTGTTGAATGCTGTTATGTTGAGACTCCGACGTGGTCGCTTCCTGCTTAGTCCCTTCACCGTATTTGACAGGTTTACTGTGGTGGTCATGTCAGGGAGATCCAAGTCAGACAGCCCTGTACTAGGAGGCACAAACAAAAACAAGGTGTAAACGCACAAACACATCACCACACCAATAACGCAGAGGGCTGTGTGTCCTGAGTGCACCTCTGAGGATATCGTCCTTGTCTGTCAGCATACCTTGGGCGGTTGCTGTGAAGACTGGAGTTTGTGTAAGGCAGCTCTGGCTCCTTCTTGACTGGCCGGTCTTGAACCAGGAGGGATGTCTCCGGCTCTGACCAATCAGAGAGGAGACAGAAGAGCAACAAAGACAAAGATCACTGAACAACGGGCCCTAATGTGCCCATGATGAGCATATAATAACACATCCATCTTACCGCTAGTCAATAATAAAAACACTGACCCACACACTGTGACATGACAACACTCACCTGTCTGCAGGATCCCCCTGAGTAGGTATCTAGGTGTGATGTCATCATCATAGAGAAGCGAGGCTGTGGCTGGTGCAGGCGTGTTTATCTTCCTGACTCCCTCTGATATAGTCCGTCTCTTACTGGGTGGCACTGGCAGGGAAAACCTGGAAGTGCTCTGTAAGAAAAAATACAAAAATGCCGATGAACTCAACACAAGCCTTGTTTAAAACAGTTTCTCTGCCCAACACAGACAAACAGACAGATCTCCAAAGACAGATCTCCAAAGTAACGCCGGGCAGACACTACAGGATTCTCTAAACCATGCTGTCTTGACAAGGATGTGATTCCATCGCTAGAACGAGCTGTGGCTCAAAGCAGCCTCAAACGTTTTCAGTCAGACATTCATGCTTGCCCTACAGAGTTGAAATATCTAACCAATACATTTTTAATTGAATAACATTATGTGTAAAGAGCTGTAACGATTTGACACTTTGGCAAGGACAAACACATACTAGTAGTATTCATCGCTCCTGCTCGAGAGTACACATTCTGGGTGATGCGATACAATGTCATCATCTCACTGGCTCCTTCTCAGGAGAGCTCTCATTGGCTATTGCTGATTACCGTTCTCAAATATTGTCATTGCATATGTCACACTACAAGAGCATTGCAGATTTTGTGCAGATAAAATCAAACATGTTTGAAAATATTGGGATGTCTGGTACGGCTCAAAGATAGGATCAGTAGCCCTCTGATTCACATTAAACAAGCGTAGCTGATGGCCGCGCACCCAGAGTAGGCAAGGACATTGGGATTTTGTCTCAGATCTCAAAAACTTGTCTGGGACAGCTAAAATTGGGGCCAAAAATCACATAGTGCAGACCCGGTTTAACCAGACCTCTCGAAGCTTATTTTTGATGCTCTGTTTGAGGGCCTCCTGTGGTGTAAGGGCCCCAACATCACTCCTCCTTAGTCTGATACTACGTCTGACTCTGGACCCCGGGGACTGGAACTGAGCCTGGGAGGCACTAGAGAGGACATAACACACAAGCTTATTCCATTAAAATTATAAATTTTATCTTGAGATATCACAGTTGACAAGAGAGCCTGTCAACCTAACAGTAGACAACCGCTTGCCAAAGCAAGTTTAGTTGATAGATAGTAGTAGGTACTGTGGGTGACACTTTTCGACAGTGTTGATTTACCTGCGGGTAATTGGGGACCTGGATGACTCCGTATGAATTACACTTTGCAGGAGAACTCGAGCAGACACGTCCTCATCTACAGAATCCATGGCATAACGTTCAGTCTGTCGAAACAGAAGAAGTCAACGTTTTATCGATATTCTGGAAATAATTGACATACTGACAGCTTTAATTAACTAGCTAATTACTGGTTTAGTACTTGCTAGCTAACGTTAATGCAAATAAACACATAGCTTGCTACTTCTGAAAGTAAGTGGGGTGACTAACGCGTTAACTTTAACTTCGCTAACGGATTAAATAAAATAATTAAATAAATAAAACCTAGCTAAGTTAGCTATCCATGCTAAGCTAAAGTTAGATATATCATACACTGACTTACACAATCAAGGAATTCTACCGAGTCGTGTTCACGATACGTTAGATTCGTGTCGCCTCTTTATGTGGGAAATCACCGTTTTGATGTGCTATTTTATGAAAGTATCCTAAGCTTGCTAGGATACTATCAAATAAATACAATAAACAGCTTGCTAGCTAGTGTTTACCTTTTAGCGGGTGGCTCCCGCGTTTAAAATTCAAGTGAAAACTCGCGTGATGAGAGTTTATGGATTGCATTATGGAACTTGTAGTTTATTTAAGTTCTTAGTTCTGATTCGCGCTTGCTTGGAAAGCAGTAATAATGGATACAATAGTTAAACATCTATCAACATAATAAAAGTCCGAGATATTATACACAAATACGTCTAAAAACATATGAATTGTGCGCAACACTAAACAAAATGTCATATTTTTGGGGCTACCTGCTTAGGACACAAAACAGGAAGTTGTAAGCATTGTGGGACGTGTAGTTCCGCTTCGAGGCCGATCGGCTTGATAACAACGCGAGGAAGAACGAAACAAAAATAAATTATACAAAACTTCAATAGAATAACAAGTTTATCAGATTTTCGTTGGAATAAACATGCCTGGATTCACCTGCTGTGTCCCTGGCTGCTACAACAACTCTCATCGGGACAGAGAGCTGCGGTTCTACACATTTCCAAAGGATACCACGCAAAGGGAGATTTGGCTCAAGAACATCTCCCGGGCCGGGGTGAGCGGCTGTTTTAGTACCTTCCAACCCACTACGGGACACCGCGTCTGTAGCGTACACTTTCCCGGTGGCAGAAAGACCTATACCGTTCGAGTACCGACGCTCTTCCCGCTGAGAGGAGTGAATGAACGCAAGAACCGAAGGGGCAGGAACAGGAAAGCGTCTGCGGCGGCGCCTGTTCCAGCCCCCAGTCCAGGCAGCATTGTCATCACCAACGTTGTTTCGACAGCCCCAGAATCCGTTGAGACCGCTCAGAGCGATGCAGTCACCGATGGCCCTATCGTGGTGCAGATCGGCCCGGACGGCGAATACCTCGGACCAGTAAATCCAGCCACGCAGGGTGACGGGTCCTGTTTTACTGCAGTCGTCTCCAGCTCCACTGACTTGGCCAGGGGCGACGATCCCCCTGCAGACGCCGCTGCCCAGCAGCAGACTGTGCAGTACTACAGCGTTGTCAGCAACCCGCTGGACCACGCGTACTCGCTGACCACCGGGACCACCTCGGCCGAACTGCTTCGGAAGCTGAACGAGCAGCGAGACATCATTGCACTCATGGAAGTGAAGATGAAGGAGATGAAGGCAACCATCCGCCAGCTGCGCGTGACCGAGGCCAAGCTACAGGAGGAGGTGCGCGAGCGGGACCGTTTGCTGTCGGCAGGAGCAGCGGTAAAGAAAATGTGACCATCATTCCCACCCAAATGATGGATAACTAAAGACCGTCGCGACCTAAGACTCTAACGTGAGATGAATGGGGTCCGTGGGGAACAGAGTAACCCCTCTTTTTTACGAAAGCGATGATAATTTATTTTCAATAGAGGGATAGCAACTTGTTGGTCTACTAATGCTATTTTTGGCGAGCTAGTTGATAGTAATAATCCCATAGTTGCCTATAAAACATTTCCCAGTTTAGTCCACCCATGTGTTTGCTAAGTGCAAGCAGCCTTTTAGGGGAGTGTAAAATCATTGACGAATAAGTTCTTGTGGATCGCCTGGCTGCAACTCTGTAGCCTACTTTCGACATAGAACATTTAAAGGGAGATGGGGGAATTATTAGGCCATTGTTTTGTTGTGAAGCTGTTTGTGTTTTGTATGTCAGTGTATGCAGTTGATTTCTCCTTGCAGTATATTAAACACCAGCTTTTCAGCTCAGAGGCCATCCTCCAAAACAAGTTTTTTTGTGACTCTAACTGTGGGAAGATGTGTTGGGCATCATAAAAGTATGTGTGCTTATGAGGTGCCTATTTCCACCAGAGACCTGGCTTGATCCATGGCTCCATCTGGTTGTAAGACTTTTACACCACCTAAAGGTTCACTGTGACTGGTGTCTCAACCTTCTCCTCCCAAATGGTTTGATACAGTATCTGCAGTTGGCACTCACATATGGATATTATGTTAACCTCTGACTGTTGAACTTTGACCTGACAGCAATGACTGTTCTTAAACCATATCCATTTGAAGTAAATTTAATTTTTAAATAATATATCCTGAGTTGTTTCTTTATCTGTTTAAATTGATGCATGAGTGTTATTATGAGTGTTACTAATTTCTTGGATATAGCTCAGTAGGCTGGATAGTGACATTGGTGCAGTGACCTGGATCATATCATGCAGTTGATGTCTATCATTTCTATTCCCCTTTTCAATTGAAACAGACTTTCTCTTAGAGAAATCCACTAAAGCGAACACCATAGGGATCTAGAATCATGACATAATCTTATCTTGATTATTGGCCTGACGTATGGTCAAGTTCTGCAAAAAAATACCTAGTTAAGCTGTAGCTGGCTCAGAACAGAGCTGCACGTCTTGCTCTTCATTATAATCAGAGGGATAATATTAATACTATGAATACCAGTTTCTCTTGGCTAAGAGTTGAGAAAAGACTGACTGCTTCACTTCTTGTTTTTATAAGAAATGTGTTGGACATTTCTAATTGTTTACTTGGTCAACTTACACACAGCACTGACACACACACTTACCCCACCAGACATGCCGCTAGGGGTCTTATCACAGTCCCCAGGTCCAGAACAAATTCAAGTAAATGTACAGCATTATACAGAGCCATGAGTGCATGGAACTCCCTTCCATCTTATATAGCGCAAGTGAACAGCAAACCTGGTTTGAAAAAAACAAATAAAGCAACATCTGATGGCACACTGCCTGTCCCCCATGTGAACTACTTGTTGTGTGTTTGTACTGACATGTATGTGTAACTGATATATATATACACACACACTACATGTTAATGTTTTTAAATGTCAATTGTAAGGTCTTTTGCCTGTAATGTATTTTTCGTTATGCATCGGACCCCAGTAAGACTAGCTGTCACCATTGGCGTCTGCTAATGGGGATCCTAATACATCAAATTAAATTACTAGCTCACATTAAGGAATATCTGGTTTGGGGAGTTCATTTTCAAAATAAAGTTTTAATCCTCTCACCAGACCTGCAGCACTATACAGAAACTGTAGATGGCACTACAATACAGCTTGGACATCAATGTCACTGGACTTTCACCTCCCCATTCTGTCTGTCTAGTGTCCACCCCTATCGTCATCTTTTCTCTATCTCCCTTGGCGGATCATGGCCCACTATCTTACCTTCCTTTGTTATATGGGACCTTATGCATTCTCGCCCCTGCCTTGTGTCACTTAGCATCAGAAAACTACATTTATAAGAATATTTATTGTTACTTTCTATTGTATTATTTTGATGTAGATTATATATATTAGTGACTTTAGCAAAGACTAATTCAAATCCATTTATCATAGTTAAATAAAGGTTAAAAAAAAAATTTTTTAAAGAGAGATGTGATTAGCATTGCAACGTAGGGGGCGTGGCGACAGTTTTTCATGCGAATATTCTAAAAACCGCATAAAAACAATACGCGCATTTTCCCACCAGAGATGTTTCCATCAAATTGACTTGTTGCTGATAAAAGGCTGTGCGTGGTGACGTAGTATACATAAAAATACATTTTGTGGTTAAATTCCCATGTGCCGAATAAAAAAGAGAAGTTAAATGGGTTTTGTAATAAATATCATTTATTATAACACAAGCATATTTGCTAATACATTGTTATAACTAACTTCTTTCCAAACAGGGTTTCTCACAAACTCATAGCAGATACGGAGACCCACACACACCCAGAGACATATGGCTGTCACAGGCCTTTTCATAAAGACTGATAAGAAAAGGGGTGCCTGGTACTGCATATCACGAGAAACTGAGACCCACACACACCCAGAGACAGATGGCTGTCACAGGCCTTTTCATAAAGACTGATAAGAAAAGGGGTGCCTGGTACTGCAGATCACGAGAAACTGAGACACACACATACCCAAGGACAGAGGGCTGACGTAAACCTTTCATAAACACAGATAAGACAGGAACATCTACGCACACACAAAAACTCCTCTTCAGTCTGAACATTTTACAGAGACACACAGAAATGTCAAAATAGGAACATCTACGCACACACCTAATCTCCTGTTTTAGCTGAACATTTCTGAAGACAAAGAACTCTACTCAGAGCCAATGGGACAGTGATACTGGCCTGAAGGAGACCTCGCCCAACTCATCAGAACCAACCAGAGGACCAGAACTTCCAGACTCAACCTACTCTCTGTACTGTATAAAATGTATATGCACTCTGTTATCTGGGCTTCTTTCAGAGAGTTCCATTTGAGCTTGATGAAAGGGTCCGTGCACGCTATTTCAGATATTTTTACCTCTGAATAAATTGCTTTTAATTAAACCTAATCCACCCTGTCCAGAGTCTCTACTTCGTCTCAGTTCTCCAGTAAACTTGTTTTATCAACAGTTTCCACCGCATCTTCAACTCTACTGATGGCTTTCTCACAAACTATGCTGCGTTATATAGCGAGTGTGCCCACTCTTGGGACGTACGCTCCAGCGGTGTTGGCTAGAGCTCATGTATAGCCTACATAGTGAGATTATTATTTATTTGTCAAATGGCAGCCAAACATCGACCATCATGTCACCATAACAAGACCCTCGACATTAATTGGAAAGGAGCATCAAGCTCATCACCTTGCACTTTCATCACCCTGTGAAATTGATCATAATTTATTTAATCTGTAGCCTAATAAACTGTATGGTTTCCCAAATCGTAGTGGGAGGACCACACATGTCATAGCGTGACTCCAAGTTTTTCCCGATATGATGGTTATTGTATCAATATTCGCTCATAAAAGCGTTTCAATCGACATATCTCGCATAATTCATTTTACTGGCACAAAAAGATCCCACTATGTCTAGTGTATTGAGTTTCATCAACATTTGGAATGTTTCCAGTAAAATGTTCTGTTTCCATCAGGCTGGTCATGAAATGTTTATATCCGACATGTACTTTACCAGTATAAAAAGGTTTAATGCAAACCTCCTTAATTTGTACGGCTTTAAAAGCACTGGACAGTCAAAAACACTTTGAGTGATGTCAAATTATACAGTGTAGATTAAGGAAAGGAGACGAGGAGGCCAAGTAAGAGTATTGATATGCACCCTCAGTCTTCTGACCAGACCACTCAGAGGCTCCACTGCTGGTTTGCAAACGGTTTGTCTGAGGGCTGACGCCTCACATGAAAGCTCAGAGCTGTTTCCCAGGGTTGGTAACCTGTATGTGTGTATGTTTGTTAGAGAGTGTGTATAATGGGTGTGTTTGAATATTCTGTGTACATTGCATTGCTAGTTATTTTGGAGTTTAAAGACCAATGATGTGTGTAAACTGGATGACTGACTATGCAGTTTGTGAATATATGTATATTTGTGACATGGGTACAGGAATTATGTGTGTGATAGAGAGAGAGAGAGAGAGAGAGAGAGAGATGAATGGAGAGGGAGGTTCCTGATCCTAATCTGGATTTATTCTCTACCCCAGGTCCCAGTAGAGTTATGTAATGACTTAATCTAGGCCTGTCAATCAAACTTACACAACACTCCCTTCATATTTTTTACAAAACAAACAATTCATGAAATCCTCTATCAAACTATCCCATGCCAAAGCTCTCAGTGATCATCGTGTGACTTGTGTAAGTGACCACACTGCCATGCATCGTTCCAAGTGGATTTGCCTCTATTTGTAAGGATATTACATTCGCTTTTGTGGCACATTTCTTCCTTTGGTTATGTTAAACCTGTTTAGCCTTGTTTGCCCCTGTGGATTTCGTTAGCCCCTGTGTACTCTGGTGCTATATACTATACTGTCCTTGCTTTTCATTGTTAGACATTGTTCTTCTCTATTCTCTGAACAATCATAGAGATAAAGCACATACGCTTTATCTGACCATAGTGTCCCTACTTCTTAATCTACCTAAACTGACCCTCAAATCTATATAAAGATGCCATCCATTGAACTGTGGGAGATTAAACAGCAGTGTGATGATTGCGGCTCTCAACTTCCTGCTATGCTGAGACCCTTATTCTGAAATCAGATAGTCAGGGATATTGTGTATAGGACCAGTATGGGGTTGCCTGTCTTTAGAACAAAAAATACATTCCATGTGTCCTAATCTCAATCCCTGCTTCCAGTTGTCATTCTGATTGTCATTCTGACGGTAACACACACACACACACACACACACACACACACACACACACACACACACACACACACACACACACACACACACACACACACACACACACACACACACACACACACACACACACACACACACACACACACACACACACACACACACCAGAGGGGCATAGCAGGTATATCCAGAGGCAGACAGGCAGTCAGATTATTCAGAAGTTAATGGTTGTATTAAACCGCAGATTACTGTTGAGATATCGTTCCTCCCATGTGTGACTGTCTACAGATGTGAAACAGGACTTATCTATTAATGCACTCAGCGCCAGCCATCTGGGGGGCATGGAGGGGTGGAGCAGGGGGCATACGGTGGGAAGAGGGTTGTTTAAACTGTCTGTAAAATATAATGCAAAGGCTCAACCAGGAAGGGCTGGCATTGGACGTGGGGCAGATGGAAACTCCACATATGATCTGTGTGTGGGTAACTAATGTTGCCTGAACCCTGTCCCCCCCTCCCTGTCCTCTGGGGGCTGAGTTTCCCACAGGATCCTGTGATTCCGAGCTTGTCTCTCCCAGGTGGGCCGGATTCTCTAATCCTCAGAAGCGTGCCATCTGCCCGCTTCTTCCCAAACATTGGATTATTTAACCCAGCACAGCCCACCTCACCGCCCTAGAAAACAAGACATAGCCCCACACAGGCAGAAACTGTCAAAATATACAGGACAGATTTACTGAGTAATTCTCAATAAACCCAGAATAAATTCTGTTAATTAAGAAATAGTAACTCCAAACATCTGGAATCTACAGGTCTGTGTTAGGAGTATTTCCCCTCTTTTGTAAGAAACTGTTTTGCAAACTATATGAAGCCCATATTTCTCAGGAGCTCTGCTCCCTCTTCTATCTATTTGTGCTCTTCTAACTATTTGTGCTATGTGTTTTTTTTTACCTCCACTAAATGCCCTTAATACTGAGATCGGAAATGAGAATGCTCTAATCCAGTGTGCTATGATGTGACGTCCCTGGTCCGTTGCCCCCAAGCTTTCCACAGCTTGCCCTCCACCCCTCCCCTACACACACATCCCCTGGATGCAGCACGTCGGCCCTTTGCTCTGTTAATCCAGTGAACACTCACTACGATCTGCCTGTATGCTCTGCTCTACTCTTGAGCTCTGATGATCCAACAAATGAATGACTGGACACCTCACTCTGAGAAGACACCAACATTCTGTCCGGGATTATAACACTGCTGTGAACGTCATCAGATCAGAGCCCATTAATTGTGTGCTGGGGCTCCACTGGACTCAGTTGGGCCAGTTGAGTATGAGGTCCCATGCCTGCACCGTGACTTTCCTCCTGCCTGTTGCTCTTTACCTCTGTAAGGATGCCTTTCTCTTATCTATTTATGTATTGTATGTCTGTGTGTCTCTGTCTGTGTGTGTTGTAGTGATGTTACTTTAGTGTGGTGAGTGCAGTGTGACACTTCAAAGGCAGCCTTTATCTCACTCTGCTCTTACTAGTTTCCTGTATTTTTTCTGTTCAATTGTTTTTGTTTATTAGAATATTTTAAACGATGGAATAAGTAGCAGGGCAGGAGTGTTGGTTTGGTATGGGGTGATGGTAAGTTGGTCAGGAGAAGAGAGCAATGGTATGGGTGAAAAAGTATTTATTTCTGAATCCATTCGGAAATGAAGGAGAGAGGTTTTACGAAGTACTTATCCAAATGAAATACATGCTGTTCCAGCTTGTTCCGAACAGCGCAGTATGTGTGTGTTTATGTGTGTGTGTGCCTCCCACTGTCGTCTCTCAGGGAGTTGTGGGACAGCTGTAGAATACTATCCCACTGAGTCCTGAGGATGGGGGCGGTACCTCCTGTAGTTTACGGAGTTACTAAAGGCCATAAGAATGTTATGTTGAGAGAGAGAGAGACATCATGCAGAGCAAGAGATTCATTTGTAGAGTGTGTTGCATTCACCCCAACCTTCTCCCTGTGGTGATGCTCATCTTCATGTTCCTTCTCCACCCTCTCTCAGGGCTAATGTGTGTGTGTTTGTGTGTGATTATGTGGTTGTTTGTTTGTATGTTTGCCAATGTGTGTGTACATGTGGTTTACACACACACACACACACACACACACACATACACACACAAAGACACAGACACACACACACGTGATGTAACTGTAACATACAGTATAACTGTAATATATAATGCAGGCTGATGAATGACCTTACTCCGATGCTAAAACCCCAGACGTAAATAAACAAATGAAAAGTAATCTATTAACAGCAGTGGACAAAGGAGCTTATCTATCTACTGTAATTCACATTGATACTCTCCCTCAGGTCTAGCCCCTGTGTGTTGGGCTGTTGCGCTCCCTAGCTCCTGTGGCGTCATCTACAAGAGCTTTGCTCAGTGTCTCCTCACTCTGGGGGACAGTCTGGGTGACACACAGAAAGAGCAGAGCAAACAGGACATTGACACAGTCTGCAGGTGAGTCTCTCTCTGAATCACTCCAGCTCTCTTTTTCTCCTCGCATATTCTCCCATCTCCTCACACAAATAACTGTTGTAAATGTTCATCTGACTAAATCACATTTTCAGACCAAGTCACTCATACAGAATCAGACTGTAGCCCAACATGTGCTCCAATACCTGTAAACACACACACGTCTCACTCCCTTACACGTCCCTCATTCACAACCTTCAGAATTCCTTAGAGTTTAGAGTTCATTGCCCCCTTACAGATCATGGGATGCGTTCCATGTGTGTGCGAATGCGGCACTTGCCGGTTGTCCTGGAGACGCAGCGGCTGTGTGGGAGTCTCTGAGGCAAGAGTCCAGGAAGACACAGTTTTCTGGAAACCTCTATGACATGTGTGCCAGCCGCACCACACTGGCACCCAATACAGTGCCCGTGCCACCCTCCCAGAGGCCACCAACGTCAGACCAGACCAATCAAGAAACTCTAAAAGGGTACACGCATCACCTTGGACCCGCCTACACCACGCTTCTGCTCTCAGCATGCATCTCTCTACTGCTCCTGCTCAGGATGTAGCCCTGGCCTCCCTCAGACTGCTATAGGTTCTCTGTGAGCCTTGTGTTTAAATGGACTGAGCATCAAATTAACCAACACACACTTGTAAAAACCCCTCACTCCAACACACGCAAGCGCACTCCAAAATGCATACCTCCTCCAACACGCATCCACACACACACACACAGAAACGCAAGAAAACACTCCCAAGCGTTATGGACATCATTATTATGCATATTATGTCAAATAAAGTTTCTATGTCAACCTCTCTGTGCAATTGTCTGTATACCACCTATCATTTATAAGAGGGAAGTACTGACATTACTGATACTGACATTACTGATACAGAGTTGCTCTACAATCTACAGGTTGTGTGAACTCTGTTTTTATATGTGACATGTGTAGTGGGGCAATATTTGATACATGTATGTATGCATATGTTATATATACCTCACATGCAACTTGTAAATAAGACTAAGCAATAAGCCCATTAACTGAATTATCTGACTTCATAAGATAAATAACAATATGCAAAAGAATATAGTTAAACCATGTGCAATCAAGTATTATGCTGACTAATATCAAGGAATTGTCACGAGAAGTGAATATCAAAGCAAGTATTATTTAATAACTTTATGAAATGAATGGATTCACATACAAGACATAAAGCTTAAGTTACAAAGCATTAGCAAGCATTCTAGGCATGGTCAGAGAGAGAGACAAAGAAACCATAGCTTGAGCCATGGCACATAGCTCATGGGAGAGGGAGAAAGTAAGAAAGAAAGACGGAGTATCTCACCACAGCAGTTCAGGAACAAAAAATAGAAAGAATGAATCTAAGACCTTTTATAACGTTTCAGTTGTTTGGATTCAGAATCTGAGTTGTTGATCAATAGCATTACTGTAGAATTAACTTCCAATCAGATATCAGACCTACAGACCTGTAAAGACAACAGAACCTCTGCTACCCAGAGGTGTGACAATGGGGGTTGGTGAGATCAACACAGATAATTCTGAATTCCTTAGACAACACAGAGGAATCCTTGCATACAGTTGATAAGTCACTTTAGGGGCGGGCCAGCCACTTTCATGTTTTTATATGAGCTATAAAAGAGTTCACCTGTAAAATGTATTTTACTCAGCCACCAGCTGACTAGATCCCTATATTCCCCAATCATTGATTCTTGCATTGCCTGTGTGGGCACTGGGCATGGAATAGCCACCACACACATTGTGCCTGTGGACTTATTATGTAATGATTCATCATAATGTAAAAATGATATCAGAAGCTGCACTTCACTTAGATACATGTTTGTTTTCATAGTTTCATGTGAGGTTGCTCAGAGCAGTTGCTTTAAGGGGTGCATGCTTTGTTTAATTCAATTGTAAGATGTGAAATCAGACACACATCTGATTAACCCAGACAGTTAGATTGAATAATAATTCATGCATTCATTTGTAATAAAATATATTAACAAGAATATGTATGGTGTAGCATGTAACGTGCAATGTGTGTGTATCCTGTATGTGTGTGTGTTTGTAATCTTTGCTCTGAAATCCTTTCATAACAGAAGGTCATGAGCAGATCAATTTAATCTGTCTTTGTTCCTGCCCAGCATCCCTCGATGCACCCTGACAGCCCAGGACACACTGCACATCCTAGCCATGTGTCAGAGTAGGGGAGGGAGGGAGGTAGAGGGAGGAGGAAACATGAAGAGATGGTGAATTATGATGTGAACATGGTCATGAACAGAAACAAATATTTAAAGAACAGTAGACAATCCCATTTGTGCATGCGTGTGGATATGACAAGAGAGATGAGGAGACAGGTGGATATATTTTTTGTTAATCCTCTTTTTGGTACCTTTATTTAAAAGACCCAATCTACTAAAATCTATTCTCTAGTCTCCCTGTGACCAGTATTTGACCTGAGCACTGGGCCCTGAAATCTCACCCTCAGTCCAGGGTAGATGAAATGATAAAGAAGAGATTCTATGTGTTTTTGCATTAGCAGGTCTGTAATAATACCACTACTAAAACACGCAAAGACTTTGACAAAATAACTGTTCTTTAGGTTCACATTTCTGCATGATCATCATCATCATTATTCTATTTTCTAAACTTGTTTTTGTTTTTTATGTTTTATTTTCTGTAAGAATGGGCCAGTATATTGCACATATGAGGTGCACATTTGGTACTTAAGTACCACCTAGTGGTATATTTTAAGTATTTGCGTAACAAGCAATGAGACAAATTCCCCATACTGTACTATAACGTTTTATTTTATGAGCCCTGGCTATAATCTGCCTGGGATTATCTTGGAATGGACTTGAATGCGGTTCATGAACATTTAATTTAGAACACTGAGCCTGAGAATACAGAATATAAAGTATTACCAGTAACAGAACAGCTACGAATAACTAACAAAAAAAATAATAATTGTTTAGTGCGGAAAATGTGTTGGGTGTAAACCCATGGCTGCAAAATAGCTCCATAGCAGCTCTCTGTGCTTACATTGTACCTGTCTTCAGCAAAACAAGGCTTTCCCAGATTGAACACCTAAACCTAGTGTTGTTAATGCTATCACAGCCTTCTGCAGAGTTAATCCAGCTCCTCAATGAGACAACCTGGTTTGCTGGCTTCAGGGCTCTGCCTCTGTCTGGGTTCTTCCTGAGGTTCTGATATCACCAGCTCTGGGGCATCCCCCGCCTCTGGGTCCAATGCTACTAGGTGATTGGTGGGCGATTTGTTTGACGTGTTGTCACAGACCCTGAACAGTGAAGATGAGTATGGATCTGAGGTAGGTGTGGTCTCTGTGGTCCATACTGTCCCACTCTGATGTATGATTGGATCTACATCGTTGTTGTCTCCTGAAATTACCTCTATCTTTGGCCGGAATACTTGCTGGAAACACAGGTGGTCAATTCAGACACAACACAGCTGACCCAAATTAAATACACTGCTGACTTAAATGCTGTGTTGACCTAATAAAATAAAATAAATGTGAGTAATTTAGAGACTAATTGTGTGTATTTGGAATATGCCTGCTGACTATTGTACAATAAATGCTAAAGGTATTCTATTCTTTCTTTTTTTGTTTAGTTTTTTTGTTGAATTTTACCCCCTTTTTGTCCCCAATTTTGTGGTATCCAATTGTTAGTAGTTACTATCTTGTCTCATCGCTACAACTCCCGTACGAGCTCGGGAGAGACGAAGGTCGAGAGCCATGCGTCCTCCGAAACACAACCCAACCAAGCCGCACTGCTTCTTAACACAGCGCGCATCCAACCCGGAAGCCAGCCGCACCAATGTGTCGGAGGAAACACCGTGCACCTAGCGACCTGGTCAGCGTGCACTGCGCCCGGCCCGCCACAGGAGTCGCTAGTGCGCGATTAGACAAGGATATCCCTACCGGCCAAACCCTCCCTAACCCGGACAATGCTAGGACAATTGTGCGTCGCCCCATGGACCTCCTGGTCGCGGCTGGCTGCGACAGAGCCTGGGCTCGAACCTAGGCTCTGGTGGCACAGCTAGCACTGCGATGCAGTGCCTTAGACCACTGCGCCACCCGGGAGGCCCTCTATTCTTTCTTTTGGGTAATAAAAGTTACAGCCTAGTGTGTGGTATGTAATGTACCTGAGAGAAGAAGATGCAGGTGCTGTCTGGATCTTCAACATCCATATCCTCCAGGTCAGGGAGATCCTGTGGAGTCAGGTGACCATTAGTCAGGGGACAAGGCTTTAGTGCTCTAAATGAAGGTTAGAGTCAAGAGCTAAATGATATGAGTCTGGGGCAGTCTGTGCTTTTGGATAAGATGCTGATGGAGAGGGACTAGATAACAACTATAAAACGTTATTACAGTGTATTAATCACTCTATTATAGTGATAGTGACTGGTAATGCTTGGCTGTGGTGGTCAGTATGACTCACATCAATACGAAGTGGTGGGCGTGGCTCCAGGTGGATGGTCTCCAGGTCCTCTGTCTCCTCTAGCTCAGTCACCATTGGTCCAGGACCGTGCTCTACAATCACCCCAGCTGTCTGAGACTCTGGCTGGCCACATACTGACTGCTCTCTCTCTAACTTCTCTCTCTTTGCCTGCCTTCTTTGTAGTTGTTCTCTCTTTGACTGGTTTAACTCTAACAGTTCTTCCTTTAAGCTTTCTTCTGCTGCTTGCTCTCCCTCTTGGTCCTCTCTCTCTAGCTGATCTCCCTCTTGGTGCTCTCTCTCTAGCTGATCTCCCTCTTGGTCCTCTCTCTCTAGCATATCTCCCTCTTGGTGCTCTCTCTCTAGCTGATCTCCCTCTTGGTACTTCCTCTCTAGCTGATCTCCCTCTTGGTCCTCTCTCTCTAGCTGATCTCCCTCTTGGTGCTCTCTCTCTAGCTGATCTCCCTCTTGGTGCTTCCTCTCTAGCTGATCTCCCTCTTGGTCCTCTCTCTCTAGCTGATCTCCCTCTTGGTGCTCTCTCTCTAGCTGATCTCCCTCTTGGTACTTCCTCTCTAGCTGATCTCCCTCTTGGTCCTCTCTCTCTAGCTGATCTCCCTCTTGGTGCTCTCTCTCTAGCTGATCTCCCTCTTGGTGCTTCCTCTCTAGCTGATCTCCCTCTTGGTCCTCTCTCTCTAGCTGATCTCCCTCTTGGTGCTCTCTCTCTAGCTGATCTCCCTCTTGGTGCTTTCTCTCTAGCTGATCTCTCTCCGGATCCTCTCTTTCTGGTTGTTCTCTGTCTAGCTGCTTCTTCAGTGGCTGTTCATTCCCTAGCTCCTCCTTTTCTGGCTGTTCTCTCTGTGTCTGTAGGAACTCTTCATGGGCCTCCAGACTGTCCTCCACAAATGCCTGGATCCTCTCCTCCCAGCCCGGGCTCTGATTCTGGCTCTGGTTCTTTTCACTGGGGCTCTCAAGTTCTGGAGTTGTAGTGGTCTCATACTCCCCTAGAAAAGGTCAACACACCCTTATCGAACCTTCTCTACGTTGTGTGTGTGTAGGAGGTTTCAAGTATGTGTGTGTGTGTGTGTGTGTGTGTGTGTGTGTGTGTGTGTGTGTGTGTGTGTGTGTGTGTGTGTGTGTGTGTGTGTGTGTGTGTGTGTGTGCGCGTGTGGATATGAGCGTGTGTGTGCGTACCTCTCTCTTGCAGCTCTCTGACTCGCAGTCTCTCCCTGGCTTGGTCTCTGATGGTTGCCATGGCGTCCAGACTGTCCTGGATCTTCCTTCTCTCTCGTGTTTGCCATGATTCCCTCTCCCTGCTCTCCCCCTCTGGACCCGCTGTCCCCCACGCCTCTGCACACGCCCTTCATACCACAACCACATGACAATCATACAGCAACCAAGGACCAACATCACAGACCACACAATGACTCAACCATAAGTTTGACATGCACAGGCAAACAGAGACAAACTGGTAATGCACCTGTCCTTTGGGAACACAGGTCGGTCATCCAGGTACGTGAGCTGTTTTAGACGTATGATCATAGTCTTCCTGTAGTATGGGATTTTCTTTATCACTTCATTTCCCATCAGGTTCAGCACGCGCTGAGGAGGGAACAACAAGGGTGTAATCACACACACACATACACAGGCTTGGGTATATTATCAGCATGAAGCAAGAGTATTTGCATTTTATAGTCAGTGTGTCATGCGCATGGGCATACTAATGAATAAAGATGATATGATCTCTATTAGCATACAGTACTGTTAATCTGTGTGAGCCTGTTGTGAGCATGTCTTCTCACCAGTTCCGGCATTCTCTCCAGCACAGTGAGGATGTCTGGGTCATCCAGCAGGTTGTGGGACATGTCCAGTACACTGAGGGAGAGGCACTGACTCAGATGCTCCACGTCTCCCACTGTCTGCAGCTTATTATGGGCTATCTGCAGGGTGCCCAGATCAGGGAGGCAGGCTGGGAAAATACTAACAAATCAGATAGATGGAGTCACATATACACACACTGAGATAGCCAGATAGGTGTGGTATGTAGAGTGAGGACAGACTCACCAATGTTTTCGATGGTGTGTATGTAGTTGTTGCAGACATTGAGGGTGCAGAGCTTGCTAAGTGGTTCTAAATTCTCCAGATTGTGTATGAGGTTCTGGTGGAGGAAGAGGCAGCGTAGGTCTGTTTGGGCCTGCAGGTTCTGGATGCGCAGAAGCCCGTTGCACTCCAGCCAGAGACACTTCAGCCCTGTGTACTCCTCCAGATTCTCTATAGTGGAGAAGCCTAAGAGGTGGCAAACATAAAGCAAAACATAAAACAAATAACTACATTAGAATACTACAAGAACACTAACAGCGTAGTTATATTCCACCTACAATTCTATATAGACCACACAAAGCTTATGATTTAAATTTCTAGAAATGATTCATGTAACAATATATGTAAATCGTCCATAAACAACAACAACAATTCCACACATACCTTTGAAGTGCAAATACAGTGTGTCATTCAATCGAGGTGTCATGTAGAGTTTATTTTGCTTGCAGTGGTCCTTCAGAAATGTCTTTGTCATTCTGAGGAACATAAAGCGTCACTGGTTAGAATGCTAGACAGAACGAACAATAATGCTAGAAGACTACTGACAGCCAATTCCTAGCTTTTAAGATGACCTTGGACCCGAGTCCTTTTCCTTTTTCTCTTGTTGTTGGGCTTGTATGAGTTTGTCGACTTCTGTATGTGAGGACACACAAAGGTCTCCTTCGATATCGTTTGGCAGGGAGCTGCAGTTCGCCGTGGGGGCCTCCTCTGAAGTGAGAGAGGAGGATAACTTCAGACATGGCTAGACACATGCGATTATTTAACATGTTGCCATGTGCTGATATTATGCTAAATTATAGTGAACTGTCTAACCTAGTTTACTGGAAGTTGTTGACATCGCGTCCAGCAATATTTCTGCATCTCCAGCTTGCAGGGTCGTACTGGATTCCTCGCCACTCTCTTCTTCCACCTCACCGGATTCGAGGGGTTTAGGATGCATCGTCGATTGTTTTAAGTGATTACTACTTCTATATACTATTTACTTGTTTAGTTAACAGTTTGTGTTAAAGTATTAGCCAGTTGTAATAACTTGTCATAAACTCCCTATCAGCTATTTTCCGGTAAAGCTTTTCTGTGTTTCCATAGCAACGGGGAACACCAAACGACGACCGCTATCCTCTCATGATTGGTTGCGCAAACCAGAGTCATATTTAATTTAAACTTTATTTATCAGGGAGTCATACTGAGACCAAGTTCTATTTTACAGATTAGCCTTGAATTACATCAATAAAAGAAAATACATTATAAAAAACAAAGACATTCATTAGTAATAATGTGCGGATTCGATTATGCTAAACCGCGGGGCACCGGGTATGGCACGTTACGTCATCGGGTGATATCGGGGAGGGAGGAGCGCCCTTCCCAAATCGAACAGTAATCTGCGCCGCTCGGTCATTTTGTCAACAAGGCAGCATGGTGCATCGTACAGAAACATACATCGCTTTTCCATAAAATTAATTGTTCTAATTTTCTAACTATTTTTCATTGGGAAGGCAGATAAACCGTTTTTATCTAAAACAATCCCTTTAGCATGGGAAAACACAGAATCCTAGTAATTACTACACGTGCTTAATTAAGTCACTTTTGTTTTGAGCCGACCTCGCCATGGACTTTGAGCCGAGTTCGCCTGGCTCACGCCCAGGAGGTGGCCCGGTTCCAAATCGAATACAATCAACTTTCAGCCGACGCAAAACACGCCGACACGAGCGCCCGGGCAGGATTAATCGAACCGCCTCGATGGCTCCGATATAAACTAATGTAGCCAAGCCGTCTTTACACTTAAACATTTTCATTGGTCAAAAGGACTGACAGTCAATAAATGTTTTCCCCGAGCTAAAAATATGAATATTTACACAGGATACAGCGATTCCAAAATAAAACGTGTATGTAATCAATGTATCCTATTCTGAATTGTAAATCTATTGTCGACCACAAAAAGGCAGAGATCCTATACATCTAGTTTTATTTCTAGTTATGTAATTATATGCATTTATATGAACTAACTCTTACAGTAGGCTTATACAAGTCTACAACGATGATTAGGCTACCCAAAACAAAGCAAGCTAACACCTTAAAGGGGCAATCTGAAATTGCTTCATTCATCTGAATAAAGGAAATGTACCCATTGATTCTTGAAGAAGATAACTTATAAATGCTGCATGAGTTTAGTTCAACTGTCATACCCCATCAGAACCCAAAATACAAGCGTTTCAATCCAATGTTTGGAAACAAAGTACATGTAAATAAACACCATATAGCCTATACACATGGTTAGAACTATAATGTTGACATCATTGATGCTCAGTCCTTGATTCCATAGCTCTGTCTAAGAATGTGACATTGGTTACATTTCTTCAGCCCTTTCCCTCCGCTTTTTACTGAAACGGGTGGGATGGGGGTTTGTTATTGTTTGAACTGCTGATTGCCGCTTTAAAGGTTCAATATGCAGAAATCTCTCCGCTATTTGCTGGTTGCTAACATTCTAATAGTTTGCTTAATTTCAGTTTATGTGACAAAACAAGCAATGCCCTGTATAGTGTAGAGAATCAGTATACCGTCTAAACTACATTTATTGTAGGCTAAAATACAGTCAGCAGGAAATGTTTTTTTATGCTTGAACACACAACGTTTGTGACAGAATCAACTAAACATTTTTTTTTACAACTGACGTCATAGGCTACATAGTGAGAGGTACGTGAACCTTTAAATTGAGGGGTATATTTGAAAAGCGTAGCTTTCTTTGAAGACACCTAAATCAAGGCTTACTGTTGCAACCCGTTGTTCCACGCTAGTGCAGTGACATGAGCAAGACAGAAGGGGATAACACGAGCATGCGGTCGCGAAGCTTCACTCAAAGGGAGCTTGACGCAGTGTCCCGTTCCTCTTATTTCCAGCGCATGTTACCAGAGGTAAATCAAATGCATTGCTATGAAACATAAAATATCCGCCTAAGCCTACATAATTGCACCATAGTGTATTATTCTCATCTGATATAAGTTGCAGTAAACATGGGAAAGTCAGTGCCTTAGCCTTACCTCTGTGCCAAAAAGGTCAAAGGCTGTAGGCAAAATGAACAGATGCTGATCTATTGCCCCTCTAAAGACATGGCCAAATATAAAACGCAATGTAAAAGGGAGCACATTTCTAACAAAGGTCTATGAGACTGGATGAACTCACTGCTGCCATGTAGCAACTGAGGGGGTAGGCTACAGCAAATAAAATAAAATTGTATTTGTCACATGCACCGAATAGAACAGGTTTAGACCTTACCGTGAAATGCTTACTTATACGCCCTTAACCAACAATGCAGTTCAATAAATAGAGTTAAGAAAATATTTACCAAATTAAGTTTTTTTTAAACGCACACAATAAAATTACATAACAATAAGTAGGCTATATACGAGTCAATGTGTGGGGGTACAGGTTAGTCGAGGTAAATTGTACATGTAGGTAGGGGTAAAGTGACTATGCATATATAATAAACAGCGAGTGGGAGGGGGGGTCAATGTAAATTGTCCTGGTGGCCATTTAAATAATTGTTCAGCAGTCTTATAGCGCTCGGGGTAGGACCTGTTAAGGAGCCTTTTGGACCTACACTTGGCGCTCCGGTACTGCTTGCCGTGCAGTAGCAGAAAGAACAGTCTATGACTTGGGTGATTGGAGTCTTTGACAATTTTTTGGGCCTTCCTCTGACACCACCTAGTATATACACTACCGTTCAAAAGTTTGGGGTCACTTAGACATTTCCTTGTTTTTTAAAGAAAAGCACAATTTTTGTCCATTAAAATAACATAAAATTGATCAGAAATACAGTGTAGACATTGTTAATGTTGTAAATGACTATTGTAGCTGGAAACGGCATATTTTTAATGTAATATCTACTTAGGCTTACAGAGGCCCAATATCAGCAACCATCACTCCTGTGTTCCAATGACATGTTGTGTTAGCTAATCCAAGGTTATCATTTTAAAAGGCCAATTGGTCATTAGAAAACCTTTTTGCAATCAAGAGGACAAGTACATTAGAGTGTCTAGTTTGAGAAACAGACGCCTCACAAGTCTCCAGTATGCTGGCCTTCTAGGCAGAGTTGCAAAGAAAAAGCCATATCTCAGACTGGCCAATAAAAAGAAAAGATTAAGATGGGCAAAAGAACACAGACACCGGAGTCGCCTCTTCTTTTCTGACGTTGAGACTGGTGTTTTGCGGGTACTATTTAATGAAGCTGCCAGTTGAGTTTCTCAAACTAGACACTCTAATGTACTTGTCCTCTTGCTAAGTTGTGCACCGGGGCCTCCCACTCCTCTTTATATTCTGGTTAGGGCCAGTTTGCGCTGTTCTGTGAAGGGAGTAGTACACAGTGTTGTACGAGATCTTCAGTTTCTTGGCAATTCCTCGCATGGAATTGCCTTCATTTCTAAGAACAAGAATAAACTGACGAGTTTCAGAAGAAAGTTCTTTGTTTCTGGCCATTTTGAGCATGTAATCGAACCCACAAATGCTAATGCTCCAGATACTCAACTAGTCTAGAGAGGGCCAGTTTTATTGCTTCTTTAATCAGCACAACAGTTTCAGCTGTGCTAACATAATTGCAAAAGGGGTTTCTAGTGATCAATTTGCCTTTTAAAATTATAAACTTGGATTAGCTAACACAATGTGCCATTGGAACACAGGAGTGATGGTTGCTGATAATGGGCCTCTGTACGCCTACGCAGTTATTCCATTAAAAATCAGCTGTTTCCAGCTACAATAGTCATTTACAACATTAACAATGTTTACACTGTATTTCTGATTTTAATGGACAAAAAATTTGCTTTTCTTTCAAAAACAAGGACATTTCTAAGTGACTCCAAACTTTTGAACAGTAGTGTAGGTCCTGGATGGCAGGAAGCTTGGACGCAGTGATGTATTGGGCCGTACACACTACCCTCTGTAGCGCCTTATGGTCGGATGCCGAGTAGTTGCCAAACCAGGCTGTGATGCAACCGGTCAGGATGCTCTCGATAGTGCAGCTGTAGAACTTTTTGAGGATCTGGGGACCTTTTCAGTCTCCTGAGGGGAAAAGTTGTTGTCGTGCCCTCTTGATGTGTTTGGACCATGATAGTTTGTTGGTGATGTGGAGACCAAGGAACTTAAAACTCTCGACCCACTCCACTACAGCCCTGTCAATGTTAATGGGGGCCTGTTCGGCCCTCCTTTTCCTGTAGTCCACGATCATCTCCTTTGTCTTGCTCACATTGAGGGAGGTTGTTGTCGTGGCACCACACTGCCAGGTCTCTGACCTCCTCCCTGTAGGCTGTCTCATTGTTGTCGGTGATCAGGCCTACCATCGTTGTGTCGTCGGCAAACTTAATCATGGTGTTGGAGTCGTGCTTGGCCACGCAGTCGTGGGTGAACAGGGAGTACAAGAGGGGACTAAGCACGCACCCCTGAGGGGCCCTGGTGTTCAGGACCAGCGTGGCAGATGTGTTGTTGCCTACCCTTATCACCTGGTGGTGGCCTGTTCGGAAGTCCAGGATCCAGTTGCAGTGGGAGGTGTTTAGTCTAAGGGTCCTTAGCTTAGTGATGAGTTTTGTGGGCACTATGGTGTTGAACACTGAGCTGGTGGGAAAGGGAAGTGTCCAGGTGGGGAAGGGCAGTGTAAAGTGCGATTGAGATTGCCTCATCTGTGGATCTGTTGGGGAGGTATGCGAATTGGAGTGGGTCTAGGGTTTTCGGGATGATGGTGTTGATGTGAGCCATGACCAGCCTGTCACGCCCTGACCTTAGAGATCCTTTTTATGTCTCTATTTTGGTTTGGTCAGGGCGTGAGTTGGGGTGGGCATTCTATGTTTTGTGTTCTATGTTTTGTATTTCTTTGTTGTTTGGCCGGGTGTGGTTCTCAATCAGAGGCAGCTGTCTATCGTTGTCTCTTATTGAGAACAATACTTTGGTAGCTCTTGTCCACATGGGTTTTGTGGGTAGTTGTTTTCTGTTTTTGTGTCTGCACCAGACAGAACTGTTTCGCTTTCGTTCTCCTGTTAGTTGTTTTTGTTCGATTTGTTTTTTTATTATTAAATCATGAACACTTTAAACGCTGCACCTTGGTCCACTCTTCCTTCAGCCCACGAGAATCGTTACACAGCCTTTCAAAGCAGTTCATGGCTACTGACGTAAGTGCTACGTGGCGGTAGTCATTTAGGCAGATTACATCCGGGGCAGGGCTTGTTGTAAACCAGTACTCCTGTAGTTAAGCTATATGGCACTACCTCCTCTAAAATATGCTTCCAGGGACGCTACTACCTCCAATGATGGCATTAGCCAATTGTTAATCACAGTTGTTTTTGTATACACAGCGTGAGGAGCAAGGAAGGGTTTATGATGCAGTGTTCCATCTCAGGGAGGGGTATGAACCCAAAGTGTCACGTGATGACAAGGCTGTGAACCTTACACTGAACATTAATAAGGAGGTAAGTATTTACAAAGTTCTTCTCTGGGCCATAATCTTTCTGAAGATGTCCCTTCATTTTTGCCAGTCCACTTAGAACTCTTACTGCCCATTATTGATGTCATTTTGCATTTTGTCCTGTTGCACCAGGAAAGGGGTAGACGGGTGCCTGTCCTCTCATCGTCTATGTATGGCTGGCATGTAGACAAGCCCCTGGAGGCTCCCTACAAGAAGAATGCACGCGTGCAGATGGTGAACAAGGGGTTCTTCCGATCCCGAGGGACCTGTATCCCACTGGATACAGAAATGGGAGAGTTGAATGAAAAATGCAAACCTTAATAAAAGATGCAAAGTGAAACTTTATGCACTGTAGGATATATATGCCAAACACACACACACACACTCATATACATTTGCACCCAGAAAGACAGGATCTGGACAGAGATCAGCTAGAGAGCTAGCAACAAGAGGGTGAGAGGTCAGCCAGAGGGGGAACAAGCACAGCAGCAGAATAAAGTACTGATACTACGAGATAACAACATTTAAGCCCTTGTTCTACTTACCCAGAGTCAGATGAACTCATAGATACCATTTGTATGTCTGCATGCAGTATGAAGTAGCGGTAGTTTCGTGAGTCAATACTAACTAGTGTTAGCACAATGACTGGAAGTTTACAGGTACGGTAGCATTGCGAGAGAGAGCAACTACAAAAAAGAGAGAAGCTAGAGAGAGTGGTCAGTATCTGGCCAGCCAAAATCTCAGACAGCTGAGGTGATCATAGAGCAGGGTTGGAGAGTAACTGATTACATGTAAATAGTGTAATGTGTTTTTTTTAAAGTGCTAATGTACTCATTTACATTATCAGCAAAAATATTGTCCCTTTCCATCAGTCTTATCCAAAAGCACAGACTGCCCCAGACTCATATAATTTTTCTCTTGATTCTAACCTTAATTTAGAGCACTAAAGCCTTAACCCCTGACTAAAGGTCACATGACTCTCCACATGATCTCCCTGATCTGAAGGATGTGAATGTTGAAGCTCCAGACAGCACCTGCATCTTGTTCTCTCAGATGCATTGCATACCACACACAATGAAAGAGGAAGAACCTGAGAGAATGTATTCTCTATTGTTTGACAGACCTCTGATGCATGCTATTTGTCAGGTGCACCTGAGAGATGACCATCTGACCCCTGACCTGCTCATGATCCTAAAGTTCACATTACAAACAAGGAGGGTTTTCCATCTGTCAAAATGACCATTTGTACTTGTAAATCACAAACGTTTACCTGCTGATCATACAATTAATTTCATTTTGCAAGGATGGCCACGGGAGACTAGATCCTCATAAATAAGCCACATTAAACCATGCAGTTGTCAGGTTCGCTGTCAGCACGCGTCACGTTATCCTATTTGCTCAGGTGATACTGTTTGCTTTTGGCACGAGTCACTCTCGTGCCGAATTCCTTTGAGCATATTTTACTCTCAGTGGGCCTCTGTGTCGTCTGAGTTAACTCGAATTCTAGACGAATGTCGCTCGTATCAATTTTACGCACATGCACCGCGCTCCTCTGTTCCTATACTAGCGGCTGCCAGCCACTGTTCTTCATATAACTGGACAAAGAGCTGATAATCACTAAACAGTCACCAGATGCAAATACAATCTGTCGATATAATCGACAACTATCATCAGAAATCAAGCGATATGAATCAGACAGACCCACTAGTTGGTCAGAAGGTTCAAATCAACATATCATATCGTGGTGTAGATGTACTGTAGATCGAATTGCACTCAATGCATGTTCTTCCTTACTATGGGTCATATTAGCTGGCTATCCCGGGGTAAAAACACGTTTAAAAACCCAGTACGTACATTTGACGAAGGGATAGGACATCATAAGATATTCTAGTTTCAGCACAATTAAAATGATCATTACCCCCTACTCGGAAATTACGATATGAAACGATGATTTGAACCTTCTGACCAACTAGTGCGTCAGACGGCGCCCTACTGTCTGATTCGTATCGCTTGATTTCTGATGATTGTTCTCGATTATATCGACTGATTGGTTCTGTATGAGGTGAAACAGGGCATATTATCCCATTGGACAAACACTGGTTGAATCAACGTTGGTTACACGTCATTTCAATGAAATTACGTTTAACAAACATGGAAAATGCATTGAATTTAAGTATGTACCCAGTGGGATTACATGTGTCCCAGTCACACACACACACACACAGTCAGAAACAAAATTACACACACACACACACAGTAACGGTCGCAGCCTGGTGTCATATTTGTCACCTCAGAGTGAAATGTGTTGGCTGTTTTATCTGAGTCCACCTCGGCTTCTCTTGTGTAATCGTGGCGATGCGCGTGGATGCCTCATGGACAGAATGAGCGGCCACCTAGGGTAGGCCTATATATACAGTATATATAGCACAAATGTATGAAAGACTACTTTTTCTTTCTGAAGCCATAACGCTGAGGACTCTATGGTACTGGAAACTTCAGCGACACTTAAATTAATCTCCTCACACTCTATAGCTATTTGAGGCTCAGGGCGCACTTGAAGGCAGAAGGGCTTTGAAGCGCAACGGTAACATCTGCCATCCCGACTCCAGGAAACTGTACTGCAAAGACGGACAAGGACGGTGACCTGTGTGGCCAAACATGGAAGAACTTGCTCGTGAGAGTATCAGCCTGTTGGCGAGATCTGCGTCGCACGCGGATCCCCCACGGCTCGGTTCGTTCGGTGCCATCTTCATAATGCTCAAATCTGCCCTAGGCGCGGGACTGCTTAACTTCCCGTGGGCTTTCGAGAAGGCGGGAGGAGTCAATAAAGCCATCAGCGTTGAAATGGTGAGCAAAATCAAGAACCAAAATAGTGGGATTGTTTAAAAAAAAAAGTAAAGTAATAAAACAGAAAACCCTTTTTTTTGTCCACACAATCAAGAAATGTGCTGTAACTTGGTGTCAATTCAATCAAACATGCACTATGGGAAATCTGTGGAAGTCATAGCACCCTTGCACCTTGTTGCACCCTTCATTAAAGTAAAAATTCGTTTACTTCATCCTGTTAATACTTAAATGTTCTCATATTAGTTTGTGTCTGTGTCACGGTGGTGGACTGGCCATCTGGCATATTGGGCAAATGCCAGATGGTCTGTTCCATTTCTAGCCCAGTGGGCCTGTTTTGCTTGTTTTTTTGTTGTTGCACAAAATGATCATTAACTGGCTAATAATGGGTGCCTCGAGGGAAAAAATAGGCCGGTGTGTTAGAAATGTCAGGACTGATTTCTGGTCCCAGTCTGCCCCTGTGTGTGTTTGCCTGTGTGAGGCCGCATACACCCATGGCCTAGGCCTGCTTTGTTGAATTTCCGTTCCTTGGTGTGAATGAGATGCGTCTTTTCACAGGCTAACTCTAATGAAGGGCTCATGGGTCAGGAGCCAGGCAGGCACACATGCATGTATACTGTAATAGCAGCAGTACCCACAGTGAATGCCTGCCTGTGTGTGTATTTGTGCTTCTTTCTGTATGTCTCTGATGGGTGGATGATTTACTCCATCAGGGCTACGACACACAATTAGTCTAGTGGTTTCCATCTCACTGTATCATTGATGGGGAACATGGTTTGCATTTAAATTGCCAAGTGTGAGCTCCCTGTCAAACTTCTAGCACTTATCCAAACAATTTTAGGGATTCAATTCAGGGAGGAAGGGAGAATAGCACTGGAACCATTTATGTGCTCAGACATAATGATATCTGTACTGCAAAACACTCTCCTTCAACCCCGACCCCCAGGTATCACTGGTGTTCCTGATCAGCGGATTGATCATCCTGGGCTATGCTTCGTCCATCAGCAGAAAGAATACCTATCAGGACGTGGTGCGAGAGGTGTGTGGGGGGGCCATCGGCCAGCTGTGTGAGGTCTGCTTCTGCTTCAACCTCTTCATGATCTCTGTGGCCTTCCTGGTGGTGGTGCAGGACCAGCTAGACAAACGTGAGTGATAACGTCCAGACCAGCATTGGCACAGCATCACGTCGTTCACACAATGGCCCCATAGCCACAGTTATAAATGGAAAATGGATGCGGTTATCTGATATACCGATAGAACCACCAACGTCCTGAAAATGTTTTAACGTGTATCTATGAGTGTTTTCTGTATGTGTTCCAGTGTGTGTGTCTCTGTATGAGACTGTGACGGGGTCCTTTGAGGGCGAGATACCGTACCACTGGTACACGGACCAACGGTTCCACCTCTTCATCATGTGCCTCATCTTCATCCTCCCTCTCTCCATCCCTAAAGAGATTGGCATCCAGAAATACACCAGGTGTGTCGGTTGGAGCGGGGGTGCTTGCCTGTGTAATATGTGTTGTGCATGTCTGTGTGTGTTAAAAATTGGGATACTACATGGCTATTCAGACCCCCTATTTCCCCTCTCTTTCTCTGACTATTTGACTCTCTCTGTATCACTCAGTGTGCTGGGCACTCTGGCTGCTACATATCTCTGTGTGGCTGTCATTGTCAAATACTACATGATGGACGAACATTCAGCCGTCATTACCCCAGAGCACAGTGAAGGGTCAGTGAGTGTGTGAGTTGGTTTGTGTGAGTGTGTGTATGTATGTGCATGTATGTTTGTGTGCACGTGTTTCTTCGGCAAGTATGAGTATACTTGTCCATATGATGTGTGTGATAATCTGTTATTCCCTGTTTTCTATGTTTTCTAGAAAAGATTCATGGGCCTCAATGTTCAGCGTCGTCCCCACCATCTGTTTTGGCTTCCAGGTACAGAACAATCTTTTAACTGTTTGAAGTCTGGAGACAGTATCTGTACTATAGGGTTATGCATTTTGATTGTGTGTGTGTTACACTGCTACAACACCTATACTCTGTTTGTGTATTATTAGTATGTATATGAATGTGTGTTTGTGTGTTGCAGTGCCATGAGGCCTGTATAGCCATCTACAGTAGCATGGAGAACAAGAAGCTCTCCCATTGGGTGATCATCTCTGTGATCTCTATGCTCTTCTGTCTGCTCATCTACACACTTACAGGTGAGCTGGCCTGTCAATCATGGCATGGTCCCTCCTTCCTTGAAGTAAATCACTGATAAAAGTGGTTGGATTGGTGAAAGCAGTTGGATGGTTTTAGCGTTGAGCAGTGAATACCTCAAGGAAAGAAGGATGGATTTTAGGATGCAAGGAAGTATTCAATGTTCAATCTTTCTCTGTTCTTAGGTATCTTTGGCTTCCTGACGTTTGGGCGCACAGTGGCGGCTGATATTCTGATGTCATATCCTGGAAATGATGTGGTCATGATCATTGCCAGACTGCTATTTGGAATATCAATCATCACCATCTATCCAATTATACTTCTGTTGGGAAGGTAGGGCCCCACTTGAACAGCACAAGAGGTTGTTTCTGTGTGTTACCATGTAACTGAGTCTGTGTGTAAATTTATGTTCATTGCACAGGTCTGTCATTCTGGACCTGATGTTGCGAATTCGTCGCCGTCGGCACGGTGGGGTCACACACTCGTTTGAGAACCAATGCAGAGTGATTCTGACTGTCATCTGGATCACAGTCACCCTCCTCATCGCCATGTTCGTCCCTGACATGAGTGAGGTCATCAGCGTTATCGGAGGAATCAGTGCCTTCTTCATCTTTATCTTTCCTGGTATGAAACAAAGTGTGTGTGTGTGTATATGTAGGCATGTGTCTGAGGTTGTTTGTGACTCACAAGCGTTCCTGTGTTGAGCTGATCCTGTGTTTGTGTAAAACTTGTGTCAACTAACATTGAGATGCGTGTTGCAGGGCTTTGCCTGGTATTCACTATGCAGTCAGAGCCTGTGTCACCCAGAGTCAGGTGAGTGGAGTAGTTTGAAGTTATGAGATCCCCTGGTGGTTTTGTATTGAATCACAAAATGCCCACAAAACATGAGTTAAATTGCATACTATTGCATTACTATTGTAAACATTCATGAATGTACCTGATTCCACCCATTTCATTCTCTTTTGTCCCTCTGTCTCTCTATCTCTCTCTCTCCCTCTCTGCAGGGCGGTGTGCACTGTGTGGGGTGTGATTACTGTAATTGTTGGAGCCTTCATTTTTGGACAGAGCACTACCATTGCCATTATGGAGATCTTCCACAAATTCTGATAACCATCACTGTCATCTTTGCCAGTGTCATTATCAATAAAACAACATCATTATGATTGTACCCGGGTTCTGTTTGAGGTTCATCATGTTTTTAAAGTTGAGGTTCATGGGAGTCAGAATTCATACATATTGATGTAGTGCTGCTATATCAACACTGCATGGGGAAATTGATCTATGTATTTATGTATGCATAGACATGTATGTGCATTCATAAATTATTCTTCCTTTGTGGCCATCACAACTAATCACAACAGATATGCAGCTACAGTCCAGTCAGCGTGCAGTGTGTCATGTTGCAGAGCTGTAGCAGGGGGCAGTGTTTCATAGGGATGAAGGCAGGAAGACTGAATGAGTTCCTCCACAATGAGACATTGTAAATAAAGACTGCACCTCGAAATGACAGAACATATGGAAACACTTCCATTTTCTCTCCCTCTATACGTATTTTTGTTGTTGTTGCTCTGCATCTCTTCTCTCCCACTCTCCCTCCCCACTGACTTCCCTCTATCCCAGCTGTGAGTACTGGTATATCAGTGATGGTGCAGTGTAGAGCCCGACAGCGGAGATGCTGAATATGACTGTTTTAGTGTTAACCAACATCAGACTCAGGAGTTATAGCAATCAATCAATCAATCAAATGTATTTATAAAGCCCTTCTTACATCAGCTGATGTCACAAAGTCCAGCCTAAAACCCCAAACAGCAAGCAATGCAGGTCTGGAAGCACGGTGGCTAGGAAAAACCTCCCTAGAAAGGCCGGAACCTAGGAAGAAACCTAGAGAGGAACCAGGCTATGAGGGGTGGCCAGTCCTCTTCTGGCTGTGCCGCGTGGAGATTATAACAGAACATGGCCAAGATGTTCAAATGTTCGTAGATGACCAGCAGGGTCACATAATAATAATCACAGTGGTTGTAGAGGGTGCAACAGGTCAGCACCTCAGGAGTAAATGTCAGTTGGCTTTTCATAGCCAATTATTCAAAGTATCTCTACCGCTCCTGCTGTCTCTAGAGAGTTGAAAACAGCAGGTCTGGGACAAGGTAGCACGTCCAGTGAACAGGTCAGGCTTCCATAGCCGCAGGCAGAACAGTTGAAACTGGAGCAGCAGCACGACCAAGTGGACTGGGGACAGCAAGGAGTCATCAGGCCAGGTAGTCCTGAGGCATGGTCCTAGGGCTCAGGTTCTCCGAGAGAGAGAGAGAAAAAAGAGAGGGAATTAGAGAGAGCATACTTAAATTCACAAAGGATATCAGCTAAAACAGGAGAAATACTCCAGATATAACGGACTGAACCAATGTTTAGGAGCAACAACGGCTTAGCTGCGAAGTGGTAGGTCACACAAGCTCACAGAATGGGACAGTAAAAATCGTCTGTCCTCGGTTGCAATACTCACTACCGAGTTCCAAACTGCCTCTGGAAGCAAAGTCATCACAATAACTGTTCGTCAGGAGCTTAATGAAATGGGTTTCCATGGCCGAACAGCCACACACAAGCCTAAGATCACCATGTGCAATGCCAAGTGTCAGCTGGAGTGGTGTAAAGTTCGCCGTCATCTGTCTGTAAGCAATTGTTGGAAAAATGACTACAAAGTAGATATCCTAACCGACTTGCCAAAATTATAGTTTGTTAACAAAAAATTTGTGGAGTGGTTGAAAAACAAGTTTGAATGACTCCAACCTAAGTGTATGTAAACTTCCGACTTCAACTGTAACTTGTTAGGAGGTCTGCTTTGGCAATAAAATAATTTTGCACAAATACTTTTCTAAAATGGTCTGAAAAGGAGAATGGCGTCCTCAAGTGTGGAGAAAAGGCTGAGACTTCCTCAAGCTAAAGCATGTCACAAATAAACAATATATTTTTGGTTAGTGAACAACATTTTTTAAATGTACAATAATTCCAACTCTTTCGACCCCATTCTGTCATTACTGGCATGTGTCTCTAAAGGTAGTAATTTCTAAGATGTCTAACTCTTATCACAGTTACAGCAGTAGTAATTTGGGAACATATTGTGACAGAGCACAGATGTACGCGCCTCAGGGCAGTATGGGTAGAATGCACACAGTTCTTATGTTGTTCTCTCAGACTAATAAACGAACCATTATCATGTCAAATTAAGGCCATTACATCACCCGCAGCTCCACTCTACAGGCTGAGACATTGGGGGATGGGGGTGAAGTTCTGGATTGCTGGTTTCCCAATGGTTCGGTGCAGTCAGAGAAGGACTTAGGTCAGACTTCACTTAATTGGTTCTGGATCAGTTCTATTTAGTGTGGAATTTCCCTAATGGCGCCATTGCCAGTGCTTGACTCGGGCCCCAGCTCACAAGAACTGTACTGGCACCTCAAATGTTCTACAGCTTGAGTTCCAACACCTTAAATATTGGCTTAAAGTTGCAGCACCTAAATACAAACAGTACCGGGACCCAAAAATAGTACCGACACCTATTTCAGACTAAGTCAAGCACTGCCCATTGCCAACCAGGCAGCCTAAGGTCGTCGTAATCCAATCTTTTCAAAATGTTATGTTGGAAACATGGATTAAAACTATAGGTTTTGTGTGGGTGTTTGTCTGGATGAGGTTCACAGACTGGATTTATTGGTTATAAAATGCACAAAATACAGATGGATCTGGTGGAAAAGCAAAAGAGTGATAAAATTTAAACTTAGATATATCCTAATAATGGGGGGATGACTAGGACTGGGAAAGAAGAGCCCTAAAATTGGAAGTGGACGTTTTGGAGGTGTCACGTTCTGACCTTAGTTCCTTTTTTATGTCTTTATTTTAGTTTGGTCAGGGCTTGAGTTGGGGTGGGCATTCTATGTTGTTTTTCTATGTTTTGTTCTGTATTTATATTTCTATGTGTATGGCCTAGTATGGTTCTCAATCAGAGGCAGGTGTCAGTCGTTGTCTCTGATTGGGAGCCATATTTAGGTAGCCTGTTTTCTATTGTGTTTTGTGGGCGATTGTTTCCTGTGTTCGTACCATACGGTACTGTTTCGGTTTTCATTTATTCTCTTGTTCTTTTGTATTCATTCTCGATTAAATAATATTATGGATACGTACCACGCTGCATTTTGGTCCTCCTCTCCTTCCACCAACGAAAGCCGTTACAGGAGGAAGACGGTGGAAGTGGATGCCGGGGTTGAATCGAGCAGTGCGTTAAGCAAAGTTGGTGAAGATGAATGGACAACAGTAGTGTCAAAGAATGAAACAAAAAGGAAATGATCGGGGCCTCCCGGGTGGCGCAGTGGTCTAGAGCATTGCATCGCAGTGCTAGCTGCTAGTCTCTGGGTTCGCGCCCAGGCTCTGTCGCAGCCGGCCGCGACCGGGAGGTCCGTGGGGCGACGCACAATTGGCCTAGCGTCGTCCGGGTTAGGGAGGGTTTGGCCGGTAGGGATATCCTTGTCTCATCGCGCTCCAGGAGGAGCGCTCCTCTTAACGCGCTCCTCTTAACCGAGGGGGGCGGGTGCACGGTGTTTCCTCCGACACATTGGTGCGGCTGGCTTCCGGGTTGGAGGCGCGCTGTGTTAAGAAGCAGTGCGGCTTGGTTGGGTTGTGCTTCGGAGGACGCATGGCTTTCGACCTTCGTCTCTCCCGAGCCCGTACGGGAGTTGTAGCGATGAGACAAGATAGTAATTACTAGCGATTGGATACCACGAAAATTGGGGAGAAAGGGGGATAAACACATTTTAAAAAGAAAAGAAAAAAAGGAAATGATCTAAAGTTGGAATGGAGGATAGATATTTGTGTACGTGAAGGATGCATACATGGGAGACCCGTTTGAGGTGTCGAAGATGTGAGACCATATGCTGACACATGCACATTTGTGGCCTGCTGGAGGTCATTTTGCAGGGCTCTGGCAGTGCTCCTCCTTGCACAAAGGCGGAGGTAGCGGTCCTGCTGCTGGGTTGTTGCCCTCCTACGGCCTCCTCCACGTCTCCTGATGTACTGGCCTGTCTCCTGGTAGCGCCTCCATGCTCTGGACACTACGCTGACAGACACAGCAAACCTTATTGCCACAGCTCGCATTGATGTGCCATCCTGGATGAGCTGCACTACCTGAGCCACTTGTGTGGGTTGTAGACTCCGTCTCATGCTACCACTAGAGTGAAAGCACCGCCAGCATTCAAAAGTGACCAAAACATCAGCCAGGAAGCATAGGAACTGAGAAGTGGTCTGTGGTCACCACCTGCAGAATCACTCCTTTATTGGGGGTGTCTTGCTAATTGCCTATCATTTCCACCTTTTGTCTATTCCATTTGCACAACAGCATGTGAAATTTATTGTCAATCAGTGTTGCTTCCTAAGTGGACAGTTTGATTTCACAGAAGTGTGATTGACTTGGAGTTACATTGTGTTGTTTAAGTGTTCCCTTTATTTTTTTGAGCAGTGTACATGAAGAGAATTCCTGGTGTAGTTGGTGTCCGGCGCCTTACCCGCTGGGTGAACGGAGAAAAATAAGAAAGTCTGTCGTCCTGTTTTATTTATTAATAAAGAGCATCTACCTACGAATGTGAAACCTGGTTATGTAAGATTCGCTGTAAGAGCTTTCTTCCCCAAACCATTAAAAATTACAAAGGATTTGGCCATGTTTCAAGTTTGTGCAGACGGATGGAGTATACGGAACAACGGTGTGTAGAAGGACAACGGTGTTGCAATTGTGGTGGGGATCATGATCCCAAGTTCCTGGAGTGCCCTGTAAGGGTGAAAGAGATTGAGGTGGCAACAGTTAGAGGTCAATCGAATCTCCTATGCGGAGGATATTAAAAGAGTTGACAAAACAACTGACGCTAGTGAAGATATGGTAGTGGATGCACCACAGCTTGTCGTAAATGTTTGCTGCCATTCAAAAGATACCCTGTTTGTTATAAGGTGGATTTTGTGGCGTTCATCTCCACAGTTATAAACTTTATGGCTCAGGTGTCAAAGAAGTCAAAGAAACTTGTGGCTGCAGCAGAAATGTTTTTGAGACTTCAGGTGTTTACATCAGAAGACTTGAAGGGGTACTGGCGCCGGAAGACGGCCCGCCCTCCCAGGTTCCCCTGGAGCCTGTGTAGGGATCAGATCTGTTTAATTTTGAACAGAAAAGATTCTGGCCCAGTGAGACTGAGATTTTTAAAGAGAATGGATCCTTGCCTTCTGGAAGATCCATATGTGGTGTCAGGTTGGGTGGAGAAGAGGTTCGGAGACTGTTGTTGGTGAAAGTAACTCGAAGTGGACTCGTGATGATTTTTTACATTTCTACCACCCAGAGGGAACGGGTGCTTCTTCCCAAGCACCTAGGGACAAGTACTGGGACTTGTTTTGCTCCCCGGAGCAGGGCGCTGTTGAAAGGAGTGATAACTGGGGTGGCGTTAATGGGTATAAGGTAAGTTGGTTTTGCAATTTTTCTACGAAGTGTAATGAACTCACACTCCAGAATAATAGGTGGAAACACAGAGCAAGATAAGAGGGATAGATGAATAGGGAGGCCTTGACTACAGTACAGTAGGTGGCGGTGTATGCTCACACTCCAGTACAGTAGGTGGCGGTGTATGCACATCACGGTTTCGATCCGCCAATACACATTTAAATAATGTCAGTGTATGCGGCCGAGTTGATGCCCTTGATAATAGGTTTAAAATTGGTGGAGGAGATGAAACATTCAGAGTGATGATCTGCTCTGATTCGGCTGCAGTGTTGAGTAGTGTGAAGACGGGCAGGTCAGATAGGGGAGACTTGTTTTTGGAGATGATGGTGCTGTTAATGGGAGTGGTGGTAAGCTTTTTCTGGGTTCCCACCCATGTGCGTGTGGAGGGTAATGAGAAGGATGATGTGTTGGCTAAGAGTGCTGTTAGGCGAGAGGGTATATATTGAGGTCCCTCTGGGCCGCTTCAAGTCCTTGATCCGAGCAAAAGGGTTAGATTTTTGGCAAAGGAAGTGGGATGCTAGTAGTAAAGGGAGCCAATTTTCTCACATGCAATGATCAGTAAAGGAAGAGGTGGGGAGTATGGGATGTAGGTGAGAGGAAGTTGTGTGGAGTAGACTATGGTTTGGGCATACAGGTTTGAATGCCACATTGTGATAGGGAGACATGAAACAGGTCAGTGTGATGACTGTTTAGTGGAGGAAACGGTGGAGCATGTGTTGATATTTTGGGAATTATATAGCGTAGATAAGGAGAGATTGTGTGAAAGGGTTAGAGAGGCTGGACAGGTTTGGGGTTTGGGTGGTGTAGTGGGGGGAGGGAAGTGGTGTTTTAAGGCTCTATTTCACTTTCTTAGAGGAACAGGACTAAGGACATAATTGTATGTAGTTAGGCTGTGCCTGGCCTCACACTCCAGTACTGTAGGTGGCGGTGTATTCACCTTAAGTCAGATGCGCGCCACCAACCCAATCCCAAAGAAGAAGAATCTTAAATCAATTAAAGGTAACCTGTAGTGGACTTGTGATATTTGTTTGTGTTACTTATGACCAGAGGGAGAAGGCGCTTTGTGTCATGCAACGTGGGTCAAGATCTGTTTCTTTCTTTGCTCTTAGCTCTCTGTGGTAGCGGTAAGTGTGGAGGTGTAGCAATTGAAGTTGAACATTCCTAGTGTTTGTGATGCCTGCCGTTTGGTGTGACGCAGACCCAGTGGGGAGCATGGTGAAACAGAAGAGTCATTGTCAGTCTCTACCAGACAAAGTCATGTTAGGATATATCAGTTACCTGTTTAGAGCTTTTGTGCAGAATCCACTGCTCTGTTTCAGGTGAAACGTTTATGTTCATGTTGCAGTAGTGTGTAAGAGGGAAATTCCAAGATGTGTGAAGTGTGCCGGAGGGCATATGACAGAGGATTGTGAAGTTTCGGTGGATAAAGTTGTTTGTCAATTGTGAGGTTGCTCATGTTGCTGGGGATCGGAAGTCTATGGGGCTAGAGAGGCAGGTTGAGGTGGCCAGGGTAAGAGTAGTGCAGAAGGTGTCATATGCTGAGGCAGTGAAGAAAGTGGAGGAGGATGGGTCAATGGTGAGGATCCCAGTGAGTGTTAGATTTGTGCCAGTACAGAAGGATAGGCCAATCAGTGAGGTATGCTTCAGTAAGGTTGGCTTCTTAGCGTTCATAGTAATGGATATCAACTATATTGCAGAAATGGGAAGTAAATCACAGAAAATATATGCTGTGGTGACAGCTGCAGAGAAGTATTTAGGTATACAAGATTTAAATTCAGAAGAGTTACAGGGTGTGTTGAGCGGTGGTGTCCCATCTTCTCAGGCTGTTGGCCTAGGGTAGGATCAGAGAGGGTTAAAGTCGTGGAATAAGGTGATGGGTTTTAATGAGTATAGGGTTAGTTGATAGGGTTATAATAAATACATGTTTATTTTTTTCTGATTCCCATTTAGTATTTTAAGTGTAATGGATCTATAGTTCAGTTGGGGGCGGTAATGCAACATATTGGATGCCAACCGCCATTAAACCTCACCGAAGAAGTGGGGGGGGGGGGTCCTGCTGAGAAGCTAGCTGTGCTGAGCGTAAGAGGATGTTAGCTGGCTAGGTAGGAACCTTTTAAGTTAGCATTATGACCGGCGGGAAGCTTAAGTTACAAACAAAAGTTAACGACCGTAAGCGTTGTAAACGTGTGCCTATTATGGAAGTGTTTGTACAGTAAACAAGCAAGGTATAGTAGCTAGTTAATGTTATTCATTAGGATATGTTCCTTAACGCTAGAGAAACTAGCTTAGTTAGTTAACGAAATGAGTTTAGGCCTAAAAGTCGACCCCGTAGTTTCTTGCTTAGCAACACAGACGTAGCCGCTGCACCTGCAAGGAGAGGGGGACATCATGTCCTGGCCCGTGTGATGTGTGGCCATTTAAACAACTAGTTAAGTTATGTATCCCTTAAATATGTATTATAGTCAGCAATAAAATGTAAATAAATGATTTCGCTTACTTGTTTCGCCTTTAGGCACATTGTATGAAATGCCTAACGTTTGGCTAGCTTTATTTAGTAGGAGGTTAGCTAGCTAGTCAGAGAGGTGTAGCAAGCTGTCCTGCCTACTTGCTGTGGGTGCGTTTCTAAATTCGCTCTGTCTATCTACTCCGACTTCAGAGCACTCGTCTGAGTATACAAGAGCGCAGAATAACGTTATGAAGTTACGAACGCTCAACACCCGTTCAATATGGCCGGAATCAGTAAACGTCGGCAAAAAAACGTGATTAACTTGTTGCCAGCACCCCATTTAGTCACCAAAGCTCTGAATAACATGAAAACAGCCTAACCTGCTCTGCTAGGGTGAGTAATGGTCAGAGTGAGGTGTTCTCTCATTTGTGTCTGGAAGTAGCTAGCCAACGTTAGCCAGTTCGTTGGCTAGCGTTGGGTGATTGACTGCGGTTGTGAGGTCAAAACGCTCGGATCAACCCTACTCTTCTTTGGCCGGAGCGTCCAGTGTGCGCTCTGAACGCTACAAGAGTGAAACGCTCTGAATTTAGGAACGGACAATCTGACAACGCTCTGAATTTACAAACGCCCAGAGCACACTCTGTCACTCCAGATTTAATTTACAAACACACCCTGTTGCTTGAGATGCAGAAAATGATTCATGTACACTGCCAAATGTCCATTTAACATAAGGCAAAGCCTACTACTATTCCATCATAGTTAAATCATGTTAGCAACAATGTAGCTGGACTTTCAGAATGATTGCGGGCTTGGTTATGTCTTTAGAAAGGTTTATTCAGTTAGGCCTATTTTATTAGTGTGTTCAGACTCTGAGACCATACCGTGGTAGAAATCGTTATGGTACCAGCCATTAGTCTAGTGTACATATAAATCAGTAATCAACCACTGCCCATGCATATATATATATATATATGAGAGACCTGGGACCAGGCATTAATGCATATAAACTAAAAAGTCAACAAATATGAGTGTAAATAAAATAGTTTCCTGATATAATCTACATTATGCAGGGCATGCATTGTATAGCGTTGTGGATGTCATCAAATCACATCGGTTGTTTGTTTTTTGCTGCAGGGCGTCTGGAGGAGAGGATGAGTTGGGGCCGGGGAGCGAGGAGGAAACCTGGCAGGCAGCAGCCCACTGACGTGGAAGCCTTTGACCCGGAAGTAGTTGCAGAGGTCAGAAAACTCTTCAATAAAGTCAGGACATACGTCAAACCGGCCAATGGGGAGTGGTGTATCCCTGACCCCAGCAAAGCACTGAGACACCCGGCCCAGGACCACGTCCTCCTGCAGACCCTGAAGACGTCACTAAATGAGGTGAAGAACCAACTTAGCGATAAGGATCTGGAAGTCTGGCACCAGCATACCAATTCCACCAACCGTGCTGGGAAGGTCATTGGTACTGTGCGAGCCGTTGCCAATGCCGAAATCTGCACTCAGGCCTGGTGCAAGTTCTATGAGATCCTGGGCACCTTCAACCTTCTGCCAGAGGAGGCGTTGCGGAGCGGGGAGCTGAACACTGTTCACCTGTGTGAGGCTCCAGGGGCCTTCATCGCCGCTCTGAACCACTATCTCAAAACCAGCAAGCACACGTGCTACTGTGACTGGAGTTGGGCAGCGAACACACTCAACCCCTATCACGAGGCCAACGGAGGGGGCACCACCATCACAGACGACCGCCTCATCGCCAACACTCTGCCCTGGTGGTTCTTTGGCTCGGACAACACAGGAGACATCATGAGCCAGAAGCACCTGTTGGAGCTGCAGACCTTTGTGGGTAACATGTGCCGTATTGATGTGGTGACGGCGGACGGGAGCTTTGACTGTCAGGGGAACCCTGATGAGCAGGAGGCCCTGGTGTCATCGCTGCACTACTGCGAGGTTGCGGCCGCACTCTTCCTTCTGGGCCCAGGCGGCTCGTTTGTACTGAAGATGTTCACTCTGTACGAGCACTCCTCTGTCTGCCTGCTCTACCTGTTAAACTGCTGCTTCCGCTCCGTCAGCGTCTTCAAACCGGCAACCAGCAAAGCAGGGAACTCTGAGGTGTACGTCGTCTGTCTTCACTACGATGGTAGGCAGGCTGTGAGGCCCCTGCTGTCCAAGCTGATCCGTCACTTCGGGCCGGACCTGGCTGCCCGTGAAGCCCTATTCCCCAGCCAGCTCCTCCCACAGTCGTTCTTGGCGCAACATGAGCAGGCGTGCTCCTACTTCCATGACCTACAGACAGGAACGATTTGGGAAAACCTGAGAATGTTTGAGGGCCTGAATCGGAAGCAGAGGCAACGGCTGGAAAACATCAGGGACTGCACTGCTCAGGAGTACCTGCAGCGCTTCCAGGTAAGAGTGGCAAATGTGCAAAATTAATTCAAGTCGATAGCGAAGCCTATAGCTCGATAAAAGTTTGCTGATGCCCTTTGACCATTAGTTAGACATTATGAACTGCTAGGACAATAATTATCTACAATTTAAGAATACTTTTTGATGAGGATAATATGAGATATTCAGTGGCCGATGGCCACCTCCTGAATTTATTTTAGGTGGATCTGTCATTTAGTATCAGTGACTTGTTTAATACAAAGTTCTGCATAAAAATGTTCAAGCCAGGCTTGAGCTGTTTTTCCTATTCCTGTGTGTAGGTGAGTTCTCTGCCGCGGGCCCGCTGGTTGTCTCATAACACAGTGGCCCCAGCGTGTTGCAGCGTAACGGGTCGGAGGCCCCTGGGCCAGAAGAATCAGATGGGCTCCTTTAACCAGCGGAGGGAGCTGCAGGCCTTGGGCTGGAAGGAGCGTGTTGGGAAGGGCCGCTACGCTGCCTTGGTGGAACGGCACGGCCACGGCCCCGACGGCACAGGGGCAGGCTGTGTGCTGGCAGGGCCGCTGGCAGAATGCCATATGGACACCTGGTTTGTGATAGTGGGGGCGGCCCTCACTGTAGTCAGGAACTCGCCATTCTGTGATGGGGGTCTGTTGAACCACCTCAATGAAGCTTTGGAGCAGGCTGCCCTAGGCTCAGGCATGGACAGGTCAGCTGCCTGGACTCTGGTCCCTCCCTGTAGCTCCTGCCCAATGGTTGGTACCACGTCCATCCTCTCAGAGGTGGCAGCCCTATGTGACATCACTCCCTGCAATGGCAAGGGAAACAGAAAGTGCCTAGTCTTTGGCAGAGCATCGTGTTGGGGGGATTGTGAGGAGCAGGCTGGGGGGTTGGTGCTGGAGTTCTGTTCGGAGCCCTCGTTACCACCTACGGCCCACACCACTCTGCATGACGGGAAGCCGCAGTATCAGAGAGACCTGCTGGACTGTGTCCTGCTCTCCCTGCGCCGCATGGGACCCGGCGACGCCCTCCTCCTGCCCATCCTCTCCGCCTTTACCCGCGTAACCGCTGCAACCGTCCTTTGCCTCCACCTGTCCTTCCGCTCTGTCACCTTCAGGTGTCCTTCTCCTCCAGGTGCTGCAGGGGCGGTGTTGGTATGTGTGGGGTTCTGTCCAGAGGCTGCTGCTCGACTCCTTCCCCACCTTGGTGACCTGCAGGAGCGTATGGGCTGCCTGGCCAGAGGGGAGGAGGACACTGACATTCTGCCTCCTGGAGGCCAGAGACAGGTACTGCAGTTTGTTCCCATGGAGGAGCTGCTCAAAGGAGAGCTGACAGAGTTCCTGTGGACCATGAACTCAGCCATCGCCCGTCAACTGCTGCACCTGCTCATGCAGGCTTAGCTGGGGTCAACAGAGGGGTTCTGAGTGTCTCAGGTGGATTGTACCATAGCCTGGCCCGAAAACAAGCACTGACTAGCTAATTTTCTAGCCCCTACCCCATCAGTGTTGACAGATGTAAAGGAATTGGATGGGTGGAAGCGATATGGTGGAAGCTCCCCCTTAACTTAATCCCATCAGGTCCCTTCAGATCTGTATCACAGAATTGGGATGGGGTTGTTTTTGGACCTTGCAACTTTCAATATTTAGTAAGGGCACATTTGGTCCCTGTTTTGATAAAAATGAGGCAAGCAATGCGGTGAAGTAAATGTATTTGATATCATTTGATTGATGCTGTGATGATCAGACATTGAAGACCTAACTGAATTCTTTCAATCTTTTTTTTATGATTGTAAATATCAACAGTTAATCTGTTTGAATTAGGACAACATTTGGTTACATTTCCCTGGGTCTCTGATCTAATGTATTTTTAGGACAGCACAATAACTCATGTACTGCTAATTCAAGTTATTTAAAGTAAAAAATACTTTTCATATTAGTTTCACTATTAAAATAAAAATATTATCATGCAGTTTGTTAGGAGTTAAAAAGCCTTTTTTGTGTCATTTTCCTGACACTGTCTAACCAGAAGTGACTAAATACAGTAGATTGTGTGACTGTATTTTTACCTGGTGACTGCTGTGAAGGCTAGCAGTGCATGCACTGTTTCACTCTGCAGGGGTTTGAAGAAAATGTAGTCTTGCCTCTACGGCATCTATACTTAGACCCCATTTACACCTGGTGTTAAACTGCAAATGAATACCTGATTATGTAGGATCTGATAATGTCCACGGCACAGCTGGCCTTGAAATGTCTCATCAGTCTAACCTGCATTATGTTTTCTTTGGAATGATGCATCCAGTAGAACAGGTAGCCTATGTGGTCAGATACTTTATTGAAGAAAATGGTTGAACTGAAATGTTGTATTTTGGGAACGTGCTGTGCAAGCCAATGTGTCCACGAAATGTGTTTTTATATATACTTTTGTATTGGTTTTGTTTGCCTTTGAAAACTTTTTTATATTTGTGCTGTTGAATATTAGATTTTTTTTGTTGGTGCAGGTTGTATTCCTTTAATAAAAAAACTATTGACTTCACTGAATTCTTACCTCGTTTTGACTTACTTTAGTCTTTAGTGAACAGAAACAGAGGAGAGTTTATTTATTTTCAAGATATTCACAACAAAGAGTCTGGAACACAGCCATTTGTGAAAACCAAGAAAAGTCTTCATTAGCAGAAGCTGTCAGGACAATCCTGGTGTCTACTTCAGCAAGAGCCTCCACTTCGGGAAGAGGGTTAAAGGTTTACCAAAGCGAGTGAGAACCCCCAGGGGTGCTCTGTAATAAACACAAGCTGCTGAAATCAGGGTAAATAAAGATACTGGGAGATGATTCTTCTTTGTTATTCTCTAAATTTGTTTTTATAAAACCATCCAAAAGCACAATAAAGGAAACTTCTGAGCTACAGCCCTGAGCCTTCTTTATACAGTACCAATGTACTGTCGGTACATGTTATAGGTAGATGAGGTATAAGATTAAGTGATGAGCAAATCTTTGTATCACAGTAGGCCATTTGGAGAAAGGGAGTGTTTGAGAAGCTGTATTTGTCCCAGTGTATCATCTGAAGACCAGCCGTTCCCTAATTTGCTGATTAATACTTTTCCTGTCTGTGTGTGTTAATTAGGTAGCAGTCAGGAGGGAAACAACCAAAGGACAGTGTAATAGAGAAGATGACAGGGAGGCTTAAAATGCCTCAACAGCCAACAGGTCCCTGTCAGCTCAGAAGAAATAGATTCAGATTGCATTTTTAGACCGCTGCTGACCTCTTCTAATCCCTGTGACTGCTGTTGAACACAGTTTGTCATTTTCACATTCTTCCTCTATCTCTCTCACGCTCTCTGTTCCTCTTTCTCAGCCCACTCCTCCACTACCAACTCATCTCTGTTGATTTCCATAGCTGTGGAGTGGAGGGCTTCAGCGATGGGAGTGCGATCTAATGAATCGTTTTAATGGAACCATTGAATGATTCCGAGTAGAATCCCTGCTTTTGCTTCGATTAACCAAATCCACTCACCATCTGTGAGTGAGGGTAGAGATGGGGTTTGGAGGGGGGGGGGAGTAGCCGAGTCGGCAGCTTTATGTGATATCTGAACTAGCATCTCCCCTGGCAAAATTCACATGCCAGAGACTACTAATGAAGAACTGAGCAGATGTTTGGATGAACAGAAAATTAGAAAAGGAGAAGGTAACAAGCCACCTCTGCAGGTTCATTCAGATCAGAATGTGTGTGCGTGCGGGTGAGAGAGTGTTGCGGCAACAGCAGAACAGAGAATAGTGTTTGTCTTTTTCTATGTCTGGTTTATCAGAATCTTGCTGTGTGGATGAGGCTAAATGGTGAACCCTATGATGGATGGCTAATGTTCTACAGGGTCACACACACAGATTCTCACACTTTAAGCACTGACCTGGTATAAGGTCGTCACCCACACATTGCCTTGGCTGAATAAATCACAGTTTGAATCACACAAAGTGTACATACATGCACACAGACACGCTAACAATAGCTTGGAGAGTTTCAAAGGCATCAACTGAACATGGAAAAGCAATGTCCATTTGATTACATTATGTCTGTGTGAGATTACTGATTAACTTCTGTCTGTGGTATATACTATAGATAAATTTATGTCACAGAGATTGAAATAGAGAGTGTGTGTGGGTAAGCGAGATAGATGACAATGAGTTATGATAGGCTTAAGTTGGTGAGAGTGATAGAAATTGGTCAGGTGATTGGGTGATATTTACTGTAAATGTAATCCCTTTTCAGTGCTCCCAATTTGTTCCTCTGTCACTCCTCTGTCCAATCCCAATCTGTACACACACACACACACACACACACACACACACACACACACACACACACACACACACACACACACACACACACACACACGCTCATTCATGATACACACATATCACAACTGCTACTACCAGACTCTTAATTACTATTGTTAATAATGCACAATTTAAAAACTTGCCCTCCAATCCCCCCTTCCCTGTGTACATATTGGACTATAAATTGTGCCTTACTGTATTATACTTCTGCTAAAAAGTTTATTCTATTCTACTGAGCCATTTACTTTATGTTCGTATTCTTATCTTTGTTGCATTGTCGAGAAGGAACCTGCAAGGAAGCATTTTGTTGAACGGTGTATACAATGTGCTTCCAGTACATACGATTAATATAACGCTAAACTTGAAACACACACACACACTGGATGTTCTCTATGAACCCTGCCTCTTACACACTGAATGGATGAACCCATTCCCCTGCCCCCTCTTCTGTGGATGGATGGTCTACACTGGTGGCATGATTCCAGCTACATCACAATCTGTGGAAGGCGTATCCTTCCATATGTCCCTCTATCCATCCAGGAGTGAATCCAAATATAGATCAGGGATGTAATCACTTAACACCAGAGAGAAAGGCCAAAGGTGAAGTGAATGGAGTGGAAAGGCCGTCCTCTTATAATAATAATAATTAATAATTATGGGGGGGAACGTGTTGCATTGAAGATGTAGGGGCTTGTGTGGGAAATTACACTGCAAATCCCACCCTACGCTCCAGTGATGTTGTCCACCATGCCCCACGTCTGCCGCCCAGGTTATACTTGTGTGTTGATGTCAGCCATTGTGTGAAAGGGGGTATTTACTTTCTATGGGATGTCTCCAACCCTGGCTATAATAACAGACTGACATTGACATGTCATAGTGACAGTGTGTCGGACATAAATGGTTTACAGTGTCAGGGTTTTCGAATGATAACAGTATCAGCTTGTTTGGGTTTTTGGAATGAAACGTGTCAGAGTGTGTTTCTGTTTGGAAATGATGGATTGGCGAAGTTCTGCATTTTGGGAATGATGGAGTGTGGGGATGACAGCTCTGTTCTGTGGCTGGTATCCCCTGAGACAAACTATCACACTGAGACACATTGGGATGCAGAGACTTGATATAAACACCAAAGAGAAGCACAGTGAAAAGCTGTTTTCTGTTGCAGCAACACAACAACAGGACAGAGAGGCAGTCACCCTCCTTGTTCCTACACTTGCTCAGTTAAGAGATAGAATAGATTCTAAGGAAGCAGGTAGAAAAAGAGAGAGAGAGAAGAGCGAAGAGACATAGGAAGGGAGCGAAGACAGGAAAGAGAGAGGGAGTACAGAGACAGAGGAAAATGAAGGATGATGAAAGTAGGGGAGATGCAAGAAGAGAGGGAGAGAGAGAGTTTAAAGAAAGGGAGGCGCGTGGAGAGGTTTGTGAGACGCAGTTGTTCTCCCCAGATGCTTGTTACAGGCAGAGCCTTCTGAAAGAGCACTGAGCACAGCTGTGAGAGTAGCTGGGACACTGTACTGTTCGCTCTACAATAAACATGCAACTAGGAATAAATATAGAATAGAATAAAAAATAATAGAAATCATCAATGACAAAGACTGGTAATCAGGTCAGGCCACAAGCAGTAATTAAAAAACCGATGCTCAAGGGAGGCTTCAGTCCTTAATGAGGTGCCTTTCGGTATGTGATTAACCAAGAGGAGCTTGTTGGGTAAATGAGTAGTAGGTTCCCCTGTCATGTCATTGATTAACGAAAGAGTCCTGTGCAGCATCATAAAGTTGCTATGGTAATAAACATAAAGGCGGTGATTGGAAGAGGGGGGGTCTCCAGCCAAATCAAAGACTGAACAATCAGATGAGAAGGGGAAGGGGTGTGAGGAAATGGAGGGGTCACAAATCTCTCTGGATGGCAGGTGTTTTCCATCAATAAACAACAACAACAAATGAACCACTGACACCTAGTCTGGATTGGAATATCCATCATTGTTGTTACTTGAAAATATTTCATTCTGCCCCCCAGTTAAACGGCTGTTTTTATGGACTGAGTATGTACATCATGCTAGACTGTCTATGTATTGCTGACTCCAGATGGTCTATGCCTTTGTCTATTTAAAGTGTTCTTCATCAATGCTGTCTTTCTTCATGTATTTACATTCTGTCTTCCATTTGCTGTATGGAACAAATGTGGCCTGTGTGTGTTCGTGTTTCCTAAAGATTTGAATTAAGCGTTTACTGATTTAATTAACATTTCTCCCCAAATCTGTGCTGATGTGACGAGTTGTCTGCGTGTGCGTTTGTGAGACAGAGAGAGAGAGAGAGAGAGAGAGAGAGAGAGAGTAAGAGAGAGAGAGAGAGAGAGAGAGAGAGAGAGAGAGAGAGAGAGAGAGAGAGAGAGAGAGTAAGAGTAAGAGAGAGAGAGAGAGAGAGAGAGAGAGAGAGAGAGAGTGTGTGTGCAACTGTGTGTGTATATGTGTGACTGTGTATGTGCATGCAAGCATGCTGGTACACAGAGCAGTCCCATAACACACACAGTGCCTTAGGTGAACTTCTGTCCTGGTTGTATTTGGGAACAGAGCCAAATATTTGGGGAATGAAATTCAAACACTCTTAACAACCCAGTGGAGCCTGCATAGTCTGACACTCTAATAGTCTACTGCAATCATCCCTCTTAAGCTGTCACCCATCAACATAATGGAGATGCTTCAGTGTTTGTGTATATGATTAGATGAGGAATGGTACTGGTGGGACTGGTCTGAGGTCAGTCTTCTGTATTTATGATTTCTGTGCTGTGAGCTGGAGAAACTGACACAAACACCCCTCTCAGTTTTATTGCTGTCTCGCTCCTCCTTCTCACATGACAATTTACTGTCATAACTCAGTGTCAGTGTGTGATAAATGGATGAATGTGCAGCTTTGATGATGTGTCTGTAAATTCAAATTCTTCCTTTCCCCAACCTGTGTTGTGTGTGTTCATTGTGTTGTTATATGGCTGGATTGTATTTCCATTTCTCTTTGTAAGTGGAGGCCTTACACTCCCCTTGCAGTAAGGGTTGTGATTGTATAGGCCCCAGCCCAGCTCAGAGTGAGAGTGTGTGAGTCGGGGACACTATGTGGCTTTTCTCTTCCTGTCACTGTAAAGTGTAAACTAATGCCATGAAGCCTCTCTCGTGCATTACAGTATGGCCATTAGTGTGCTTATTGACCCCATGCGAGGGGTCTTTTATTCATGCTTTTAATGCTTTTAAGATCTCCAATTGGGCTCCATTAATTGACACTACTTCAGTTTCCATGGAGCCACAACACTTTTTAATTTCCTTGCATTTATACACCCACTCCTTTACTTATCGCCCTTTGCTATAAGCGCACGTGACAATGAGAAATCGTTACCATTTATGCAGAGGCGCCTATTTATAGAGAGGGTATTTTCTGATCCAAAAATGGTTTGGGGTGAGTAATCCCCTTTGATGTGAGGCCTTGCTCACACTGGCCCAGATCAATGCGCTCAATAGGCCTATGCGTAAAGTTCTCTATAGCTTATGCTTTATGGCCTACTAAGCACATCACTTGTTCTAAATTCTTGAATATACACTCTGAAACGTGGTTGGTTATTTCATGACAGGAATATGACTAATCTAATGGCACAGGCCATATGACCAATATACAGTGCACTCGGAAAGTATTCAGACCCCTTGACTTTATCCATATTTTGTTACGTTACAGCCTTATTCTAAAATTGATTAAATTACACACAATACCCCATAATGACAAAGTGAAAACAGAAATGTTTGCAAATGTATTAAAAATAAAAAACAGAAATACCAACACAGTGAAAATTGTACAATTAATATCCATTATGGCTGCCATAATTCAATAAAGGGGAGGAGGGTATAGTAGTCAGCCTTGAGAGCAACATAGGTTATTAAATCATGCAACAACTATAAAAACAGACATTAACACATGTATTTTTTTTATTTCTAATGGACCCAGTTGAAAATTCAAGATGGCAGATTTTTCAAGATGGCCGCCATTGAAACTTTAAAAGAGAGTAAATGAAGTCACCCTTGCAGTGGAGGTTTCAGTGAGGAGGCATACAAGTGGATCCAGTGCAGCGCACGTGATGAGGGCTTTTATAAGTGAAATCACGGAATCAAAGACTGTACACTATGTACATGTATGTACAACAAAATAACAAACAGTACATAGACTGGACATGTAACATAAACTGGGGGAAAACTGAAAGTACATTTAAACATAGTAGAGCTCAAAAAATTAACATTCAATGACATTCTAGACGATTCTGTGCTTCCAACTTTGTGGCAACACTTTGGGGAATAACCTTTCCTGTTTCAGCATGACAATGCCACCGGCCACAAAACGAGGTCCATACAGAAATGGTTTGTCGAGATCGGTGTGAAATAACTAAATTTTTTATTTAACCTTTATATAACTAGACAAGTCAGTTAAGAAAAAATTCTTATTTACAATGACGGCCTAAACTTGACTGGCCTGCACAGAGCCCTGACCTAAACCCCATCGAACACCTTTGGGATGAATTGGAACGCTGACTGCGAGCCAGGCCTATTTGACTAACATGAGTGCTCGACCTCACTAATGCTCTTGTGGCTGAATGGAAGCAAGTCCCCACAGCAATGTTCAACATGCAGTGGAAAGCCTTCCCAGAAGAGTGGAGGCTGTTATAGCAGTAAAGGGGGTGACAAACTCCATATTACTGCCCATGATTTTGGAATGAGATGTTTGACGAGCAGGTGTCCACATCCTTTTGGCCACGTAGTGTATGTCATGCAGGGGCAGCTAGTAGAGCTTAATTGCAAATCACATGTTCATCATCATAAAGGTTGGAGTAAACTGTATGGAACAGTATCAGATGGAAAAATAAATAATACAAAATTACATAATAATTTATGTCCATGAGACATACAGTTGAAGTAGAAAGTTTACATACACTTATTTTGGAGTCATTAAAACTTGTTTTTCAACCACTCCCCAAATTTCTTGTTAACAAACTATAGTTTTGGCAAGTCGGTTAGGACATCTACTTTATGCATGACACAAGTCATTTTTCCAACAATTGTTTACAGACAGATTATTTCACTTATAATTCACTGTATCACAATTCCAGTGAGTCAGAAGTTTACATACACTAAGTTGACTGTGCCTTTAAACAGCTTGGAAAATTCCAGGACATTACGTCATGGCTTTAGAAGCTTCTGATAGGCTAATTGACATAATTTGAGTCAATTGGAGGTGTACCTGTGGATGTATTTCAAGGCCTACCTTCAAACTCAGGGCCTCTTTGCTTGACATCATGGGAAAATCCAAATCAGCCAAGACATCAGAAAAAAAATTGTAGACCTCCACAAGTCTGCTCCATCCTTGGGAGCAATTTCCAAACACCTGAAGGTACCACGTTCATCTGTAAAAACAATTGTACGCATGTATAAACACCATGGGACCACGCAGACGTCATACCGTTCAGGAAGGAGACGCGTTCTGTCTCCTAGAGATTAATGTACTTTGGTGTGAAAAGTGCAAATCAATCCCAGAACAACAGCATAGGACCTTGTGAAGATGCTGGAGGAAACAGGTACAAAAGTATCTATATCTTCAGTAAAATGAGTCCTATATCGACAACCTGAAAGGCCACTCAGCAAGGAAGAAGCCACTGCTCCAAAACCGCCATAAAAAAAGCCAGACTACGGTTTGCAACTGCACATGGGGACAAAGCTCGTACTTTTTGGAGAAATGTCCTCTGGTTTGATGAAACAAAAATAGAACTGTTTGGCCATAATGACCATCGCTATGTTTGGAGAAAAAAGGGGGGGCTTGCAAGCCGAAGAACACCATCCCAACCATGAAGCACGGGGGTGGCAGCATCATGTTGTGGGGGTGCTTTGCTACAGGAGGGACTGGTGCACTTCACAAAATAAATGGCATCATGAGGGAAGAAAATTATCTGGATTTATTGAAGCAACATCTCAAGACATCAGTCAGGAAGTTAAAGCTTGGTTGCAAATGGGTCTTCCAAATGGACAATGACCCCAAGCATACTCCAAAGTTGTGGCAAAATGGCTTAAGGACAACAATGTAAAGGTATTGGAGTGGCCATCACAAAGCCCTGACCTCAATCCTGTAGAAAATTTGTAGGCAGAACTGAAAAAGTGTGTGCGAGCAAGGAGGCCTACAAACCTGACTCAGTTACACCAGCTCTGTCTGGAGGAATGGGCCAAAATTCACCCAACTTATTGTGGGAAGCTTGTGGAAGGTTCCCTGAAACATTTGACCCAAGTTAAACAATTTAAAGGCAATGCTACCAAATACTAATTGAGTGTATGTAAACTCCTGACCCACTGGGAATGTGATGAAAGAAATTAAAGCTGAAATAAATCATTCTCTCTACTATTTTTCTGACATTTCACATTCTGGGAATTTTTACTCAGATTAAATGTCAGGAATTGTGAAAACTGAGTTTAAATGTATTTGGCTAAGGTGTATGTAAACTTCCGACTTCAACTGTATTAATATGCAAATAGTATTTATTGTCTTAGTGCCTTCAGAAAGTATTCACACCCCTTGACTTTTTACAGATTTTATTGTGTTACAGCCAGTGGCGGTTCTGGGGGGGGGGGGGGGGCAGTGCCCCTCTGACAACAATTTTGGACCACCTTGTGGCACCCCTAAATGTGGAGTATGAAATAATTTTTACATAACAAATTTTTGCTATCGTTCTTTTTTTACATCCATTATTAGACAGTGGCAACGATGATGATTATGAACATGGTCTTTTGCCTGCTAATGCCTGCAATGCAGTGAAGAAAACGATGACAACAATAACGTCTTATGTAACTGGCCCCTCTAACAGTACAACTGGCCCCAGCTTGGCCCCCCCAGTTGAAATGGTCTAGAACCGCCACTGGTTACAGCCTGAATTTAAAATGGATTAAATAGAGATTTTGTGTCACTGGCCTACACATAATGTCAAAGTGGATTTTTTTTTTAAATAAAGAAAAGCTGAAATGTCTTCAGTCAATAAGTACTCAACCCCTTTGTTATGGCAAGCCTAAATAAGTTCAGGAGTAAAAACAAGCCACATAATAAATTGCATTGACTCAGTCTGTGTGCAATAAAATTGTTTAACATGGTTTCTGAATGACTACCTCGTCTCTGTAACCCACACACACACAATTATCTGTAAAGTCCCTCAGTCGAGCAGTGAATTTCAAACGCAGATACAACCACAAAGACCAGGGAGGTTTATAATGCCTCGCAAAGAATGGCACCTATTGGTAGATGGCTAAAAATAAAAAGGCAGACACTGAATATCCATTTGAGCATGGTGAAGTTATTAATTACACTTTGGATGGTGTATTGGATGGTGACACCTATTCTCGTTGCCTGCTGCACTGCTGCTTGAATTCCAGCTGGAGATCTGTTCACCGTCTGCCCTGATTGTCCCCCCCCCCCCCCCCCTCCCCACTCCCCCCACTCTCTATTGGTTACACAGATTTTTAGCCTCCCATCCCATTCTAACCACCTCTCACCGGCTTTGTATTCATGTTACCTGATGAAATTGGTGTACAATATGATCTTGTTGCCATCTGATGCACATTCAGATGGCATAAATCAGTACTGCAGAGCTCTCCCTATCCTATCCTATGCCATGCCTTGATTGTATTACTGTTGATGATATCTGGAAATGTGCATGTACCCCCTGGCCCATCTACAGTTGCTAGCCCCAAATCTGACTTGTGCTCTGATATCTGCTTCACTGATTTCTGCTCTCGTAAAATCCAGGGTTTTCTGCACGTTAACACTAGAAGCTTACACATAAAATAGATCAATTGAAAGTGTGGGTTCCCAGCTCCAATCCAGATGTGTTGGTCATTACTGAGAAGTGGTTTTAAGGAAGAGTGTTTTGAATACTGATGTTAACCTTTCTGGTTATAACCTTTTTCGGCAAGACAGATCTTCCAAAGGTGGGGGAGTGGCAATCTTTACCAAGGATCACCTTCAGTGCTCAGTCTGTCCCCAAACAATTTGATTTGTTGGTTTTAAGTATTAAACTTTCAAATAGATCTTTGTTGACTGTTGCTGGGTACTATTGTCCTCCATCAGCACCGGCCTGTACCCTACCTGCCCTGAGCTCTCTCCTGGCCCCTTACACTAAGTCTGAATTCATCCTGCTAGGTGACCTAAACTGGGACATGCTTAAACCCCTGACCAAGTCCTAAAGCAATGGGACTCCCTAAATCTTTCTCAGATTATTACCGATCCCACAAGGTATGACTCCAAACACCCAGAAAAGGCTACTCTTCTTGATGTTATCCTCACAAATAATCCTGATAGGTATCAGTCTGGTGTTTTCTGTAATGACCTGTGTTCGTATTGGCTGCTCAGTGAAACGACCTGTCCTGATTTGTCATAGATGCTTGCTAAAAAACTTCCATGAGCAAGCCTTCCTTCATGAACTGGCCTCTGTAAAATGGTATAGAATCAGCTTGATCCCCTCTGTCAAAGACGCTTGGACCTACTTTTTTTCTATATTTTCAGTGATATTGTTAGCAAACACGTCCCCATAAAGAAAACGAGAATTAAAAACAGCTTCAGCCCATGGTTCGACGGTGATCTTGCAAAGTTACTCCACCTCAAGAATTGCATTTGGCGAAATGCTCGACACACGCATACTCATGCTGACTGGGTCTCATTCAGGCAAATGAGAAGTAAGTGCACTCAGGCGATCCGTAAGTTACTTTAAGGAGCAGTTCTCTCTCTGTGGGTCTAACCCCAAGAAGTTCTGGAAAACGGTTAAAGACCTGGAGAATAAACCCTCCTCCTCACAGCTGCACATGTCCCTTAAAGTTGATGATGTGGTTGTTACTGACAAGAAGCACATGGCTGAACTCTTTAATCACCACTTCATTAAGTCAGGATTCCTATTTGACTCAGCCATGCCTCCTTGCCCGTCCAACATTTCCTTGTCTCCCACCCCTTCTAATGAGACCATCTCCAATGCTTCTCCTTCTTTTTCCCCTGCCCCGCAACAAAGTTTCTCCCTGCAAGCAGTCACTGAGTCCGGGGTGCTAAAGGAGCTCTTGAAACTTGACCCCCAAAAAACATCTGGGTCAGATGGTTTAAACCCATTCTTCTTTAAGGTTGTGGCCCTTATCATCGCCAAGCTTATCTCCGACCGTTTTAACCTGTCTCTCCTTTCTTGGGAGGTTCCCATTGCTTGGAAGGCAGCCACGGTTCGTCCTTTATTTAAAGGGGGAGATCAAGCTGATCCTAACTGTTATAGGCCTATTTCTATTTTGCCCTGTTTATCAAAAGTGTTGGAAAAACTTGTCAATAATCAACTGACTGGCTTTCTCTCAAAGAGTGCAGTGTATAAAGTCAGAAAAATTGCTGTCTCAGCCACTGCCTGTCACCAAGGGAGTACCCCAAGGCTCAATCCTAGGCCCCACGCTCTTCTCAATTACATCAACAACATAGCTCAGGAAGTAGGAAGCTCTCTCCTCCATTTATGTGCAGATGATACAGTCTTATACTCAGCTGGCCCCTCCCTGGATTTTGTGTTAAATGCTCTACAACAAAGCTTTCTTAGTGTCCAACAAGCTTTCTCTACCCTTAACCTTGTTCTGAACACCTCCAAAACAAAGGTCATGTGGTTTGGTAAGAAGAATGCCCCTCTCCCCACAGGTGTGATTACTACCTCTGAGGGTTTAGAGCTTGAGGTAATCACCTCATACAAGTACTTGTGAGTATGGCTAGACAGTACACTGTCCTTCTCTCAGCACATATCAAAGCTGCAGGCGAAAGTTAAATCTAGACTTGATCGCTCCTCTTTCACCCCAGCTGCCAAACTAAACCTGATTCAGAAGACCATCCTACCCATGCTATATTACGGAGACATAATTTATAGATCGGCAGGTAAGGGTGCTCTCGAGCGGCTAGATGTTCTTTACCATTCGGCCATCAGATTTGCCGCCAATGCTCCTTATAGGACACATCACTGCACTATACTCCTCTGTAAACTGGTCATCTCTGTATACCCGTCGCAAGACCCACTGGTTGATGCTTATTTATAAAACCCTCTTAGGCCTCACTCCCCCCTATCTGAGACATCTACTGCAGCCCTCATCCTCCACATATAACACCCGTTCTGCCAGTCACATTCTGTTAAAAGTCCCCAAAGCACACACATCCCTGGGTTGCTCGTCTTTTCAGTTCGCTGCAGCTAGCGACTGGAACGAGCTGTAACAAACATTCAAACTGGACAGTTTTATCTCAATCTCTTCATTCAAAGACTCAATCATAGACACTCTTACTGACAGTTGTAGCTGCTTTGCGTGATGCATTGTTGTCTCTACCTTCTTGCCCTTTGTGCTGTTGTCTGTGCCCAATAATGTTTGTACCATGTTTTGTGCTGCTACCATGTTGTTTTGCTACCATGTTGTTGTCATGTTGTGTTACTACCATGCTGTGTTGTCATATGTTGCTGCCTTGCTATGTTGTTGTCTTAGGTCTCTCTTTATGTAGTGTTGTGTTGTCTCTCTTGTTGTGATGTGTGTTTTGTCCTATATTCATATTTTATAATTTTTTTATTTTTTATTTCCGTCCCCGTGGGAGGCCTTTTGCCTTTTGGTAGGCCGTCATTGTAAATAAGAATTTGTTCTTAACTGACTTGCCTAGTTAAATAAAGGTTAAATACAAATGTATTTAAAAAAAATACACCCAGTCACTACAAAGATACATGTGTCCTTCCTAACTCAGTTGCCGAAGAGGAAGGAAACCGCTCAGGGATTTCATCATGAGGCCAATGGTGACTTCAAAACAGTTACAGAGTTTAATGGCTGGGATAGGAGAAAACAAAGGATGGATCAACTGTCACACCCTGATCTGTTTCACTTGTCTTTGTGCTTGTCTCCACCCCCCTCCAGGTGTTACCCATCTTCCCCATATGTTCTCTGTTTGTCTGTTGCCAGTTCGTTTTGTTTTGTCAAGCCTACCAGCGGTTTTCCTGTGCTCCTGTTTTTCTCTAGTTCCTGTTTCTAGTTTTCCCAGTTGTGACCATTCTGCCTGCCCTGATCCTGAGCCTGCCTGCCATTCTGTACCTTGTCACACCACCCTGGATTACTGACCCCTGCCTGCCCTGAGCCTGCCATTCAGTACCTTTCGGACTCTGCTCTGGATTACTGACCTCTGCCTGCCCTTGACCTGTTGTTTGCCTGCCCTGCTGTTTAGTAATAAGCTTTTGTTACTTCGAAACTGTCTGCATCTGGGTCTTCTCCTGAGCCTTGATATCAACAACATTGTAGTTACTCCACAATACTAACCTAATTGAAAGTATGAAAAGAAGCAAGCCTGTACAGAAAAGAAATGTGGCAAAGAAATTAACTTTATGTCCTGAATACAGCACAACACATCACTGTGTCACGCCCTGACCCTAGTTATCTTTGTTTTCTTTATTATTTGGTTAGGTCAGGGTGTGACAAGGGTGGTTTGTTTAGTTTTTGGATTGTCTAGGGTTTTTGTATGTCTAGGGGTTTTCTAGTCTAGGTGTTTATATGTCTATGGTTGCCTAGATTGGTTCTCAATCAGAGGCAGCTGTTTATCGTTGTCTCTGATTGGGGACCATATTTAGGTAGCCATATTCCTTGGGTATTTTGTTGGTTGTTATTCTATGTTTAGTTGCCTGTTCTGCACTAGCCATATTGCTTCACGGTTCGTTTTGTTCGTTTTGCATCATGTTATGGGTATGCTTGTAATCGGCAAGGACTAGGGAGTTTTTTTTAGGATAAAAACAAATGGAATAGAACTAAGCACAGGCAAAATCCTAGAGGAAAACCTGGTTCAGTCTGCTTTCCAGCAGACTGAGAGACAAATTCGGGGAGACAAATTCACCTTTCAGCAGGACAATAACCTAAAACACAGGGGCCAAATATACACTGGAGGGACTGGCCTAGTTACAGTTTCGACTTAGTTCATCTTGAAAATCTATGGCAAAACTTTAAAATGGCTGTCTAGTAATGACCAACAACCCACTTGACAGAGCTTGAAGAATAAAAAATAAAAATAAAGTGTAAATATTGTACAATCTAGGTGTACAAAGCTCTTAGAGACTTACCCAGAAAGACTCGCAGCTGTAATTGCTGTCAAAGATGATTCTAACATATATTGACTCAGGGGTATGAATACTTTTGTAAATTAGATATTTATGTTTTTAATTTTCAATAAATGTCATTATGGGTTATTGTGTGTTGACATTTTTTTTAAATTCAGGCTGTAACAACCAAATGTGGAACACGTCAAGGGGTATGAATACTTTCTGAAGGAGCAAAACTGAAATAGCCCATCATTTATAAAATAAATGGGTCAATTTCGGTGAACAAAACACAAGGCACTAAGAACACTAAACACAATATGGGTTGACATAACCCAGCGCAACCAGTCTAGCGTGCACATACACGAAACAACAAATAATTCCAGACACAGACATGGGGGGAACAGAGGGTTATATACACGTCTAATACTGAGGGAATTGAAACCAGGTGTGTAGGAAAACAAGACAAGACAAATGGAAAAATGAAAGGTGGATCGGCGATGGCTAGAAAGCCGGTGACGACAACCGCCAAATGCCGCCCGAACAAGGAGAGGAACCGACTTCGGCGGAAGTCGTGACATGAACACTGTCGTGTATTTTAATGTCATGATGGCGAGAAAAGGGTATTTTTCACATTGTTTAAGTAGTATCCTCTTGAGTGAAGTCGTATTTTCCTGCATTCTAAGAGCAGTGTATGAACCATATATATATTTTATTTTTTATTTCACCTTTATTTAACCAGGTAGGTAGTTGAGAACAAGTTGTCATTTGCAACTGTGACCTGGCCAAGATAAAGCAACGCAGTTCGACACATACATATATACTTATTTTATTTCTATTTTTTTGTGGCCTCTTGGGCCCCCCACAGGCCTGGGCTAAGGGGCTTCAGCCCCGGTAATCCCTTGCATCATGCCGGCCCTGGCCCTCAGGCCAGTCCACGTGCTGCACTATTGTCATTCCACCCCGTGAGCGAATCAGTTCACCCCCATCTTTCAAACCGAAAGCTGTATCACAGACAGCGAGAGAAATAAATCTAACAATTTCCACAAACGTCGCCGACATGTCATACACCAGCGAGAGCAGGTACGATAAATAAACGACTACATGATATTATGCTCGGTCAGAAGGAATAAACCTTAATCTATCACCTCATAAACATGTTTCGCCTATTCGAATTAACCATTAACTCGGGAACAACCAGATCATTGCCATAGCAACGGCGATCATTCCTCATAGAGAATTTGAGAGTGCAGTGAGAAAGCGCAAGACTAATGTGGCGGCAGTAGCTCTCGTTTCTGATAACGCCCCCGGTCAAAGTGACAGGTAGATAGCCAAAACGTCCTTCCCATATGATACAAGGTGGATGGAAGGAAATAGACTACAGATAGCCAGTTTGAATTCGATGAGAGCTTGCCTATATTGCACACAATAAAACCACGCTGCAGCCTAAACACTGCAGGCTATGCAGGCACAAGATTAGGCTATAAGCCTATACTCTCTTAGAGAAAAGGGTTCCAAAAGTGTTCTTCGGGTGACTCAATAGGCAGTTGTGTAAAGTACTTAAGTAAAAATACTTAAATGTACTACTTAAGATGTTTTTTGGGGTATCTGTACTTCACTATATATTTTTGCCAACTTTTACTTTTACACCGCAACATTCTTATAGAAAATAATATCGGCAACTTTTTACTCCATACATTTTCCCTGACACAAAGGTACTCAATGCATTTCGAATGCTTAGCAGGACAGGAAAATTGTCCAATTCACACGCTTATCAAGAGAACACCCCGATCATCCCTACTGCTTCTGATCTGGCAGACTCACTAAACACAAATGCTTCGTTTGTGAATGATGTCTGAGTGTTAGAGTGTGCCCCTGACTATCCATAAATTAAAATAAACAAGAAAATGATGCCATCGTGTTTGCTTAATATAAGGAATGTGAAATTATTTATCCTTTTTATATTTTATATTTTTTAATTAAATTTACTTTTGATACTTAAGTATATATAAAACCAAATACATGTAGACTTTTACTCAAGTAGTATTTTACTGGGTCATTTTCTATTAAGGTATATTTACTTTTACTCAAGTATGACAATTGGGTACTTTTTCCACCACTGTCCCTTGCCGGTTCCAAGTAAAACCCTTTTGGTTCCGGGTAGAACCATTTTGGGTTCCATGTAGAACCCTCTGTAGAAAGGGTACTACCTGGCAGCCGAAACGGTTCTACTTGGAACCCTTACCTACCCTAACCTAACCTAACCCTAATCCTTAATAGTGTGCAATCTTTTTGTAAATACCTTATAAATAGTTGAATATGGACCGTATTAAAGTGTAACTGTCTATTTAGCATACAAACTACAGAGGCTGCTCACCCTACAAAAAACAATGCTAAAACATGCAGAATTCCACTGCATAATTTCAAGATGCAAACTTGAAAACTCATCAGTCACTGGAGTTGTTTTCCTGCAAAGCTACAGGAGGGACTAGGCTAGGGAGAGATTAGAATTCAGAGTACATGCCTCTCTAGGCTGCTCCTGAGAAGAAATACTGTATATCAGGGCTTTTCGTTGTAGCCTACATTAGGCTAGGCCTGTTTGGTATTCAAATGCTCTGAACGCGGCTGCTGTGCTGTGGTCGATCCCGCTTCCGTATTCATAGCGCAAGGGACAGGAACTTTGCCAGAGCGACCGTCAGGACCTTCGACAGCTCTGTGTAGGAGGGAAGGCATGGGGCAATGTTGGGCAATATAGTTTACCCTGTTGCGCACTCCGTGCTCATCGTTTGTTTTCTAGTTTCTCAGTACTTTTCTGGTTTCTCAGACATGAGCAGTCGTGCAAGTTGAGCCTGTGGATGCCCCATGTGGCAGGTGATTTTTTTTTACTGATAACAACTAGATGCAAAGAATTCCAGTAGTCTGGTCTTTCTGGTTCAACACACACTTGAGTGGTGATGTGTGTGAGTGTATGTGTGTTTGTGTGTGTGTGTGTGTGTGTGTGTGTGTGTGTGTGTGTGTGTGTGTGTGTGTGTGTGTGTGTGTGTGTGTGTGTGTGTGCGTCCCCTGTGTGTAGTGGAAAATAGCTATTTTACATTTTCAGCAAGTAATCATAATCTTTGGGCAACAAAAATATATTACTGACTTGCCCAATGGGTAAATGTCTTTGAGGCCTGAATGTCAATTCCTGCATTCTATAGGATGAACTAGACTAGAATAGACTACTTGCTTCTTTGCTTGCTTAGTTCCCCTTAACTTAGTACCCCATTGTTCCCTTTCCTATAGCCCTTTCTCTAGCTACCTTTTCTTGCAACCTCTCACTCATTACTGCCTTTAAGAGCTCTATACACCGAGAGAGAGGGAGAGCATTAACCACACTGACCCATTACTGCCTTTAATTAAGAGCTCTATACACCGAGAGAGAGGGAGAGCATTAACCACACTGACCCATTACTGCCTTTAAGAGCTCTATACACCGAGAGAGAGGGAGAGCATTAACCACACTGATTGCTCTCTTCAATGGCTTCTCATGTCAGAGAACTCTAGTCCACTCCATCCCCACAGACCATCTTTCTCTCTCTCTGTCTGTCTGTCTGTCTGTCTGTCTGTCTGTCTGTCTGTCTGTCTGTCTGTCTGTCTGTCTGTCTGTCTGTCTGTCTGTCTGTCTGTCTGTCTGTCTGTCTGTCTGTCTGTCTGTCTGTCTGTCTGTCTGTCTGTCTGTCTGTCTGTCTCTCTCTCTCTCTCTCTCTCTCTCTCTCTCTCTCTCTCTCTCTCTCTCTCTCTCTCTCTCTCTGTCTCTCTCTCTCTCTGTCCTTGCCTTCAGGACAGAGTGAGAGATGTCTACTCACCCAGTGAATTGAATTGATCGAATTTGATGAATTGCTGAAGCCATTCCACCCCCCATGACCAAGGCTGACGGGGCCAGAGGGATGGGGGTTTATTTACGCATCCTAACCCTTCAATCAGGCTTCAGGGGCCACTTGTTGGAAGTGCATGTGTGTGCATGCACACACACTCATACATCACCACCCACGCGTTTGTGTTGAGTATCGCATTTTGATGTGTGTGTAAGGGACTGCTTGCTTACTGTGCTCCAGTGGATTTGCTTATGGAGGCTTCTCAGCCTGTGATTCATCACCATCCTGCCAAGTTACTCTGCCCAGGGCCTGAGCTAAACGCTCCACTGCAGGAGTGGGACAAAACTGCATTTACACCCCTCAAATCCTTCCCTTTGCCCCTAACCCTTCACTGTTGGCCCTTTCTTTCTTTCTTCTCCCTCTCTCTCTCTCTTTTTCTCACTCCACTTCGCAGGTACACCTATGAGCAGTACAAAGAGACAGCTGATTGGCTGCTGGAGCGTACGCAGCACATGCCCAAGGTGGCCATCATCTGTGGTTCTGGACTGGGAGGGCTGGCAGACTTACTGGAGAATAGTGTAGCCTTCCCTTATAAAGACATCCCTCACTTCCCTCAGAGCACAGGTACAGTATACACACACAACCTTGAAGACTTATGTTTGACACTGTGTTGTGAGTCTGTAGCTTAACATCTTCTTCACCTCACATGACTACATTGCATAATAAAGTTGTAAAGCCATGTCATCAACATTGGTCCCAGATTACATCATTAATGAGGGACCATGGTGAGTAGATGGGGGGGGTAGCTGGGTTGTTTTCCTACTCAGACGTAAGCTCTGGGGTACAGGGCTTAATCACCCCTTAGGGGGTAGGGGAACTGGCCCTGCCACTGAGACACACAGGGAGATGCCCACCTACTAAACACACACACCAAACTCCACCATACTGCACACCAGGTAGACTGGCCTGTTAGTGCTTTGACCTGCAACTTCACCTCCTTTCCTCATCTGTCTCCCTTAATCCCATCCCATGTAGGGTAACATACGTGTGTATGTATGTGTGTGTGTGTGTTTGCGTGCACACGTGTGTGTGCAACACCTCGTCGGACCCAAATCTGGCAAGGAAGTTGGTGTATTTTATTGTGAATGTGCCAGTGTACCACAAGCTGCCGGTGGCACCTTAATCGTGGAGGATAGACTCCTAGTAATGGCTGGAACAGAATAATGGAATGGTATCAAACACATCAAACACATGGTTTCCATGTTGTTGATACCATTCCATTCACTCCATTCCAGCCATTATTGTGAGCTTTCTTCCCCTCAGCAGCCTCCTGTGCTGTCCCCATATTTGTGTATCTCTCTCTCTCTCTTTCTATCAGTGCCAGGCCATGCTGGGAATCTGGTGTTTGGGGAGCTGCAAGGGAAGGCCTGTGTTTGTATGCAGGGCAGGTTCCATTACTATGAGGGCTACAGCATTGCCATGGTTAGACTGCCTCTTCCGCTCTGAAACACAAGGCAACACACATACACCGCTCTGAAACACAAGGCAACACACATACAGTACATACCATGTTGTGTATGCTATCCTTTCCATAAAAAGTATTTTGAAGACAAATTGCTGTAAAAAAAGAGACATGCAGTAAACATAGGTCCTGCTTAGACAGTATCAGTTACATGAGCTTGTTACATAGTACTGTTTTGGATTCTGCTGTGTCACTGTCCAACATGAAGCTCCTAGACTACTCTGACCACAGAGCTGGCAGATTACATTATAGTTGGGACTGCAGTGGGCTGCTGAGTCCTAAGTACAGACAGCTGATTAACGTGATGATGCTCTCTGTCACTCCAAGACATTGTAATGGTGTAGGTCCACTCTGACTGCTGTAGTACTGTATATTCTTTGTGTTGTGCAGGTGACGTACCCGGTGCGTGTGTCTACTCTGCTTGGGGTGGAGACGTTGATAGTGACCAACGCTGCAGGAGGACTGAACCCTAAGTTCAATGTTGGTGACATCATGTTGATCAGAGACCACATCAATATGCCTGGCCTGGCCGGCATCAACCCTCTGAGGGGACACAACGATGACAGGTGAGACACCTAAACTATGAGACAATCAAACAGGTGCCTTTGATCATCAGTGAGCCACCAAAACACTGAGACCAAATTACCATAAATGACACCCTATTCTATGGGGTTCTGTCCTATGCACTTTCTACTGTATTGAGAATAGAGTGTAATTCGAGATTTGTCATGTTTGAGTCTGAACTAGCAATTCAAGTGCCTCTAAGCAGTCATCGCTAAGCCACTGATAATGAGATGTCGATAACCTAAATGGAGTTATGACGGTAATGAGTCATTTAGCTGTGATGAGCTCTTATTACCATCATTAGGTGCTTTGATTGTTGAAGGTATGTGTGGACTTTAAAAAAGTACACTTTGGCATGTGAGGTTTTGGGGTGTATGTTTGAGAGCGTTCAGTGTGTGTGTTAAGTCTACTGTTCTGTGTGTGTGTGTGTGCGTGAGTGTAGGTTTGGTGTGCGGTTCCCCTGCATGTCGGATGCATATGATGCAGACCTGGGCCGTTTGGCTCGAGAGGTGGCGGAGGAGCAGGGCTGTTCCTCTTTCCTCCAACAGGGGGTGTACTGCAATGTGGGCGGCCCCGCCTTCGAGACAGTGGCAGAGAGCAAGATACTGCTGAGCCTGGGGGCAGACGCTGTGGGTGAGTACAAGACACTGATTTATGGTCAGCTTTCAGATCTGTGCTAAAGGGAAACTTGTACCTTGAGGGAGCACATCAGGCCTCTGATGTGTATACTATCTTCTGACTGAGGAAATGGAGAAGGCTCTCCCCAAGAGCACTCTATCTGAAAGAGAGCGACCCGGCTCTACATATTTTACTGGTTTGTGACTCACTAACACCGCCCCCCGGTTAGAGGGGAATAAAGCAGCCAAAGAACAAACACACAGGAACTTTATTTAAACACACTGAGGAAGATGAATATGTTGATGCATATGGGGATGTACATGGGGATGAAAAGTGGGAGAGGTTGTGGAATGGTAGTGGATTTTGGGCATGCACACCATCCCACAAGTCCAGAGATATTATTGAGTCCAGTTGTTGATGGGCAGAGACCTGCTTGAGGGAGACTGCAAGTATTGTGTGACCTGTATAATCAAGAGGATGGGTAAATGTCCGGCCCCCTACTATCCTCCCTAGCAACCAACCAGGGCACATCTCACACAGGTCAGGGAGAGTTTGAGAGGCAGGTTTATGGGGCCCCCTAGACTCTTCGGCTCCAGTTGTGGGTGATGGGGAGTGGAGTGTGAAGCTCAGGGTTGTGAGGTGCTAATATCAGTCACTGGAATTTGTAATAATATCTAACCAATGACACCATCAATAAAACGTAGACACACACACACGTGGAGAGGTGCATGCAGCTAGAAACAAAATTAGGAACAAACAAACGGATGTTAATAACAGAAAATGTCAGGTGCTCCTTTCTCTCTAACACACAACATCAGTTGACATCCCACTGGGCACACACTGGCTGAATCAACATTGTTTCCACGTAATTTCAATGAAACCAACGTGGAATAGACGTTGAACTGATGTCTGTGCCCAGTGGGATATCTATGCCAATGGGGTCAGCTTCAGGGGTCATAGTTCAATTGATCTGAACCCTGAGTGGTGTCAGTTAGAGGGTAACAGGTTGACAGGGAGGAAGCTGTACATGTTATCCTTTGACATTACTCATTTTCTAGGTCTCCCCCTCCCCCTATCTTTCCCTTCCCCTCTTTATCCCCTGTCTTCACACACCCACACCCTCCTATATCACTTTCTCTCTCTCCCTCTGTCTCCCTCTGACCTCTCCCTTTTAACTCTGTCTTGCTCCCTGTCTCTCGCTCCCTCTCACTCAGGTATGAGTACAGTGCCAGAAGTGATTGTGGCTCGTCACGGTGGTCTGCGTGTGTTTGGTCTGTCTCTCATCACCAACCGCGTGGTATCAGAGTATGGCAGCCAGGAACGCGCCAACCATGAGGAGGTGCTGGAAATCACCCAGCGACGCACACAGGACCTGCAGAAACTCATCATCAACCTCTTGGCCCGAATATAGATACACACACTATCTGATAGTGATGTTCAATACATTTTTTATTTATTGAACCTTTATTGAACCAGGTAGGCTATTTGAGAACAAGTTCTCATTTACAACTGCGACCTGGCCAAGATAAAGCAAAGCAGTTCGACACATGCAACAACACAGTTACACATGGAATAAACAAACATACAGTCAATAATACAGTAGAAAAAGTCTATGTCACGTTCGTCATAACTAGGAGACCAAGGCGCAGCGTGAGATGAATACATTCTTCTTTATTTAAACAAAGAACACTAAACAAACTAACAAGACGCTATAAACACGAGTGCTGACATGCAACTACACATAGACAATAACCCACAAAACCAAAATGGAAAATGGCAACCTAAATAGGATCCCCAATCAGAGACAACGATAAACAGCTGTCTCTGATTGGGAACCAATTCAGGCCACCATAGACCTACATTTACCTAGACAATACCAAAACCCATAGGTATACAAAAACCCCTAGACAAGACAAAAACACCCATACCACCCTCGTCACACCCTGACCTAACCAAAATAATAAAGAAAAGGCGGGCAGGGTGTGACAGTCTATATACAGTGTGTGCAAATGAGGTAGGATAAGAGAGGTAAGGCAATAAATAGGCCATGGTGGCAAAGTAATTACAATATAGCAATTAAACACTGGAATGGTAGATGTGCAGAAGATGAATGTGCAAGTAGAGATACTGGGGTGCAAAGGAGCAAGATAAATAAATAAATACAGTATGGGGATGAGGTAGTTGGATGGGCTATTTACAGATGGGCTATGTACAGGTGCAGTGATCTGTGAGCTTACCTAGCAAAGACTTGTAGATGACCTGGAGCCAGTGGGTTTGGCGGCGAGTATGAAGCGAGGGCCAGCCAACGAGAGCGTACAGGTTGCAGTGGTGGGTAGTATATGGGGCTTTGGTGACAAAACGGATGGCACTGTGATAGACTACATCCAATTTGTTGAGTAGAGTTTTGGAGGCTATTTTGTAAATGACATCGCCAAAGTTGAGGATTGGCAGGATGGTCAGTTTTACGAGGGTATGTTTGGCAGCATGAGTGAAGGATGCTTTGTTGCGAAATAGGAAGCCGATTCTAGATTCATTTTGGATTGGAGATGCTTAATGTGAGTCTGGAAGGAGAGTTTACAGTCTAACCAGACACCTAGGTATTTGTAGTTGTCCACATATTCTAAGTCAGAACCATTCAATACTGTCAGTACAATAAAAACTAAGGACAGCTTGAATCAGAGAGATACGAGTGTATCTGATCCCACACACTGTTTTCCAAATCAGTATTTGTGAGTTATTAATATGTGCCTGAGATTGAGAGGACTTGGAACTCAACTCCACCTTATTATTGTCCACAACTGATTATTCTTTCTTAAGTAATATCTTATTTTCTTCAGTCGAAAGTCCTTTTTGTAACTATCTTTCTAAAAATAAATGAATATATTATATTATAGTACTGTTAGCTGTTATTGTACTGATAGTATTGACAGTTTTAATTTATTAATATAAAAGTTTTTATTATTCTATGAACATAATTTCTCTTTCTGCTTACTTGCTGTTGTTGCCTTGCTTATAACCCTGCATCTCTTCTGAAACACTCTTGTGAAATAAAAGGCACCATTCCAATCATGTGTGTCTACCTCTATGTTCAACTGCTTTTAAGTTCATCAATCTGTTAATCAAATGGTTTGGTAAGTTAAACCAATATTGCTTCTCTGATCATGCTACATCGAAAGAGAAGGAAGAGAGGAAGAGTGGGAATGGGGAGATGGAAAGATGCTAGAGTAAGTCTCATTGATCCAAGCAGGAGATGTTCTGGTGAAACTACAGAAGACAAGAAAGGTATTGTCATCAATAACATGGATCAATAACCAAATGGAGAGAGGGATGGAGATAGAAGGATAGTGAGGAACTAGAGAGAAATGATGAAGGGAGAAAAGGAGAGGATTGCAGTTGCATAGAGGGGATGACGGGCAGGATCTACTGTAAGCAAAATTACCTCTTGGTTTAGATTGAACTCCCTGAACACCCATCCTAAACACACACATGTCACGCATACTCTCATCCCACATAGCTCTACCCCAGGTATGGAGTAAAAATACATTAAAAAAATTCAGAAATGAAATTAAAATGGTCTGAATAGCCTGTTATACACCTGCCCACCTCCTTTATGCCCCCTCCCTCCCCCATGTCCCCTATTGTGTTAAAATATGCACATTATCCTTTATTACCATTTCATCCTCACTCTAATTTACATTTAAATGCTAAATATGCAGATTACGTTTTTTTAAAGGACGTTACCCTGATTGAAAATGTACTTTCAAATGATCCATGGGGGGTGCAGTGAGAGTGGCATGCTAAAATAATACCCTCACCTTCTTATCAGCAGATTAAATGTAATGGCCTTTCTGATGACCGGATGGTTAACTAAAGAGATTAGGTCTGAGGGTCACTGTACAGTATGTGTGTTAGTGCGTGCATACATGCGTGGGGATATTTTTGTGTTCAGGTAAACCTTGCGTGAGGATTTAATGGAAATATTCACGTGAGAGCTGATCAGTGGTCCATCTACTCAAACTACTACACCCTACTCTCTCTTCCAATCTCTCTATCGCTCCCTCTCCCCCTCTCCCCTCTATCGCTCCTCTCCCCCCTCTCTCTCTCCTCTCCCAGAGAGATCAGAGCAGAGGGAAACACTCCTATATACACTGTCTGTAATTATTATGCATACAGTATAGATTTCACAACAGGGGTCCGCACACACACACACTCTCTCTCTCTCTCTCTCTCTCTCTCTCTCTCTCTCTCTCTCTCTCTCTCTCTCTCTCTCTCTCTCTCTCTCTCTCTCTCTCTCTCTCTCTCTCTCTCTCTCTCTCTCTCTCTCTCTCTGGGAATGGGAGAAAAGTGAGAAGAAAATAGATAAAGGAGGAGTGGGGATATCCCCCATACCAGAGCCTAAAGACGCTTTATTATACTTTAGTGGCAGTACAATATAGTCGTCCTAGTGGGTGATAGGATTTGTGCCAGCTATGAGGTTGAATGGCCAAGGAGTCTGAGGAGAAACTTAAATCTAAACAGACCCTATAGAAGAGCTGTGCTTACTGCGTGGGAGATGAGGCAGTGACAGAGGGATGCATGGATGGATGGGGGGAGAAAATGGGAGTAAATTAGGAACGGTGAGAGAGGGGATAGTACAGTCTTTTGTCAAAGTGATACTTGATAAGTACAGTAAGATCAATGGTGAGGCATTTGGTAGAGCAGAGAGATAAATACTCGTTACCAGAGCATGTGCGCACACACACACACACACACACACACACACACACACACACACACACACACACACACACACACACACACACACACACACACACACACACACACACACACACACACACACACACACACACACACTCACTCCCTCACGCACTCGCACTCGCACTCGCACTCACACGCACGCATACACACACACTCGCACGCACGCACGCGCGCACGCGCACACACACACACACACACACACACTTAGTTGGATTCCTACTGTGTTGGCCTGTTTGATGGGACAGACTATGTGATGAAATGCTTTGATGTCATTTTTGGCTCATGAGTGCAAGTATATAGGGCCTTTCTCTGTATGATTATATTTCCATAATTCCAATCAACAGAGAGAACTGCCCGTGTTATTCTGCATGGACAGAGCCTGCATGGACAGTGCCATTGAGTATCTCTCATCCCTCTGAGGGGAGTGACAGAACAGTACAGCTCCTGCAGGCTCTCACACTCCTTGGCTCAGAGTACATTCAGGTTCAGAGCCGCTGCGCCCCCTTCTGTCAGCGTGAAAAGTGCATGCGCCGCGGGGGGGGTTTAAAAGCCCGGGTTGAGTGGGAGCCGCTGACTGTTTGGAGAGGCTCTGGATCAGACTGGGACCAAGTTAACTAGGGAAGAAGAAAAAGCAGCAGCGACTGAACGATGGCGAGTCAAGCACAGCAGCCCCCTCAACTCCACCTGGCAGAGCTCACCGCGGCGCAGTTTCTCGACATCTGGAAACATTTCGACGCAGACGGTCAGTACTGCTACGGCCAGGGGGTTAAAATTGGGCAGGACTGGACTATGGGCATATCATAGGAGTAGGCTGGTTGTAAATTCAGAATGGTTGGATAGTTGTTAAATTGATAGGCTAGTGCTTGGTGGGACAGAGAAAGTGAGCAGATGTGATAGACGAGGGTAGGAAGTCCCGTGTGTTGTACTGCGGGACAGAGGAGCATATGGATTGTTATTTAAACAGCGTCTTGGGAATCTTGGCTGTGATTGTCAGTCAGAGTTCCCTGTGCCCTGTACCCTGTTCTGTGATCATGCAATTCTGGAAAGATTTTTAACTTGACACTAATTTTTTAACTTTAATTGCACAATTAGCATATTGAAGTTGTATAAAGGGGCATTTGTGGGGTTTGTAGATATTTGTTGCAGAACTGTCAGATAAGGAAACATATTTTGAAGTAGCAAAGTAGAAAAGCATTTTCAAATAGTTCAGTTTGTGCATTTTCCCCACACGAGCGTTATATGAGATTTCATATAGGCTACATATAATCCCCTATAACCATATTTGTTATTCATCATTTTATTTTAGTTCCTCAATTACGCATCAAACCGCGCCAAGCTGTGGAACAGAAGAGCGCTGCTTTGGACCACATTTGTGGCACTATTTTCTGTGCGTAAAACACGAAAGTCTAATACAGCACTACATTCTTTGAGAGTAAACATGCGTTGTTCTTGCTAGATCATTTATTATATAGAGTGGTGACGTGTGTGCAAAACGGAGTGGCTGTTTGATCGCTGTGAATTATATATGTGCCTGGCTTGTAGCGACCCCAACGAGGCAACCGGATCCGCGCGTCTCCTATGAATGAATCTACAGTAGCCTATGTCATCACCGGGGCTTCTGCCAGGCGCGGTGTATTGACAGGCAGCTTGCCGTGTCCGGTCTGGGAATGGGAAGGAGTGGAGCGGGAGAGAGAGTAGGGGGGGAAGGGGGTTAGGAGAAGGGGGAGCAGTGTGTGAAGAAGATGAGGAGACAGGACAGAGAGGATGGTAAAGTGGAAGTGGGGGGAGAGGAGAGACGAGGGAGAAGTAGTGATGGGGAAAATGAGTGCGACGGAATGAAAATAGGAAATAGCCATATAGCCTTTAAAGTCATTGGGGTAGAGGGATGGTAGTGCACGCACTTTATACTGGGCGGTTATGGGTGTGACTGACTGCAGATCGATGGCCCAGTCGCGGGTATGGTGTGCGTCACTGTGCGCTAGAGCTGGTCTCCGTCACACAGCACTCAAAGGTGATCATGAAAGGTTATAAACAGTGATTATAACAGCAGCTATACGAGTTGCTAAATCCCATGACCCTCAGTATCTCTCATTTACGTCTTTGGATTTAAATATATTGCATGGTATAGCACTGCGTTTTCTTTCTTTAATCCATCCATCCATGCATTCATTTCTGCACTGTATGCACAGCATGTTGAATCCTTCTCCCCCCATCCCATGGTGGTCCCTTAGGGCCATGGGAGACGTTCTGCTTGGCAGCAAAACGCTGGGCTAGGCCCGTTTAGACTTACTGAGGGCTCTACTAAACACGCGCCTGTTGAAGTGTGTAAAGATGTGTCAAAAAGTCTGTGACATTGTGCAGGCTTGACATGTTTCCGCCCCATAGCGCTCACTCTGAGCTCTGCAGCCACTCACCTAGAGCGTGTAAACAGTCACACCTGAGCAAGCGCAGGGATTCTCCGAGCCGCTCAAACACTCCACTGCCCCAGCCGAAGGTTAAATCCGCCCACCGGGTCAACTAAGCCATACGCATCCCTGGTGTGCACTGGGCTGGAATGGACCTAGAAGTAGTAGAGCCAGGGATGAGGAATGAGTGCAATTACACACACACACACACACACACACACACACACACACACACACACACACACACACACACACACACACACACACACACACACACACACACACACACACACACACACACACACACACACACACACACACACACACAAGACAACACACACACACACACTCTAATTCCACAAATTATAGTTTGTGGAATGTAAAAATAGGTCTCACTCTTCGCTGTGAATACATGAATGCATTTAAGGCTTTTCAGGGATGTCGTGCCAGTGATCCATCTGTGGGAGGCAGAGGTGGTTAACAGAAACACATTGCGGCCAAGCGGGTTTGTGTCGGTCTGTCCTGTCGAATCCGTGCACCAATCTGTGTCCATAGTCTCATACATGATAAAGTGGGACTAGAGCTGGGGTAGTGGAGCATGCTTTTCAAGAATCCTAGATTTTATTTTTCGGCCACTGTCAATGACACGTTTCAGATTTAAAACTTCAGATGATTCACTCTTAGGACAGGCCTTGTATGGTGTGTGCGTGTGTGTTATGGTTTGTGCAGAATGTGTCTGTGTGTGGACTAGAGAATAGGCCTATGATATTTGGGAAGCGCATGCATTATTCCACTCTTCACACCAAATATTATTACATGCAAGGAAACAAGATCTATGTCTAACATAACTGGAAAATGTATGAACAGGTCCAAGCCTTTTGGGGCCCTATACGAGATTTGGTTAGGGGCCTACCACCTCGCTGGTAAAATATTTTAGTGGCTCCCCACTTGACCATGGAAATATTTATACATTTTTAAAGTTCATTTCCTGTAATTCCACACATTTTGCCATAGGGCATAGAGAACATTTTGCCGTTTTAAAGCAAGTTTTCTGCAATTGTACACATTTTGCCATAGGGCGAAAAGAAACTATAGCAAATGTCTAACTAATTTCATGCAATTTTATTTGTGAGTGAGAGTGGCAAAAATCAGTGGGGGCCCCCTAAAGGGCAGGGCCCTTGCGCACGTGCCCTTTGTTCCCGTTCGGTAATTTATTTATTATTACTACAAATTTAGATAGCAGGGTAGACTAATTTACCAATCTAAAAATGTGTAGCTTCGTGGGCTAATTGAGTGCTGTCAGTGACTGACATAACAAGAGGAAAACTGCTGATGCACAACCACATTTCGAAATTGCGCTTTGTGTATTCTGCTGTTCAAATTCTCAACAGTAAGAATGAGTTCCTTTTTGGGTCAGGGGCCCCCTAGCGGCCAGGGGACGTAGACAAACCGCCTATGTCGCTTATGCCCAAGTCCGGCCCTGTGTAAAGACATGGGCATAATTCACACTAAATCCTCACATTGGGAAGAGCAATTAGGATTATTTGTGATGGGGTCTGCCCATATCTAGCATAATATCCATGTCTCTGGTGAAACTTCTTTACACAGTTAAACAGCCAACTCACCCACTTCCCTCCCACACAGTACAGGAATATGTTTAGTTGTGCTTCTGTGGAGTGATGACATGTTGATATAGAGAGGAGACAGCCCTCAGTTCCTCTATCTGATGGGCTGATTTATTTACATACACAAAGCTTTGTGTTTCTGCAGTGATTTGCTTACATCTCAAAGACCAGCCGAGCCGATGCACAGATGGTGATATACCTATCAAATACAACACACAAAGTTAAAAGTTTTACATTGAAAGTTTTATTAGTAGTATGGGATACGTATTGTATACATCGTCCAACGAAATGCTTACTTGCAGGTTCCTTCTCGACAATGCAACAACAATAAAAAACAGTAAAAAAATAAGAATAAAAAGAAAAAGTGAGCCTGTTGGTATTAGACCACATGCTTCGTAACAGTCTGCCTGAAGGTAAGGGAGAGAACAGCTCGTGGCGGGGGTGTGTGGGGTCCATGATGATGCAGAGTGCCTTCCTCATGCACAGTTTCAAGTAGACGTCCTGGATGGGTGGAAGCATGGTCCCAGTGATGTACTCGGCCGTCTTTACCACGCGCTGGAGGGCTTTGCGGTCGTGGACGGAGCAATTCCCATACCAGGCCGTGAATCAACCGTTCAGGACGCTCTTGATGGTTCAGCGGTAGTATTTGGAGCAACATGACAAATTTCTTCAGCTGCCTTAGGAAATAGAGACGCTGTTGCACCCTTTTGACAAGAGTGGTGGTGTTGTTGATCCATGACATGTCCTCTGTGACGTGGATGCTGAGGAACTTTAAACTAGTGACTCTCTCTACTGTAGTCCCGTTGATGTGGATCAGGGCATGTTCCTTCCTCTGCTTCCTGAAGTCAACAGTCAACTCCTTTGTTTTGCTGACATTGAGGGAAAGGTTGTTGTCATGATGTCACCACAATGCCAGTTCACTTATCGCCTCTCTATAGGTGAACTAGTCATTGTTGGTTATCAGGCCTACAACTATCGTGTTGTCAGCAAACTTGCTGTACACCATGCGTAGCCAGTCACATGCCTGTCATGTTTGTGAATGTTGCTACAGAATATCTAGTGCCCCAATAAACATCTACCTGACCCCCCACTGTCAATCGCCCAGGCACAAAGCCATTCCACTGTGAATATGTTGCTAATGCCTTCTGAGCTGCAGGCAATTCCTGTTTTTAAATAGCATTCTGTGGCAACATTACCAGAGAATTTCCACACTTCCCATTCGTAAATGCCACCCTGATCTGCCTAAAGTCTCCAGATGTGGGCAGTGCTTTGGTCATGTGAATAATGCAGAACCCCTACCTTCTCCCAACACTGAGCTAAACTACAAGAATGTTAGAGCGGGTCCTTTCTTCTGCCCTCTCTTTACCCCCCCTCTCTCTCTATTGCTGCATCTCCTAGCTATCTCTTCCCATTCTCTCTCTCTGTTTCTCCTTTTCTATCTGCCTGTAGGGTGTGTGTGTGATGTGTGTTTCTCCCGTGTGTGTTTGATGGCCTCTGAGTGTTTCTCTCATCTCCCCGATGGGGGAACTCACAGAGCACAGACCTGGGGGAACTCACAGAGTACAAACCGTTAGAGATCTGATCGGCCAAGACAATTAGGAGCTTGTTATATTTTCAATCAGCCTTAAATATCTACAGCATGTGGGTTGCCCCTACAGTGTGCGCACACACATACACACACACACACACACACACACACACACACACACACACACACACACACACACACACACACACACACACACACACACACACACACTTATTGTCACGCCCTGGGGGGGGGGGGGGGGGGGGTGTACTGTCACGCCCTGTTTTCTTTATTATTTTGGTTAGGTCAGGGTGTGACATGGGGGATGTATGTGTTTTTCCTTGTCTAGGGGTTTTGTATGTTTATGGGGTATTTACTAGTCTAAGTGTTTGTATGTCTATGGTTGCCTAGATTGGTTCTCAATTAGAGGCAGCTGTTTATCGTTGTCTCTGATTGAGAACCATATTTAGGCAGCCATATTCCGTTGGGTATTTCGTGGGTTATTGTCTATAAGTAAGTTGCCTGTGTCTGCACTTGTTTAATATATAGCTTCACGTTCGTTTGTTGTTTTGCATAGTTTGTTTAAGTGTTCTTCGTTTCGTTAAATAAATAGAAGAATGTATTCTTATCCCGCTGCGCCTTGGTCCTCCTCTCTTCATCCAAACGACGAACTTGACACTTATCAAGTAATCTCTTTCCCCTCCATAATTTTCTTCCCCGTGAATTCAGCTATCATTTTATTCCTATGGTGCTATGACACAATAAGTCACATTAAGCCCCTGCCCTTTCAGATCCCTCCCTCTGACCTACCCTCCCTTTCTCTCCTCCTCCCTCTATCTCATCCCCATCAGATACTGGGCCTGATGGTTTTGCTGGGATATCAGACTAATCCTAGTAAGGACCAGGGAGCTCAGCAGTGTGTGTGTGTGTTGGATATAAATATGTGACTCAATGTTATGCTACTGTACTCCTGTGGGAGTCGTGTTGGCCAGATGGACAATATCGTGTGAATGTAGCATTAGGCTAGATAATGAGAGTGTTTTTGTCAACATGTTTCCATATTGTTTAGAGTATGCAAACAGTCATGGTGGTGCTATACAACACTTGAATCTCTGGACTCCTTGTGGACTCGTTGTTCTGGACCTTCATTGAGCTACTTGTTGAGCAAAGGGCTTAAAAAATGCCTCCATATTGAACCCTGTTTTTTTTTTTACAGTAATGAAACACACACTACATACCAGGGTTCTATCTCAATTCACATCAGCTGTATTGGAGAAGAAGGTCCAAGGTCCCTCCCCTTACTTTTTTCTCCAATAGGATTTGCGAAGGAGGTGAGGAGAGAGGATGCGAGGAATCAAGGAAAGATTAATTGAGAAAGTGCCATTTAACTATTATGTTTTCCACAGGTTCAAAAGTCAATGTAATCCCCATCTCACTGATCCCAGGAATGACCTTTAACCCTTGGGTATGTTCTACAGGAAATGGCTACATCGAGGGAAAGGAGCTGGAGAACTTCTTCCGGCAGCTAGAGACTGCGCGGAGAGGAACAGGCGTGGTGAGTGGGTTTGAATACTTTGAAAATGCACCCTTCCTTCCTTCCTGCCTTAAAGTGAGTGACTGACTCCATCCTAGTCGAGGCAACCTTAAACATTGTATTTAAATGAGAAAATGGTCCACTTTACTTGACTGTCATCATCCATGGTGTATTCAGGCTTCTAGATAGGCTAATAGACTAGACAATTTGATATAATATGCTATAACAACTCATCATCATAGAGAGTCGTTAGGTAGGAAGTCTATGTTTTATCAGTTTTTGATTTATTCTGTTTGTTTGTGTGTGTGTGTTTGTCTATTCAAGGATCCCACACATGCTGCCTTTAGAGAGAAAATGAAGGAATTCATGATGAAATTTGACAAGAATGCAGACGGAAGAATCGAGATGTCAGAAGTAAGACCATACTGGACACAAGCACATTCAAACTCCTCTGTTGAAATGTCTGCTTACTTTTTATGTTTACCTCTGATCTGCATAGATGTTCTTTGTTTTGTACACAGTGTTGTTGTTGAAATCCGCTTTAATATTGAGTTAGTAGCCAAGTGTAATAATCCTCTCTCTCTATATTTTCTCTCTCTCTCCCTCTTTCTCTCCAGTTAGCTCAGATTCTGCCCACAGAGGAGAATTTCCTGCTTTGTTTCAGAACATTTGTGGGATCCAGTGCAGAATTCATGGCGGTAAGTTGTGTCTGTCTGTCTGTCTGTGTGTGTGTGTGTGTGTGTGTGTGTGTGTGTGTGTGTGTGTGTGTGTGTGTGTGTGTGTGTGTGTGTGTGTGTGTGTGTGTGTGTGTGTGTGTGTGTGTGTGTGTGTGTGTGTGTGTGTGTGTGTAAGCCCATTGCACTGTACAGTATATCAATCACTAAAGATGGCTCCTGCTATCATTGCTCTCCGATACAGATAACTTTTTGGTGTATTGCTAAGTCTGATCACTTCGTCCCATACACAAAAACCAACACAAAAACACATCCATCCACACACACAGAATCAATCCCAAGAGAGCTTAGAAATATCAGGGAAACAGGCATCTTCTTGTCTAAAGTGTTTTATATCTAGAAATAACTAGAGAGAGAAAGAGAGAGAGAGAGAGGGGGGCTCCTTTTAACTGTTCTCTGTTGGTGGAGACACGCAAAGTAAGGAGAAGAGAGGATAGACAGAACGAAGGAGTTTTGAAGTGGTCCAGTGTGCTGGCTACCCTGTGTTAAATGTGGAGGGGAGGGGAACACAGAAGCTATTCTCAGACTGCCATACATTATGGATGGGTTGCAGGCTTACTGCAGGAGAGTGGGGGGGTGGGGGGGGGGGTCGATGTAGTTTGGGAATCCGTCTTTGATAAGGTTTCGCTCTAGACACGGGACAGCTGGTAGATTAAAACACAAATTATATATTTTTCTGTCTCACTCTCATCCTCTTCTATCTCCGTCTGTCTACATTCTCTCTACCGATTATAGCATCATGACTTTTCCACTTGTTGTTAAAGTAAAGAGGGTTTTAAGGCTTTAGAGTTCTTAATCTCTGTGTTTAAATGCATGTGTACTGTGTTGTAATGAAATGTTAAAAATGCTCTGTCTACAGGCATGGCGAAGGTATGACACTGATCGCAGTGGATACATCGAAGCCAATGAACTGAAGGTAAACAAATGTGTCAAAGTTTTAAACATTCATAACCTTCAGTAGTCAGTTTCCAAGGACTTGTGCTTGTTGTCAGAGGAGAACCCCTGAGCACTCATCCTTAAACTTTAATTTTGGGTCACTGAGCCAGTTACCAGTGGGGTAACGAGGATCTGTCTTCCTCAGGGTTTCCTGTCAGATCTTCTGAAGAAGGCCAACAGACACTACGATGACAAGAAACTCAACGAGTACACACAGACAATCGTGAGTGTGACACACATACTGTATATGTGTACACAAACACACAGGTTTAACACCGTGTAGTAATGTTACGCCACTCACTGTTGCATTTCACTCTCCAGCTGAAGATGTTTGATCTGAACGGTGATGGGAAACTGGGCCTGTCTGAAATGGCCAGGTGAGTGTATGTGTGTCTTGTTCACTGAGAGACTCTCTGTGTTATACTTGAATCCATTTTGAAGTAAAGAATCTGAATGTGAACGATTTTCTTTTATCTCATTTAAGGCTGCTGCCGGTTCAGGAAAATTTCTTGCTCAAGTTCGAGGTGAGACCTGACCCACACACCCCACCCCACCCCACCCCACCCCACCCCACCCCACCCCACACACAAAATCCTTTAGGAATTGGGGCAATGTATTCATTTGTGAAAGAGTCGGTTACTATGTGAATTAAAGCAGTCTTGACTATAACCCTAAGGTAAAGGTCGGCAGATCTATGGTACATTTCAGCTTCATTGCATTCACTTTAAGAGGATTAAACTGTTTATCACAGGAGACGTTTACTGAGTCTGCACCTGGCTAGACTGCACCTGGCTAACTGAAACCAGTTAGACTCCAGTTTGTGAGGAACAGACGCAGGCATTCCCAGGGTGCTACAACTCAATATTAGGAAGGTGTTCCTAATGTTTGGTAAACTCAGTGTACATATATCATGTACAATACATATTATAATTTTCACCTTCACTGTCTTTCCCATCTCTCCAGGGATGCAAGCTTTCAGCAGAGCAGTTCAACATAATATTCACCTTCTATGACAAGGTAAAAGAGCACAGTAGACATATTTGCTGGGAGGGTGTGTGGGTGGAGAGATTGTTTGTATCCCTGTCACTCAAGCTACAAGCTCCATGCAAATGGTCACTTGCACAGGTAAATACTCCAGACACACCTGCGTCTGTATCATTTATTTTGTTAGTGTTACCTTGGTAACCTTCCCAGTAGCGGTGCGTGGGTTAAATGAAGGGGGAAGCCAATCCAGAAAAAAAAGCACATATTACAACCTATGTGTTGTGATAACTGTGTTGTTTGCTCTATAACCTGTTTGTTCATATGCCTTGACACCGTGATATATAGGCCTAATGCCGAGACAATAAGAAGACACAGTGGCAGAATACATTCAACCACACATTTGTTTCATTACAAAACCGGAGAGCAACATCTGTCCACAGAACATATTGAATGTAACAGTTACATGACCTACAGCATGGTCAAGCAAGGTAATGTTTCCGACATTTTTGGACTACTAAACAACTATTGATTTAGAACCACAGAGAGTTATTGCAAGTTACAAAGAAAACAGGAGCTGCCTGTCAATGTTACTGATTTATGTGTGTGTGTGTGTGTGTGTGTGTGTGTGTGTGTGTGTGTGTGTGTGTGTGTGTGTGTGTGTGTGTGTGTGTGTGTGTGTGTGTGTGTGTGTGTGTGTGTGTGTGTGTGTGTGTGTGTGTGTGTGTGTGTGTGTGTGTGTGTGCAAGTAGAAAAAACATGTTGACTCAACCTACTTGTAGAGAAATGCCAATGCCATCCTCCTCTCTTTCATGTTGCCTAAACATGAAGTACACACTTTTAGTTTTTGTTGTCCTAGGCTATCTTGCTAAAATACTTGCTCGCTAGCTTCCTTTCATAGACAACGATACACCAGGCCAGCTAGTTAACATTAGCATACTACACTCTTTGAAAGAAATATGCTATCTAGAACCTAAAAGGGTTCTTCGGCTATCCCCATAGGAGAACCCTTTGAAGAAACATTTTTGGTTCCAGGTAGAACCTATTAGGGTCCTCTTGTGGGGACAGCCGAAGAACCCTTCTGGAACCCTTTTTTCTAAGAGTGTACATTTAGCTACATGTTGAACTTCCATCCTCTCAGGTCAGGGGCACAATGCATGAATTTATGGATGGATCAGAATCACCATTATAATCATTGGCCAGTATGGAGAATTAAGTAAAACCACAAGTCCAAATCCCTAATTTAGGAAAGGGCTGAATACAACGAGATGCAACAATTCAAGTTTTTTTCTGTCATTAATGACATTTGGCTTTGGCTTGTGATGTGATTGGTCTGAAGCCAAATCCAAACTGGCTTCCCTTGACACTTTTTTTTATGGTGAGCTAGCACCATTCACAGCTGAGCTCACTCAGTTTACCTCAAAGCTGATTGACAATTATTTTATGTATTTTTTATCAAGGGAGGCCAAATGCTCGCTGGCTTCCCTTGAATTCAATGCTATGGGCGGCCACAATGTCATACTCTTTCTGACCAGAGAGCATCAGATAGATACTCTACACATACTGAGACAGAGGGGAGCTGTTTGGTTCGCTCGGATGCTTTCTCCGGTGAGATATATTCATTTCAGCCTCTTGTGAATTGAAGGAAATTTATGAAACACAAAGCGACGAAATATGTATTTTTTTCTTGGTCAACTTTTTGGGGAAGCCTGGCTTCCCTTGGCATCCATGAATACATGCCACTGAACCTTCCACAAATACAAAATAGTACAGTAGGAAAGACAGGTGTACAGTACAGGAGTCTCATACTAATGCCTTTGTAATGACTGAATTGGCAGTTGGTCTGTGAATGATTGATCTTGCCTGTGTATACTCTGAGTGGGAGGATATCTGAGTGTTTGATTGTTCTTTTAATGAGAATATGATATGAGATGCCTGGCCCCTTTCTGCTGTTTCACTGTTTTTCACTGTTTCACTAGGATGGAAACGGTTACATCGATGAGCAGGAGCTGGACGCACTGCTGAAGGACCTACATGACAAGAACAAAATGGTAAAGAACAAGAGACTTCACTTATTTACTAACTCATCTTTTGATTAGTTGATTGGTTTATTATGTCATACTGCACCTGGAGTGTTTACAAGATCAGAATGATTGGCAGAACATTGTGGTCTTGTACAGGTTATGGTCTTCTGAGTTTTTGTTGGATCAGGATGTGGTGTTGCATTGACTGTTAGGGCCATACCCAGCAAACAGGGGACGTCCTGAGGATATTTGGCGACTTTCCCATTAGGTCCCTTAAAGGTTTAGGCACAACGTTATCCCACTGACGTTCTGAGAATGTTCTAGTTCCCAGGATGTCACTGAGGACCATGTCAGGACCATTTTAGTACATTCTCAGGACTTTCATTTTACTAGTCCTTAGGACGTCGAATGATGGGCCCAAGGGAACATTCTCTGTGGGACCGTTTTATAGTTCCCGGCTTGACTTGGGGATGTTTTTAGGATGTTCTTGGTCCCCTGAAGGTCACCTGAACGTTCTAGTTCCTGGTTTGTCCCCGGGATGTCCCTAAGGACGTTTTTAGCATGTTCTTGGGACGTTGTGTCATGGCCCCCTGGAGGTTTTGTCTAGTTCCCAGTTTGTCCCGGGGATGTCCCCGAGGACGTTTTTAGGACATTCTTGGGACGTTGTGTCATGAAATAAGTAAATCCCTTGCATTGCCAAAATACAAACAGCTGTGACTGGATCAGTGGTTTACCAATCAGGGCCTTGATAGGCTTGACAACAGTAACAAGAGTTGATGTGTAATGAAACTAGGGTGTGCGTGTGCCCTGGGCAGATTTTTTTTTTTGGGGGGGGGGGTAGGAAATGTTTCTTTGCGACCGGGAACTAGGCAAAAACCTCTAGGGGACCATGACCCAAAATCCCAAGAAAGTTTTTAAAAAAGTCCTTGGGACGTCCCTGGGACCAACCGGGAACTAGACAAAACCTCCAAGCGACCATGAGACAACGTCCTGACGACTTCAGGCGACCATTTTGTGAAGTCCTGGGGACGTCCTAATGGCTCATTATTGTTTACAGGGTAGACACCATAGTTAATGATATCATTGGTTGAGGCACTAGCACTCACGTCTGTTTCTCTCCCTGTTTGCTGTAGGAGTTGGACTCGACTGGTCTGGTGGGCTATAAGAAGAGCATCATGGCTCTGTCCGACGCGGGGAAGCTCTACCGCACCGAGCTGGAGATCGTCCTCTGCCGCGACTCCACACTGTGATCTTTCACCTCTGACCCCTGACAACCCCCCACTGCCCCCATCCTGGCATTACTAGGTGCATGTATGCCCCCCTCCTCCGCTCCAACATTTGTAGAGTGAAAGTGAATGTCCACTTGAAGGTATAAGCAAGACCCTCAGCCTAACTGCCCCACTCTGTTTAACTACCTGTCCCTTACTATGCCCCACCTCACCTCCCCCCTTATCGCAGCGTGGCGCGACCTGATGATGTCATCAGCGTCTGCAGCTTTTTTGTTCTTTTTTTTTTACATGCAATTCTATAGTGAGTTAACCAATACATATGGAAATAATAGAAGGACTATTTATTTGAATGCATATACATTTTGCCTGAATGTCCTTTATACTGTACTCCCTAAGCCTACTCTTTGTTTTTTTTACAGTTTGCCTGTAAATCTCTCTTTCTCTCCCTTTTTCTATTTACCTCCAATCTCAATGCCCCCTCCTTCACTATTCGTTTCAGTCAGTTGCCTTGTTTTTGAATTGGGTTTAGGCTCGTACTGTTTTAGTGGAGAAATTATTGAGAGCATCAATAAATATAGCTGATGATCACTTATGTCTCTGCCTTACTCCCAACCACAAGGCCAAACTGTCTCTATCCAAACCATGGGATCTCAGCTATACTTCTATATCAGCCTATACATCTCTATAAATGCCTAGTTAAATCTGTTTCTATGAAGACTTAATCTTGGCCAGGCAAGGGAGAGCTATTTTTCTTTGCCAGCATAATGTGTTTCCTGTGAAGATAGAAGTTCCAATACAGATGTTGGGAGCAGGCGCGTTATCTCCCTGAGCACTCCACTCTCGCTGTTCTAATCTCCCGTTGAAAGCCAGCTTGATGGAGGGAGCCTGCACACTCCATTTTTCATAGATGAGAACTTTCAGAGGTACTTATCTGTCTCTATGGCACACTACAAACACTGAGTGGGTCAAGGCTGGAGGAGATGAGTGACCGAGGGGAGGGATATGAGTGGAGTTAAACAGCCATTCTCCAACACCTGCTAGTAGACTAGTCCTACCATAACAGCCTAACAAACCTTTGAAATCACAAAGGAATTGAAATTCTCAATAAGTTTGTTTACTTACTGTACCACTACAAGAAAAACTCCTGATGTTTTTTTACCTCAGGAGATCCATCTGAGCCTTTGAGCCTCACTACTTACATGCACATCCCGAATTTGCAGACAGAGCAATTTAGGGCTCTCCAGTTGGTGGACACATTTCCCTGTGTAATATATACAGTATATATATGGAAATGTCCAGAGTCCTGAAAGAGAATGACAAATATGCACCAGGCTTGTTTTTGGTCTTTAAAGGTTTAAAAGAACAACACCACACAACACAGTAATCATTACGTTGTTGCAAAAAAAATATATATATATATTTTTTGTGAAAACCTTCAGTTTCTTGGGTAATACATCTAATTTTATGTACAAGCTTTTGGAGCCGTCCACATTTTTCACTGTATGGAGAGGTCTGGACACCCCTGGTTTAGTACCAAATGGAACAGTCTGACTTCTATCAATTAATCATCTGCACTTTCATCTTTAATTAAACTCGCTCTAGTTTTCTTAAAGCACAAAAAAACACCAAACCACGCACTTACGCACGTACACACACACACACACTACTTTGATCCCCAAGCAGCCAACTGCTGACAACAGTACAGGAGATATAGAGTCTGCTCTGATTCCCTCCCCCACCTTGGTTCCTCACTCACAATGAAAAAGGGAAGAGATGGAAGCGAGAGATGGGGGAAAGACAAGCTGCTAAGATTGGGGTCCATATTTAGCTATGCTCCCCTGAGTAGAATTGCTATTGCTTTAAACAAAAGGGATAGGTGCACACACGCGCACACACACACACACACACACACACACACACACACACACACACACACACACACACACACACACACACACACACACACACACACACACACACACACACACACACACACACACACACACACACACACACACACACACACACACACACGTGGAGAGGTGCATGCAGCTAGAAACAATATTAGGAACAAACAAACAGATGTTAATAACAGAAAACGTCAGATGCTCCTCTGTCTCAAACACACCAAAACAGCTTCAGCTGAGTCAGAGGATGAGGCAAGGTTGCAGCCTCGGTGCACAAACACATTTAAGAGTTATCGGCACACGAAGTAGAAAAGTTTGGTCTTTTTAGAAATGAGTTTGGGCTTATAAAGTCTGCTGTCTTTTTGGTCCAGTACATATACAGACACAGCCACGCATGCACGCACACGCACACACATACACCACTAAGTGTTGTTGGACAGCTCTGCTGTGGCTGGATAAGGCAAACAGTTGTAAAGCTTTTTAGGAATTTTCTCGGTGAGTCATGGACATGGCCGGAGCAGAGAGGGGAACAGATGCTGTCAAATCCATGATGGGTTTTGGAACACAGGCCTCTCCTGCTCAGCACAGTCCCAATGTGCCACTAATCCCTGATTTCTGAAATGGTGGCAAAAGAAAAACACTCGTTGGATTTTCCCTCCATTGTTTCTGTCTCTAATCCATTTATTCAGCAGAGAAATTAATCTCCATCATTTCTGAAAATGAGTGAGACTAAGAGAGTCAAAGATACTAACACACACACACACACACACACACACACACACACACACACACACACACACACACACACACACACACACACACACACACACACACACACACACACACACACACACACACACACACACACAAGGATGCATGATTTTTCACAACTGTCAGTACCAATAGTAGTAATATGTTGTCTTCTTTTGTTGCACGCACGCACGCACGCACGCACGCACGCACGCACACACACACACACACACACACACACACACACACACACACACACACACACACACACACACACACACACACACACACACACACACACACACACACACACACACACACACACACACACACACACTGTGGGTTTTATGAAAGCCTGTCTGACATGGTGCTCAAGGAAACCCCTAATCAGGGGAGGCTTTCAAATGTCATTCAGCATTACAGTCAGTAACACTTCTCTCTCATCATTTTCTCCTGCTTCTCTCTCTTCTATCCCCTCTCTCTGTCTCTGTCACTCCTCCTCCGTCTCTTCATTTATTGTTTCTTCCTCTCTTCCTCTCATTTCCTCCTTCTCTTTCTCTGTCACTCTGTCCCTCCCTCTTCAATTCTTCTTCCTTCTCTCTCTCTCCATCCTGTCCTGTCATCAGCTTCTCCCCTGACGAACTGCTACAGTAGACCTCCATTCCTGTAACTACTGTGTTTTTCATCCCAGAGCAAATACACCCAGCTACAACATACTTCTAAGCAGTGGTGTAAAGTACTTAAGTACAAATACTTTAAAATACTACTGAAGTCCTTTTTTGGGGGTATCTGTACTTTACTTCACTATTTATATTTTTGACGACTTTTACTTTACTACATTCCTAAAGAAAATAATGTACTTTTTACTCAATACATTTTCCCTGACACCCAAAAGTACTCTTTACATTTCAAATGCTTAGCAGGACTGGAAAATGGTCCAACTCCCGCACTTATCAACAGAACATCCCTGGTCATTCCTACTGCCTCTGATCTGGTCGGACTCACTAAACACACGTGCTTAGTTTGTAAATGATGCCTGAGTGTTGGAGCATGCCACTGGCTATCCGTAAATGTAAAAAACACAAGACAATGGTGCCGTCTGGTTTGCTTAATATAAGGAATTTGAAATTATTTATACTTTTACTTTTGATGCTTAAGTATATTTTCAACCAAATACTTTTAGACTTTTACTCAAGTAGATTTTTACTGGGTGACTTTAACTTTTACTTGAGTCATTTTCTATTAAGGTATCTTTACTTTTACTCAAGTATGACAATTGGGTACTTTCCACCACTGCTTCTAAGTCTTTGATGTTACATGCATAAAAACAGTATGCAAAATTTTGCTTAAATCAAATCAAATTGTATTGGTTGTCTAAACATATTTAGCAGATGTTATTGGGGGTGTAGCGAAATGCTTATGTTCCTAGCTCCAACAGCACAGTAATACCTAACAATACAAAACAATACACGCAAATCAAAACATTTAAAATGAATTAGAACGAGCAATGCCAGAATATAAATATATGTATATGATGGTGTGTATACAGTATACAGTTGAAGTCGGAAGTTTACATACACTTAGGTTGGAGTCATCAAAACTCGTTTTTTAACCACTCCACAAATTTCTTGTTAACAAACTATAGTTTTGGCAAGTTAGGACATCGACTTTGTGCATGACACAAGTAAGTTTTCCAACAATTGTTTACAGACAGATTATTTCACTTATAATTCACTGTATCACAATTCCAGTGAGTCAGAAGTTTACATACACTAAATTGACAGTGCCTTTAAACAGCTTGGAAAATTCAAGAAAATGATGTCATGGCTTTAGAAGCTTCTGATAGGCTAATTGACATAATTTGAGTCAATTGGAGGTGTACCTGCGGATGTATTTCAAGGCCTACCTTCAAACGCAGTGTCTCTTTGCTTGACATCATGGGAAAATCAAAAGAAATCAGCCAAGACCTCAGAAAAAAATTATATACCTCCACAAGTCTGGTTCATCCTTGGGAGCAATTTCCAAAAGTCTGAAGGTACCACGTTCATCTGTACAAACAATAGTACGCAAGTATAAACACCATGGGACCACGCAGCCGTCATACAGCTCAGGAAGGAGACGCGTTCTGTCTCCTCGAGATTAATGTACTTTGGTGTGAAAAGTGCAAATCAATCACAGAACAACAGCATAGGACCTTGTGAAGATACTGGAGGAAACAGGTACAAAAGTATCTATATCTTCAGTAAAACAAGTCCTATATCGACATAACCTGAAAGGCCGCTCAGTATGGAAGAAGCCACTGCTCCAAAACCGCCATTAAAAAGCCAGACTACGGTTTGCAACTACACATGGGGACAAATATCGTACTTTTTGGAGAAATGTCCTCTGGTCTGATGAAACAAAAATAGAACTGTTTGGCCATAATGACCATCGTTATGTTTGGAGGAAAAAGGGGGAGGCTTGCAAGCCGAAGAACACCATCCCAACCGTGAAGCACGGGGGTGGCAGCATCATGTTGTGGGGGTGCTTTGCTGCAGGAGGGACTGGTGCACTTCACAAAATAGATGGCATCATGAGGGAGGAAAATTATGTGGATATATTGAAGCAACATCTCAAGACATCAGTCAGGAAGTTAAAGCTTGGTCGCAAATGTGTCTTCCACACGGACAATGACCCCAAGCATTTAAATTTATTTATATTTTTATTTCACCTTTATTTAACCAGGTAGGCAAGTTGAGAACAAGTTCTCATTTACAATTGCGACCTGGCCAAGATAAAGCAAAGCAGTTCGACACATACAACAACCCAGAGTTACACATGGAGTAAAACAAACATACAGTCAATAATACAGTAGAAAAATAAGTCTATATACAATGTGAGCAAATGTGGTGAGATAAGGGAGGTAAAGGTAAAAAAAGAACATGGTGGCGAAGTAAATACAATATAGCAAGTAAAACACTGTAATGGTAGATTTGCAGTGGAAGGAATGTGTGTAACGGATTTCCTCCTCCTCTTCATCCGAAGAGGAGGAGCAAGGATTCGACCAAAATGCAGCGTTGGAATAGGACATAATGAATTTATTTAACAAGACAAAAAACGAACTAACTTGAATAACTAACAAAATAACAAAACGGAGTAGACAGACCTGGACATGCGAACTTACATAAAACGAAGAACTCACGAACAGAAAAAATGACTACACAAAAGAACGAACTGACAAACAAACCGAAACAGTCCCGTGTGGCGCGACAGACACAGGAGACAACCACCCACAACAATCAATGTGAAAACACCTACCTTAATATGGCTCTCAATCAGAGGAAATGAAAACCACCTGCCTCTAATTGAGAACCATATCAGGTCACCCTTTACCAACATAGAAACACATAACATAGACTGCCCACCCAAACTCACGCCCTGACCGACTAACACATACAAAATAACAGAAAACCGGTCAGGAACGTGACATAACCCCCCCCTCAAGGTGCGTACTCCGAACGCGCCACCACAAGTCTAGGGGAGGGTCTGGGTGGGCGTCTGACCACGGTGGTGGCTCAGGCTCTGGGCGAGGTCCCCACCCCACCATAGTCAATCCCAGCTTACGTCTCCCCCTTCGAATGACCACCCTCATAATACACCCACTTAATTTAAAGGGTAACCTTAAGATAAGGGGCAGCACCGGGACAAGTGGCAGCACCGGGATAAGGTAGCTCAGGACAGAGAGATAGCTCAGGACAGAGAGGTAGGTCAGGATAGAGAGGTAGCTCAGGATAGAGGGGCAACTCCGGACTGAAGGGCAGCTCCGGACAGAGAGACAGCTCTGGACTGAGGGGCAGTTCTGGATAACTAGCAGCTCTGGGCTGAGGGGCAGCTCATGGCTGGCTGACGGCTCTGGACGCTCATGGTTGGCTGACGGCTCTGGACGCTCATGGCTGGCTGACGGCTCTGGACGCTCATGGCTGGCTGACGGCTCTGGACGCTCATGGCTGGCTGACGGCTCTGGCCGCTCATGGCTGGCTGATGGCTCTGGACGCTCATGGCTGGCTGACGGCTCTGGACGCTCATGGCTGGCTGACGGCTCTGGACGCTCATGGCTGGCTGACGGCTCTGGACGCTCATGGCTGGCTGACGGCTCTGGACGCTCATAGCTGGCTGACGGCTCTGGACGCTCATGGCTGGCTGACGGCTCTGGACGCTCATGGCTGGCTGACGGCTCTGGACGCTCATGGCTGGCTGACGGCTCTGGACGCTCATGGCTGGCTGACGGCTCTGGACGCTCATGGCTGGCTGACGGCTCTGGCAGATCCTGTCTGGTTGGCGGCTCTGGCAGATCCTGTCTGGTTGGCGGCTCTGGCAGATCCTGTCTGGTTGGCGGCTCTGGCAGATCCTGTCTGGTTGGCGGCTCTGGCAGATCCTGACTGACGAATGGCTCTAGCGGCTCCTGCCTGACTAACGGCTCTGACGGCTCGGGACAGACGGGCGGCTCTAATGGCTCGGGACAGACGGATGGCTCAGACGGCACTGGGCAGACGGATGGCTCAGATGGCGCTGGGGAGACGGATGGCTCAGATGGCGCTGGGGAGACGGATGGCTCAGATGGCGCTGGGCAGACGGATGGCTCAGATGGCATTGTGCAGACGGATGGCTCTGGCCGGATGAGGCGCACTGTAGGCCTAGTGCGTGGTGCCGGAACTGGAGGCACCGGGCTAAGGACACGCACCTTCAGGCTAGTACGGGGAGCAGGGACAGGGCACACTGGACTCTCAAAGCGTACTATGGACCTGGTGCGTGGTACCGGCACTGGTGGCACCGGGCTGAGGGCACGCACATCAGGACGAGTACGGGGAGAAGGAACAGTGTGTACAGGGCTCTGGAGACGCACAGGTGGCTTAGTGCGTGGTGCCGGAACTGGAGGCACTGGGCTGGAGACACGCACCATAGGGAGAGTGCGTGGAGGAGGAACAGGGCTCTGGAAACGCACTGGAAGCCTGGTGCGTGGTGTAGGCACTGGTGGTACTGGGCTGGGGCGGGGAGGTAGCGCCGGAAATACCGGACCGTGCAGGCGTACTGGCTCCCTTGAGCATTGAGCCTGCCCAACCTTACCTGGTTGAATACTCCCCGTCGCCCGACCAGTGCGGGGAGGTGGAATAACCCGCACCGGGCTATGTAGGCGAACCGGGGACACCATGCGTAAGGCTGGTGCCATGTAAGCCGGCCCAAGGAGACGTACTGGTGGCCAGATATGTAGAGCCGGCTTCATGGCACTTGGCTCAATGCTCAATCTAGCCCTACCAGTGCGGGGAGGTGGAATAACCCGCACCGGGCTATGCACACGTACAGGAGACACCGTGCGCTCTACTGCGTAACACGGTGTCTGCCCGTACTCCCGCTCTCCACGGTTAGCCTGGGAAGTGGGCGCAGGTCTCCTACCTGCCCTTGGCCCACTACCTCTTACCCTCCCCCCAATAAATTTTTGGGGTTTCTTCTCGGGCTTCCTTGCTAGCCGCGTACCTTCATAGCTTCGGTTCCTTTCTCCGGTAGCCTCTGCTCTCCTCAATGCCTCCAGCTGTTCCCATGGGAGGCGATCCTTTCAAGCCAGGATCTCCTCCCATGTGTAGCAACCCTTGCCGTTTAAGACATCTTCCCATGTCCATTCCTCTGTCTGTCTCTGCCCGTTGCCACGCTGCTTGGTCCGGGTTAGGTGGGTGGTTCTGTAACGGATTTCCTCCTCCTCTTCATCCGAAGAGGAGGAGCAAGGATTCGACCAAAATGCAGCGTTGGAATAGGACATAATGAATTTATTTAACAAGACAAAAAACGAACTAACTTGAATAACTAACAAAATAACAAAACGGAGTAGACAGACCTGGACATGCGAACTTACATAAAACGAAGAACTCACGAACAGAAAAAATGACTACACAAAAGAACGAACTGACAAACAAACCGAAACAGTCCCGTGTGGCGCGACAGACACAGGAGACAACCACCCACAACAATCAATGTGAAAACACCTACCTTAATATGGCTCTCAATCAGAGGAAATGAAAACCACCTGCCTCTAATTGAGAACCATATCAGGTCACCCTTTACCAACATAGAAACACATAACATAGACTGCCCACCCAAACTCACGCCCTGACCGACTAACACATACAAAATAACAGAAAACCGGTCAGGAACGTGACAATGTGCAAAGTAGAAATAGAAATAATGGGGCGCAAAGGAGCAAAATAAATAAATAAATACAGTAGGGGAAGAGGTAGTTGTTTGGGCTAAATTATAGATGGGCTATGTACAGGTGCAGTAATCTGTGAGCTGCTCTGACAGCTGGTGCTTAAAGCTAGTGAGGGAGATAAGTGTTTCCAGTTTCAGAGATTTTTGTAGTTCGTTCCAGTCATTGGCAGCAGAGAACTGGAAGGAGAGGCGGCCAAAGGAGGAATTGGCTTTGGGGGTGACCAGAGAGATATACCTGCTGGAGCGCGTGCTACAGGTGGGTGCTGCTATGGTGACCAGCGAGCTGAGATAAGGGGGAACTTTACCTAGCAGGGTCTTGTAGATGACCTGGAGCCAGTGGGTTTGGCGACGAGTATGAAGCGAGGGCCAGCCAACGAGAGCGTACAGGTCGCAGTGGTGGGTAGTATATGGGGCTTTGGTGACAAAACGGATGGCACTGTGATAGACTGCATCCAATTTATTGAGTAGGGTATTGGAGGCTATTTTGTAAATGACATCGCCGAAGTCGAGGATCGGTAGGATGGTCAGTTTTACGAGGGAATGTTTGGCAGCATGAGTGAAGGATGCTTTGTTGTGAAATAGGAAGCCAATTCTAGATTTAACTTTGGATTGGAGATGTTTGATGTGAGTCTGGAAGGAGAGTTTACAGTCTAACCAGACACCTAGGTATTTGTAGTTGTCCACATATTCTAAGTCAGAACTGTCCAGAGTAGTGATGCTGGACGGGCGGGCAGGTGCAGGCAGCGATCGGTTGAAGAGCATGCATTTAGTTTTACTTGTATTTAAGAGCAGTTGGAGGCCACGGAAGGAGAGTTGTTAGGTATTGAAGCTCGTCTGGAGGGTTGTTAACACAGTGTCCAAAGAAGGGCCAGAAGTATACAGAATGGTGTCGTCTGCGTAGAGGTGGATCAGAGACTCACCAGCAGCAAGAGCAACATCATTGATGTATACAGAGAAGAGAGTCGGCCCAAGAATTGAACTCTGTGGCACCCCCATAGAGACTGCCAGAGGCCCAGACAACAGGCCCTCCGATTTGACACACTGAACTCTATCAGAGAAGTAGTTGGTGAACCAGGCGAGGCAATCATTTGAGAAACCAAGGCTATCGAGTCTGCTGATGAGGATGTGGTGATTGACAGAGTCGAAAGCCTTGGCCAGGTCAATGAATACGGCTGCACAGTATTGTTTCTTATCGATGGCGGTTAAGATATCGTTTAGGACCTTGAGCGTGGCTGACGTGCACCCATGACCAGCTCTGAAACCAGATTGCATAGCGGAGAAGGTGCGGTGGGATTCGAAATGGTCGGTTGACTTGGCTTTCGAAGACCTTAGAAAGGCAGGGTAGGATAGATATAGGTCTGTAGCAGTTTGGGTCAAGAGTGTCCCCCCCTTTGAAGAGGGGGATGACCGCAGCTGCTTTCCAATCTTTGGGAATCCCAGACAACACGAAAGAGATGTTGAACAGGCAAGTAATAGAGGTTGCAACAATTTCAGCAGATAATTTTAGAAAGAAAGGGTCCAGATTGTCTAGCCCGGCTGATTTGTAGGGGTCCAGATTTTGCAGCTCTTTCAGAACATCAGCTGACTGGATTTGGGAGAAGGAGAAATAGGGAAGGCTTGGGCGAGTTGCTGTGGGGGGTACAGTGCTGTTGACCGGGGTAGGGGTAGCCAGGTGGAAAGCATGGCCAGACGTAGAAAAATGCTTATTGAAATTCTCAATTATAGTGGATTTATCGGTGGTGACAGAGTTTCCTATCCTCAGTGCAGTGGGCAGCTGTGAGGAGGTGTTCTTATTCTCCATGGACTTTACAGTGTCCCAGAACTTTTTTGAGTTTGTGTTGCAGGAAGCACATTTTTGCTTGAAATAGCTAGCCTTGGCTTTTCTAACTGCCTGTGTATATTAGTTTCTAACTTCCCTGAAAAGTTGCATATCACGGGGGCTGTTCGATGCTAATGCAGAACGCCATAGGATGTTTTTGTGTTGGTTAAGGGCAGTCAGGTCTGGAGAGAACCAAGGGCTATATCTGTTCCTGATTCTACATTTCTTGAATGGGGCATGCTTATTTAAGATGGTGAGGAAGGCATTTAAAAAAAATAACCAGGCATCCTGTACTGACGGGATGAGGTCAATATCCTTCCAGGATACCCGGGCCAGGTTGATTAGAAAGGCCTGCTCGCTGAAGTGTTTCAGGGAGCGTTTGACAGTGATGAGTGCAGGTCGTTTGACCGCTGACCCATTACGGATACAGGCAATGAGGCAGTGATCGCTGAGATCTTGGTTGAAAACAGCAGAGGTGTATTTAGAGGGCAAGTTGGTTAGGATGATATCTATGAGGGTGCCCGTGTTTATGGCTTTGGGGTGGTACCTGGTAGGTTCATTGATAATATGTGTGAGAATGAGGGCATCAAGCTTAGATTGTAGGATGGCTGGGGTGTTAAGCATGTCCCAGTTTAGGTCACCTAGCAGCACAAGCTCTGAAGATAGATGGGGGGCAATCAGTTCACATATGGTGTCCAGAGCACAGCTGGGGGCAGAGGGTGGTCTATAGCAGGCGGCAACGGTGAGAGACTTGTTTTTAGAGAGGTGGATTTTTAAAAGTAGAAGTTCAAATTGTTTGGGTACAGACCTGGATAGTGGAACAGAACTCTGCAGGCTATCTCTGCAGTAGATTGCAACACCACCCCCTTTGGCCGTTCTATCTTGTCTGAAAATGTTGTAGTTAGGGATGGAGATTTCAGAGTTTTTGATGGTCTTCCTAAGCCAGGATTCAGACACGGCTAGGACATCCGGGTTGGCAGAGTGTGCTAAAGCAGTGAATAAAACAAACTTAGGGAGGAGGCTTCTAATGTTAACATGCATGAAACCAAGGCTATTACGGTTACAGAAGTCATCAAAAGAGAGCGCCTGGGGAATAGGAGGGGAGCTAGACACTGCAGGGCCTGGATTCACCTCTACATCACCAGAGGAACAGAGGAGTAGTAGGATAAGGGTACGGCTAAAAGCTATGAGAATTGGTCGTGTAGGACGTCCGGAACAGAGAGTAAAAGGAGCAGGTTTCTGGGGGCGATAAAATAGCTTCAAGGTATAATGTACAGACAAAGGTATGGTAGGATGTGAATACAGTGGAGGTAAACCTAGGCATTGAGTGATGATGAAAGAGATATTGTCTCTAGAAACATCATTGAAACCAGGTGATGTCATCGCATGTGGGGGTACTTTCAAATTTGTGGCAAAATGGCTTAAGGACAACAAAGTAAAGGTATTGGAGTGGCCATCACAAAGCCCTGACCTCAATCCTATAGAAAATGTGTTGGCAGAACTGAAAAAGTGTGTGCGAGCAAGGAGGCCTACAAACCTGACTCAGTTACACCAGCTCTGTCAGGAGGAATGGGCCAAAATTCACCCAACTTATTGTGGGAAGCTTGTGGAAGGTTCCCTGAAACATTTGACCCAAGTTAAACAATTTAAAGGCAATGCTACCAAATATGAATTGAGTGTATGTAAACTTCTGACCCACTGGGAATGTGATGAAAGAAAGGAAAGCTGAAATAAACATTCTTATTATTCTGACATTTGACATTCTTAAAATAAAGTGGTGAGCCTAACTGACTTAAGATAAGGAATGTTTACTAGGATTAAATGTCAGGAATTGTGAAAAACTGAGTTTAAATGTATTTGGCTAAGGTGTATGTAAACTTCCGACTTCAACTGTACATTATGGAAAGTATATGAGGTCTGTAAATGTAATGTAAATGTAAATGTATATCAATAGAAAAGCTGTGTACAGCAGTAGTTATATAGGATGAGGCTTGACTAGAATACAGTATGTACTGTACATAGGAAGTGTTTAAAACAATATGTAAACATTATTAAAGTGACCAGTGTTCCATGACTATGTACACAAGGCAGCAGTCTGTAAGGTGCAGGGTTGAGTACCGGGTGGTAGCCGGCTAGTAACAGTGACTAAAGTTCAAGGCAGGGTACTGGGCGGAGGCCGGCTAATGGTTACTATTTAACAGTCTGATGGTCTGGATATAGAAGCTGTTTTTCTGTCTTTCGGTCCCAGCTTTGATGCACCTGTATTGTCTCCGCCTTCTAGATGGTAACAGGCTGAACAGGCCGTTGCTCGGGTGGCTGAGGTCCTTGATAACCTTACATTTACATTTGACATTTAAGTCATTTAGCAGACGCTCTTATCCAGAGCGACTTACAAATTGGTGCATTCACCTTATGATATCCAGTGGAACAACCACTTTACAATAGTGCATCTAACTCTTTTAAGGGGGGGGGGGGGGGGGGGGGTTAGAAGGATTACTTTATCCTATCCTAGGTATTCCTTAAAGAGGTGGGGTTTCAGGTGTCTCCGGAAGGTGGTGATTGACTCCGCTGACCTGGCGTCGTGAAGGAGTTTGTTCCACCATTGGGGTGCCAGAGCAGTGAACAGTTTTGACTGGGCTGAGCGGGAACTGTACTTCCTCAGAGGTAGGGAGGCGAGCAGGCCAGAGGTGGATGAACGCAGTGCCCTTGTTTGGGTGTAGGGCCTGATCAGAGCCTGAAGGTACGGAGGTGCCGTTCCCCTCACAGCTCCGTAGGCAAGCACCATGGTCTTGTAGCGGATGCGAGCTTCAACTGGAAGCCAGTGGAGAGAGCGGAGGAGCGGGGTGACGTGAGAGAACTTGGGAAGGTTGAACACCAGACGGGCTGCGGCGTTCTGGATGAGTTGTAGGGATTTAATGGCACAGGCAGGGAGCCCAGCCAACAGCGAGTTGCAGTAATCCAGACGGGAGATGACAAGTGCCTGGATTAGGACCTGCGCCGCTTCCTGTGTGAGGCAGGGTCGTACTCTGCGAATGTTGTAGAGCATGAACCTACAGGAACGGGTCACCGCCTTGATGTTAGTTGAGAACGACAGGGTGTTGTACAGGATCACGCCAAGGTTCTTAGCACTCTGGGAGGAGGACACAATGGAGTTGTCAACCGTGATGGCGAGATCATGGAACGGGCAGTCCTTCCCCGGGAGGAAGAGCAGCTCCGTCTTGCCGAGGTTCAGCTTGAGGTGGTGATCCGTCATCCACACTGATATGTCTGCCAGACATGCAGAGATGCGATTCGCCATGAGACCTTCTTGGCCTTCCTGTGACACCGGGTGCTTCAGATGTCCTGGAGGGCAGGCAGTGTGCCCCTGGTGATGCATTGGGCTGACCACACCACCCTCTGGGGAGCCCTGGGGTTGTGGACGGTGCAGTTGCCGTACCAGGTGGTGATACATCCCAACAGGATGCTCTCAATGGTGCATCTGTTGAAGAGTGTATTAGGGGGCAATACGAATTTCTTCAGCCTCCTGGGGGAACAGGGAGTACAGGAGGGGGCTGAGCACGCACCCTTGTGGGGCCCCTGTGTTGAGAATCAGTGGAGGTGTTATTGCCCACCTTCACCACCTGGGGTCGGCCCGTCAGGAAGTTCAGCTACACAGGGCGGGGTTCAGACCCAGGGACTCAAGCTTAGTGATGAGCTTGGAGGTCACTATGGTGTTGAAGGCTGAGCTGTAGTCATTGACCAGCATTCTTACATATATATTCCTCTTGTCCTGATGGGATAGGGCAGTGTGCAGTGCGATTGCGATTGTGTCATCCGTGGATCTGTTGGGGCAGTATGCAAATTGTAGTGGGTCTAGGGTATCGTGTAAAGTGGAGGTGATATGATCCTAAACTAGCCTCTCAAAGCACTTCATGATGACAGAAGTGAGTGCTATGGGGCAATAGTCATTTAGTTCAGTTACCTTCGCTTTCTTGGGCACAGAAACAATGGTGGACATCTTGAAGCAAGCGGGGACAATAGACTGGGATAGGGAGAGATTGCATATGTCCGTAAATACTCCAGCCAGCTGGTCTGCACATGCTCTGAGGACGTGGATAGGGATGCCGTCTGGGCCGGCAGCCTTACGAGGTTTAACACGCTTTAATGTCTTACTCACGTCGGGTATGGAAAACTAGAGCTCACAGTCCTTGAGTCTTCCTCGAAGCGGGCGAAGAAAGTGTTTAGCTTGTCTGGGAGCAAGGCGTCGGCGACGTGGCTGGTTTTCCCTTTATAATCTGTGATTGTCTGGAGTCCCTGACACATACGTATCATGTCTGAGCCGAGACATATGTAATGTAAACAGGACAGTACAATTGTGCATAAATATTAATCATGGACGTACACATGACCACATGCATGTACACACATACACACACACACACACACACCGACAAACACACACAGACACAGACACACACACACTATATTAGTGTGCCAGTGGAAGCTGTTGTCATATGCCAGAAGAAGGATGTTTCATGGACTTCTAAGTTCTATCTGTGGAGGTTCCTCAGATGGTCGTTGGGGAATAGGATGAAAGTAGAATCAGAACATGCAGAAAAGAAATGCAGAAAAGGTCAGTTTGTACTGTGGTGGTTCATTTCTTTACTATCAAATGAGGAAAGACAAACTTATCACACAAGTCAGAGTTATACTTAAACTAAATCTTTAATAGTGAGAGCTTTGCAATAGCGATGGCTGGTCGACGAATCACCGTCTCTGATGATTCGTTGAAAGCGGCGAGACAAAAGTACAAAGGTCTTTTATAGCCAAGATCCACCCACTAGTCGACATAACAAACCACAGATGTTTTGAACGGGTCACAAGGTGAGACTTTTTAAATGAGAAAGGAGTATCCCGTAGCCAGATAGCATTCGCTATAAGTTATTGTTCAGTTTGATCCCTAAGATGAGGTTCCAATCTCGTTCCTGGTACTTCATTATACAAAAACACCAACTCATCCAATGGCATAAATCAATTGGCAACTCCAGATACTCCCATCTCAAGTAAAACCCCTTCTTGACCACACTCCTGGACAAGCTCACTGAGGGGAGTGAGCCTCTAGGTCATACACTACCCCGGGATAAGTGCAACATCAGAGATGACATACAATGGTTCCAGACACTACCACACACATCCCCCAATGCCAAAGGAGGGAGTGACTGGCGCATAGACATTGTGGAGACAAGTAATTGGTTCCCCATTAATCATGCCATCCCTTCACATGGTTTAAGAATAAGTAGACACATTCACATATGAAGACAATGTTCCCTCCTGTCCTCTTCCCCTTCTGAAATTCTGCATAGCACCAGGGACATGTGAAAGACAAGCCTGACCTCTCCCCTCTCTGGGCCCCAGGTGACTGAGCCCCAGCTAAGGGAAGAAGTGCATTACTGCACACACTCAAAGCAGGAGATCTCATTTGACATGAACGCTTTCCCATGGTAGTGAATACCTGTAGGCCTACACTGCAGCCTGAAATCAACAGGATCCAGAAATGATTCATGTGAAGAAGGTGGATTTAGTCTCTTTTAAAACAATGGTGATAAACAGCACTTCTCAAGTTGAAAATAGGTCACAAAAGAGCTACATTATTGTTTCTGCAGCTGAACGATATCTGGTATGAAAAGATTTCACATCTGAAGAGCTACATGGAGTTTGCCTACTGTCTGGAGCGGTCCCAGCCTCTCAGGCCCCAGAGCCTGCAAATGACTGAAGGTGTGGGAACATTTCTGTTGATAATTATGTTTGCAGTTTTTGTGGATTCATGTTGTTTTTGCCTTCACGTAATGGGAATACTTTTCTTTTGTGAATTCTTCTTCGGTGAGGTTTAACGGTGGTTGGCATCCAATATGTTCCATTACTGCCCCAAACTGAACTACAATATAGATACATTACACTTTTTGATACAAAGTGGGAAAGGGGAAGCGGGAGAAAAATCGAAATATGCATATATTTTAATTATCCTACCAACTAACCCTATACCCATTAAAACCCATCACCTTATTCCACTACTTTAACCCTCTCTGATCCTATCCCTATCCGATCCTATCCCAGGCCAACGGGCCACCCAACACACGCTGTAGCTCTTGTGAAGTGAAATCTCATACCCCCAAGTACTTCTTTGCAGCTGCCATCACAACATCTATTTTCTGTGATTTATGTTCCATTTCTGCAGTACAGTTGATAACATTGCTATGAATGCTAAGAAGCCAACCTTACTGAAGCATATACAGCGCATTCGGAAAGTATTCAGACCCCTTCCCTTTTTCCACATTTTGTTACGTTACAGCCTTATTCTAAAATAGATTAAATACGTTTTTTCCTCATCAATCTACACACAATGACAATTGAAAACAGGTTTTTAGAAATGTTTTCAAATGTATTACAAATAAAAAACAGAAAAACGTTTTTTACATAAGTATTCCGACCCTTTGCTATGAGACTCGAAATTAAGTTCAAGTGCATCCTTTTTCCATTGATCATCCTTGAGATGTTTCTACAACTTGATTGGAGTCCCCCTGTGGTAAATTCAATTGATTGGACATGATTTGGAAAGGCTTCCACCTATCTATATAAGGTTCCACAGTTGACAGTGCATGTCAGAGCAAAAACCAAGCCATGAGGTTGAAGGAATTGTCCGTAGAGCTCAGAGACAGGATTGTGTTGAGGCACAGATCTGGGGAAGGGTACCAAAAAATGTCTACAGCATTGAAGGTCCCCAAGAACACAATGTCCTCCATCATTCTTAAATGGAAGAAGTTTGGAACCACCAAGACTCTTCCGCCCGGCCAAACTGAGCAATCGGGGTAGAAGGGCCTTGGTCAGAGAGGTGACCAAGAACTCGATGGTCAGAGCCAGAGTTCCAGAGTTCCTCTGTGAAGATGGGAGAACCTTCCAGAAGGACAACCATCTCTGCAGCACTCCACCAATTAGGCCTTTATGGCAGAGTGGCCAGACGGAAGCCACTCCTCAGTAAAAGACACATGACTCCCTGCTTAGAGATTGCCGAAAGGCACCTAAAGGACTCTCAGACCATGAGAAACATGATGATCTGGTCTGATGAAACCAAGATGGAACTCTTTGGCCTGAATGTCAAGTGTCACGTCTGGCGGAAACCTGGCACCATCCCTACAGTGAAGCATGGTGGTGGCAGCATCATGCTGCGGGGATGTTTTACAGTGGCAGGGACTTAGAGACTAGTCAGGATAAAGGGAAAAATGAACGAAGCAAAGTAGAGATCCTTGATGAAAACCTACTCTAGAGCACTCAGGACCTCAGACTGGGGCTAAGGTTCACCTTCCAACACGACAACGACCCTAAGCACACAGCCAAGACAACGCTGGAATGGCTTCGGGACAAGTCTCTGAATGTCCTTGAGTGGCCCAGCCAAAGCCCGGACTTGAACCTGATCGAACATCTCTGGAGAGACCTGAATATAGCTGTGCAGCGACGCTCCCCATCCAACCTGACAGAGCTTGAGAGGATCTGCATAGAAGAATGGGAGAAACTCCCCAAATACAGGTGTGCCAAGCTTGTAGTGTCATACCCAAGAATACTTGGGTAATTGCTGTAATTGCTGCCAAAGGTGCTTCAACAAGGTTCTGATTAAAGGGTCTGAATACTTATGTAAATGTAATATTTCAACGTGACAAAATGTGGAAAAAGTAACGTGACAAAATGTGGAAAAAGTCAACAGGTCTGAATACTTTCCAAAGGCACTGTATCACTCATTGGTCTATTTCTCTGTGCTGTCACAGATCTACAATTCACAGGAATCCTCTCAGAATCCCTCAGTCTTGACCCATCGTCCTCTACTTTCTTCACTGCCTCAGCATAAGATACCTTCTGCACTACTCTGACTCTAGCCACCTCAACCTGCCTCTCTTGAACCGGACACTTCTGATCCCCAGCAACATGTACACCCCTACAGTTGACCTACACAACTTTATCCACTGAAACTACACAATCCTCTTTCCCATGCCCCCCTGCACACTTCTCACATCTTGGACTCTCCCTTCACACACTACTGCGACATGACCATAAACGTTGCACCTGAAACCGCGCAGTGGTTACTGCACAAACGCTCTAACAGGATAACTGATATATCCTGACCTTTTTGCATAAACAACTCAAAAGGTTGACAGTGACTCCTCTATTTCACCACGCTTACAACCGGGTCTGCATCGCAAAAAAAACAGCGGGCGTCACAAACACCAGGAATCTTCAACTTCAATTGCTCCACCTCCACACTTAATGCTACCCCAGAAATCACTCCTTTCAATGGTGCCCTGTTCCTAAGAGCAAAGTAAAAAACAGATATTTATCCAAGTTGCCTCGCACGGAGCGCTTGTTCCCTCTGATGAAACACAAACAAACATCACAAGTCAACTTTGGGTTACCTTCACCAGCTCAACAGCACCCAACCTGAAACCACCCATAGATCAGCCAAAAGGCCTGGTTCCACCCTCTTCAAAAATATCACTCCCACTGGACGAAACGTATCTTTATCATAACCATGTCCATTAATGTAGGCTCCGAGCCTCTCACAAGACCTTCTACTCCTACCATTTCACCTCCGGAGCTCGAACTGGCGTCCGGCTCACTCTGTTTGACCTTGACACCAATCTTCATCGACATACCTTCTCCCTTGTTATTGCTAGCTTCAACAGATTCAAGCCCATCCTCTGCGCCACCCTCAGTCTTTTCAACCTCCTCTCTCTTTACCTCCAATCCTGCTCCCTTGACCAATTACCCGACTCCTTCTGAAAATATTAAACTTTTTCAAGCCAGAATCTCTTTTTAGCCTCCTCGAGAGACATGGTAAGCCATGTACTCCCTCCACTTCAAACACACTACACTTCTACCGTGGAGATTGAATTTATTATTCCCCGTCCAGTTGGTGGCGGCATACAACTCTAACATTTGTTGGCGGACCACCAAAATACCATAGAAGAAGAAGACCTGAGCGCTTGCCCCCCCCCCCGGCTTTACAAGTGGGATGCACTGTTGAGCGCTACATCCTGAGGAGTTCGTGCTGATTGTATGGAGATTGTGACAGCCGGTTAAATGGCGTCACTTGACAAGGCAATAACAAGATGCATGTCAGGAGAAGTGTTTTATCATAAGGAGTTATACCTGGAATACGGAGGAGGAATGGAGGGGGAAAAAGAGCCAGAGGAGGTCTAAGAGAGAGAGGGAGGAAGAGGGTGAGCTTGAGTCGGTTAAAAATGGAGGAAAAAAGGGAGATGGTTTGTTGGTACACCGCTGCTTCTGCGGTGCGAACGTGATATGAACGTTCAGTGTCAGCTGGCTGGATGACGACTGCTGGCTTCCAGAGGCCATGCTCCTGGATTCTAACTGACTCTCCGTCGATCAGTGGTGGCAATGGTCTAGCTGACCTGTCGTAGTATCGCTTTTGTTGTTGTTGTCTCTGTGCACGTTTTTCATGCATTTCCTTGTAGCTGACGACCTCAGGTTGTAGCTGCTGGTTGGTGCTGGGAAGGAGTGAGCGAAGTCTGCGGCTCATCAACAGCTGGGCTGGTGATTTGAAGTTGTCAACTGGAGTGTTGTGGTATTCAAGGAGACTAAGATAGGGGTCTCTCTTTCCTGATTTTGCTTTGTCCATGAGTGATTTAGCAATCTGCATTGATTTTTCAGCAAGGCCATTACTTTGAGGGTAATGTGGGCTTGTGGTGACATGTGTAAACTCCCATGCTTTTGTGAAGGATTCAAACTCATTTGATTTGTAACAGGGCCCATTGTCAGATATTAAAGTCTCTACAATGCCATGCCTGGCAAAGGCTGCTTTCAGCTTGTATATCACAGCTGCAGATGTGGTGCTGTGAAGCTTGTCGAGTTTGAAGTATCTGCTGTAGTAGTCCACTGTTACGATGTAGTCCTCGTTGTTCCAGGTGAACAGATCGGTTGCCACGACCTGCCAGGGTCGGTCTGGGATACAGTGAGGTAACATTGGCTCTTTAGTGTTTGAGGGGCATCGTTCAAGACATATGGCGCATTTACCAACAATGTCCTCTATTTGTTTGCACATTCCGGGCCAAAACAAAATGTCCCGTGCTCTCTGTTTGCACTTTTCCATGCCCATGTGTCCAGCATGGATCTTTGTCAAAATCTCTTCTCTGAGACTGGTAGGAATAATGATTTTCTCTCCTTTGAAAATTATTCCGTTGATCTGTGATAGTTCATCACGATGGTTCCAGAATTCTGAGACGCTCTGAGGGCATTTTCTCCTCTCCTCAGGCCATCCATCCTGTATGACTTTCCTCAGCTGTGCGAGTTGTGAGTCCTTTTCTGTTTCTGCTTGGATCTCCTTCAGTTTTGTGTCACTAACTGGTAAGTTGCTGTACACAGTGTGCACTTGCATGTCCATGCCTTCACTGAGGCTGCTGTCCTTATAGGTAAGAAACTTCCTGGAGAGCGTGTCTGCGACAGGGATGTCTTTGCCTGGACAGTGAGTGATTGTGAAGTCGTATTTTTGTAGTTGAAGAATCATTCTCGGTAGCCTTGGCAGGGCTGCGGCTAGTGGTTTACTCATGATTGACTCAAGGGGCTTGTGGTCGGATTCCACAATGACTTGTCGTCCATATACTTACTGATGGAAACGTTTACATCCGAACAGAATGGCGTAGAGCTCCTTTCAATTTGAGCGTAGTTGATTTCACAGTCTGTGAGAGATTTGGAAGCGTAGCCGATGGGCTTTCCTTCTTGCAGTAGCACTGCACCTAGTCCATACTTCGACGCGTCCACTTGGAGTCTGAGCTCTTTGTCGGGGTCGTAGTAGGCAAGGATTGGTCCTGGTTCTCTCGTGATCAAGTCTTTCACATTCTGGAAAGCAATGTCGTGTTGCTTGTCCCAGAGAAACTCACTGGACTGCTTTAGCAGTTGACGCAGGGGTGCATTAGCATTGGAGAGGCTGGGTGCGAACTTGGCTAAGTAGTTGACCATGCCAAGCACTGTTTCCAGCTCTGCACGGTTCTTTGGTGGCTCCATTTCTTTTATGGCTGAGATCTTCTGTGGATCTGGCTTGATTCCAGTCGCTGTGAGAAGATGTCCGAAGTAGCTGACCTCTGTAGCGCCGACTGTGCTCTTCTCGGGGTTGAGCCGGACTCCTCTCTCGCGGGACCTTTGCAGCATCGCGTGGAGGTTTCGGTCGTGCTCCTCTTTGGTTCGACCATCGACAAGAATGTCGTCCACAATTGCCCCAACTCCGTCGAGGCCTTCGTACACTTCGTCGATCTTTCGCTGAAACTCGTCTTGGGCTGAGATAATCCCAAAAGGCAGGCGACGGAACCTGTAGCGTCCAAACGGTGTGTTGAATGTTGTGAGCTTAGATGACTCTTCTGTGTTGATAGCCCAGTAGCCTGATCTAGCGTCCATGACACTGAAGTAGTGTGCTCCCGCTAGCTTGTGTGTGATGCCATCTAGCATCGGTAAAGGATAATGGAGGCGTTTGATAGCCATGTTCAAGTCTCTTGGGTTGAGGCATACTCAGAGCTTGCCTGTGCATGGTTTCTCCACCACCACTAATGCATTTACCCAGTCAGTCGGTTCTGTAACCTTGGGGACTATGTCAGATTGCTCCATGCTCTCCAACTCTTTCTTCAGACAGGCACGGAGAGCAAGGGGAATCTTTCTCGGTGGGTAGACCACAGGGGTTGCGTCTGGGTCAAGGTGAATGGTACATTCTCCTGGGAATAATCCTATTCCTGTAAAAACATCAGCAAACTCCTCCAGTACATTTTCTGTCTCTACTGGTGCTGTCACTGATAAAACTAGCTTGATGAGGTCCATGTCTAAACATGCTGTATTCCAAATACAATACGGTCCCTGACCATCTCATCCTTGTTTGCATAATCACAGTCTTTCACAAGCAGACGCAGCTCTGTCACAAACTGTTCAAAAGACTCGCTAGCTCCTTGTACTTTCTCATGGAATTTGTACCTAGGGAAAATCGTATTGGTCTTCGGCACAACATATGCTTCAAAACGATCGTAGTATGTTTTCAGTACCTTTGATTCAGCCTCGGTAAGTGTCCATGTGTTGTAAATATCTCTCCCTTTTTCACAGATCCAGAGGAGCAAGTAGCTACACTTTTCCTCTTCTCCTCTTACCTTCAGAGGACCAGTGAACATTAGCTCCACATGCTGTTTGTACTTACGCCATGCATCGGGTAAGTTTGTAGACTCCCAGTCCATTCGAGGTGAAGGAACTCCAGAAAAATCCATATTTTAAGACCTTTTACATTTACATTTTACATTTAAGTCATTTAGCAGACGCTCTTATCCAGAGCGACTTACAAATTGGTGCATTCACCTTATGATATCCAGTGGAACAACCACTTTACAATAGTGCATCTAACTCTTTTAAGGGGGGGGGGGTTAGAAGGATTACTTTATCCTATCCTAGGTATTCCTTAAAGAGGTGGGGTTTCAGGTATCTCCGGAAGGTGGTGATTGACTCCGCTGACCTGGCGTCGTGAGGGAGTTTGTTCCACCATTGGAATTTTACTCTGACACCATGTCTTGTTTTGCACGCTTTGTACAAAATAATAAAATGCAGTACTACAGGATATTTGTTAACGTAACTCTTTATTAACTAGCTATAACTTGCATGTTCACGTATCTCCAACCATGATCAACTGACCATGACCTAACCATCTGGGTTGTCTTAACCAATCATAGCACAGTATGATACGGCGGTAAAATGCATCCAATTATAATTCAGTATGTTTACACATATGAATATTACAGTGGTGTCCCATCCTTTCAGGCTGTTGGCCTGAAGTAGCACTAAATATATTTAAATAGTGGAGCATGGTATTTATTAATACTTTTTGTGAGTGTAGTGTTAGATGGTAAGGTATTTGTTGAATCATTTTTAATATTTAATTTTTTTAAACAAAGTATAAAGGAGTTTCACTCCGGTCTAGTAGGTGGCGGTAATGCAACATTTATCGGACGCCAACCGCCGTTAAACCTCATCGAAGAAGAAAGAAGCTTGCGTGCATGACAGATTCATATGCTCACTCTGCTTTTTCTGTCATTCTGCGCCTCGACTCAACCATGTCTCTGTTGAAGTCCTGCAAGGTGATCTCCAGTATTGGGACTTTCTCCCCATCTCTGGGAGTTTTGTCTACACGTAACAGGTAATACCAGACATGCAATCTCTGTACTGTCATGTTTGACACGTAGCTACTTTGGTAGTTTGCCATTGAATGAATAGCTAGCAGCACTTAGTAAGCTAGCTAGCCATGCAGCAATGACTCAAGTGGCCTAACTTCAAGTTTATGAATGGGGGTCCGAAGCGGTCATGCACTTACGTCTCTCGCCGTAGTTTAGCTATCTACCTAATATTTAAATTACATTTGATTTGGTTAACTAACTGACTGAAACTCGCATTCATTAATCCTCCGCCTGTCGTGACTGACATTTCCCGTTCATATCTTTGGGTTTAGTCGAGTCATACTTTGTAGACTTCAAGGCTCAACCAGTTCACTGACAGTCGAACTTGGCAAGGTTACTTTACAACTATGGATACTGATACTGTTATTTGGTGGCTCTGTAAAAATATTATTCAGATTTCAGTGATAGGCTATCTGTATGTTGTCATCATATCATAGTGATCATTCAGTTCTTCCCGTGAAAGTTAAATTATTCAATTATTTTGTATTATTTTAGTGTCGCAGTGGCATTTTGCCTTTGAGATTCGACATATTTTCTCGGTTTGATCTCCCTTGCATACCGTAGCTCCCTAATTCTAGCGTGATCATTGGGTATCGTGTGCAGGCCCCTGGTCGCTGATTGGCCAAGGGATGTCCCGGTTTCTATTGAGATGTGACGACAGTAACTGGTGTCTTTTCGCTTTCCTCTTGGAGGGCAAACTCTGTTTCTCACTTATAAGATACCGCTTCACATCTCTGGAAAACAGGCTGTGTTCGAAAAGCATCAGCAAATACACTCTGCGTCACTGTCTTGTTAGAAGACCGTGCGCCGAGTTACCTTATTCTCATTCAAAAATAATTTCGGTCTGTATTCAAGTGCATTTTAGTCCATTAGCAGGCTAAATTCAAGTCTGTGACTCAACATTGGATGGCCCCTCATTGATGCTGTCATCGTGGCATAAATAGAACTCAGTCAGTGTACTCCCTGGCCTATGAAGTGTTTACCAAGCATATTTGTTTGCTCGACATCTCGCAAGTTAAAATGTTCAAAGGTTCTGTGTGTATGTAGTATGCACATACTGCTGATAATAGTAGCAGTATGCACCAGTGGGTAGGCTGATAATATACCCAGGTTCTTCTCACTCTAACAGATTTGTCAGAATCAGATAACAAGTATTCATATTTGTTATCAGTTTTACTGATTGAGGATCTGATTTTAATGTCAAGTCCCAATGTTTCTGAGTGGCTGAGTGTTCAATTTTAGTCACCTTTTTTGTTATTGGACAATGGGTGTTCTATAAGGACGTTCTATAATGCTATGTAAACAGGCTCTATGACAGGTGACTGTTCAGTGTGTTCCCTAAAACTCGAGGTGGGTGTCATGTCATCATTCTTGTCTATAGTCTCATGTTGCGGTCTTGGCGTTGCTGCCCTTTGCGAAGCATTCGGCTCAAAGTATCGCTGTGAGTTCCAGGGTGTTTGAACACAACCGTTGAACCTGAATCTCAGTGAGCTGCAGAGTATCACTGCTCAAGTCATAGTGGCTCACCACTACATTTGACATATCAAAACATACTACTGTACCAGTACGCACTGGTGAGTAACATCAGACACAACACGGTTTTAGAGAGTTCAATATTACAGAAGGCTCCAATAGAAATGTTGGGAGTCTTGCTGTGAACTTACATTTAGAACATTGCATGGAAAAAATGTATCTCTAGTTCAGCCTCAGCAGGCCTATAGCCTCCACTACAGCAGTGAGAGGAATATGTCAGATTAGAGGCCCTGCTTGCCCCTCTTTCAGAGGTCATGTGGAAGAGGTCAGGGGCAAGGTCATGTGGAAGCAGTATGTGTGTGTGTGTGTGTAATTCTATTAGTTCCTGACCTGGGCCCCTGATAATTTTCTGTTCTTTCCTCCTCATAAGACACATTCCATACAGGGGGAGAGAATTGTTTTGTGTGTGAGAGCATATGTTTGCAGTGCCTGACCTTCGTGTGTGTGGCTGTGGAAAGGGAAGTGTAAAGTATTGGATGGATAATGTCGTGGAAAATTGTCTCAGAAATATAACACTCTTACAAGAACTTGTGAATTCAATATAGACTTTAATACAAAGTAGCAAAGCTGAGCCCTTCCATGGAAGGACCCTATCACAAACGTAACAGAGCCGAGCCCCTCCATGGAAAGAGACTAAATTCTCATATTAGAGTCCTGCTTTTATAGGATTCTGCCTTAGCATAACGTATAGAGTCCCCTCCCTCTATATGAAAATAGCTTCGCTTGACCTTTCTCCATTATTATCTTTTCACCTCAGTTCTTGCTTGTTAACGCCCACATCTGACAGCTGTATAGGTTATATTGGTAGCGGGGCCCTGGTCCTATATGTTCCATTCCTTATATAGCCATTCTGTCTCAGCTCTTCAAAGTGGAAAGCCTAGATGCTGCTAATATTGGAAATGTAATCATAGTCACGAGTTTTGCTCCCACAATAATCAGCTTGGTGGGGTCAGTGTGAAAGGAAGACCAGGCTGTAATGACCAGATCCAAAGATATGATGAATGAATGTGTTCTGAATTTCAAAGAACCAATCGTTGCCTTTGTTTCAACCACTCCCCCTGCCCTTTAGAGTTGTCATTCTGGTAGTGTAGTGGCGATGGAGAGAGATGTTCATGTATTTAGTGCAGTACATCTCCTCCCTTTTAGTGACTCCCCCTAATGCCATCCAACCCGGGCCCTTCACCTCAACAGACTTCAGCTGTGTGTAGTGGTGATTTTGTAGTGTGTGTGTGTGGCTTTTCGCTGTGCAGGGACCAGGCATTCACCAGGTCATAGTCCAGAGTGTTGGTCTACTGTGGGTGGGTGGTGCTACTCTCCTCTGGTTAGGTGAGAGCAACCGTTTCTTGAGCAGAGTATAGTACTGTTTCCGTTGAGTTTTAGTCTTTTATTTTAAGTCCAGTTTCTTGGAGAAATATAAGTCTACACTGAGTGATTAGAAAAATAAACTTGTCCACTGTGAAACAAATATGAACACAAGTCTGCAAAATGATAAATTAAGCTGCTTCTGTTTGTTTCTCCCCCTCCCCTCTGTTGCAGTTCATGGTGGGGTGGAGTGCAGATGGGCCCCCCTGACCCCATCCTGGGGGTGTCGGAGGCCTTCAAGAGGGACACCAGCCCGAAGAAGATGAACCTGGGGGTGGGGGCCTACAGGGACGACCACGGCAAACCCTTTGTGCTTGATTGTGTCCGCAAGGTAGGAATACCATGACAACCAGTGTAACTACCCAGGATTCCACACAGACACAGACAGGGACTAGATAACTATCCCCAGTTTCACCCAGCCGTTCGTATTTTGTTGAGGCTCACTCCTCAGAGGAAAGGTGAGTAGCTACGGCGGCTCTTATTGTTTTGTAATCCCGAGCTCGGCATTAGGGAAAGGCCAATCTAGTCACACTGCTACTAGCCCTTTTATGTAAGAACCGGATCAGTTAACAAACACGTAGAAGCATGAAAAAGGAGGTTTTCATGTTATTGAGCTGATTCTCACTATACAAGCTTTTGTGGAGTTGCAGGCCTGTGTGTTTCTGATTGGTGCATTTCTGCACTGTCATCCTGAGCTTAACTCGTATAATGTATACCCATATGGAACCTCTATTACTGTGTGGATGTGTGTTTGCATACTTTTTGTATGTAAGTTTGAGGTGCAGGCTCCAGCAGACCTATGTGTTAGACATTAACAGTATTTCTGCATAGTCGTTCTGCGCTCAACTCATACAGCCCTGCTAAACCCCAGCTGTGTGTGTTACGCTATTAGCTCTGATTTGGCAGGGCTTTGGATCTGTCAAGAAGTGGATGCCGAGAAAATGTCACCATTAAAAACCTTTCTACTTCCCCTCACACTCACTATTTCTCTACCATCCTCCCCGACCCTCTCTAGGCAGAGGCTCTGATTTCTTCCAAGCAGTTGGATAAGGAGTATCTGGCCATCGGTGGTCTGGGGGACTTCACCAAGTCCTGCGCTCAGCTAGCCCTGGGGGCTGACAGCGAGGTCCTCAAGAGTGGCAGGGTGAGTGGATGTGTGGGTGGTAGCTTGGAAGCACATTTGCTGTCTGTGTGTTAAGTGAACGATAGAAATGCTATTAACATCTCTCCTCTCTTCAGTACATCACTGTCCAGACCATCTCAGGAACCGGCTCACTGTGCATCGGAGCCAACTTCCTGGTAAAGACCCATCTCTTTTAGCAGCTAAACAGGAAGAGAATGAATGCACCTACACTACCACGGTTCCATTTGGGCCCATAGCCCCCTAGAACAGTGCACCAGCCTAAACATACCTGAAACGACTGTCTTCTCTATAATATATATGCATTACAAATTATTGTGTTCTATAAAACAATAATTTCTTTATACCAGTAGTACTTCGGAGTGTGTATGGTGTCAGTCAGTTAATTCATTATATTTTTCTCTAGTCTCATTTCCACAGTGCGTCCCGTGACGTGTACCTGCCCAAGCCCTCCTGGGGGAACCACACACCCATCTTCAGAGATGCTGGCATGCAGCTGAAAGCCTACCGCTACTACGACCCCTCCACCTGCGGCTTCGACTTCAGCGGGGCGCTCGACGACATCTCTGTGAGAGAGGGATGGGAAAGGGGGGGTTGTATGATTCCACACTGACATGGAGGACCATTACCACGTCTTCTGAGATCTGTCTTTATATTGTTATGTTGACTTAATAAGGTTAAGGTGTGGGGGTCTATTTCCGTCATGAGAATCTGATTTGAATGTTAGTGTAACACTATTTTCCCTCTGAAACAGAAAATGCCAGAGAAGAGTGTGATCATGCTGCATGCCTGTGCCCATAACCCCACCGGTGTGGACCCCAAGCCTGAGCAGTGGAAGGAGATCGCTGACCTGGTGAAGGTGAGTGTGCTTACCATAGATATGAAATGTTAAGTTCATGTTTTAAGTATCCCTATATTTCTGTTATTACGGGGCTATCATTCAGTCAAGAGTGCGCCTGTGCAGGGAGTCTTGTTGTTGATGGACCTAGCCTGGAGTGGAATGGCTACCTTGTAGTATGTTCATATAGTAAACTTTGTTAAACTGGAACCTTGTGTCATTTCGAGTTAACATTGGTAGCAGAGGATGGTTAATAACTACAATGTGCCACCTCGCTTCGACGAGAAGAGGTCGTACGAAAGTTGGAAAAATGAACTTGGAATCTGGACACGTTACTAATCTGGACGTGAAAAAGCAAGCACTTGCAGTGGTATTATCGCTCGAGGGAGGAGCGAGAGATACAGCACTGGAAATATCCGTTGAGGATTTGAACAAGGATGACGGTATGGTGAATTTGATCAGAGCACTGGATTCTGTATTTCTTAAAGAAGAGAAAGACCGTGCCTACGAGGCATATTCAAACTTTGACAGTGTTACGAGAGATATTTCAGTTGCAATGATGGACTACATCATTGATTTCGAACAGAGGTACAATAGGATGTGCAAATAAGACATGGTTCTCCCGGATGCAGTGTTAGCTTTCAAGTTGCTAGATACTGCCTGTCTATATGGTAGGCTTTGACTGCTTGTACTGTGCTGACTTCTGCATCGATGATTTTTGGTGTAAAGACATCTGTCGCGCCAATAACAGGTGGAAAGCAAGTGAGTGACGCAGCATATTACACTGAGCAGCAGAGAAAAGGCGCCAACAAGTCACGTTCTCAAGACAACCAGAAGAGGGCGCCATTTCCCGGCACAAATCCACTGGACAAATATGGAAGGAGATCAAAATGTGCTATTTGTCAAAGCACTTACCATTGGGTTAGACTGTCCTCATAAAAATGAACAAGTTAAACTAACAGAGGAAAATGTAAACACAGAGATAGAGCAGTGTAACATTATACTGTTTTCAAATGAATCTTCTGATACTGAGATATTTATAGTTGAATCCTTAGGATCTGCTGTGACACACCAAGCAACAGAGCTTTCAAATTTGGAGATGGGAGAATTGTCCAAGAGAGTTAAGAGTTAAGATACCAGCAAAAATTGGTCAGACAAAGTGTCACATTGAAACAGAGGTGGTCCCTACAGATATCCCCTTACTATTAAGCAAAGCTTCCCTCAAGAAGGCAGAGGCTGGGCCTCCCGGGTGGCGCAGTGGTCTAGGGCACTGCATCGCAGTGCTAGCTGCGCCACCAGAGTCTCTGGGTTCGCGCCCAGGCTCTGTCGCAGCCGGCCGCGACCGGGAGGTCCGTGGGGCGACGCACAATTGGCCTAGCGTCGTCCGGGTTAGGGAGGGTTTGGCCGGTAGGGATATCCTTGTCTCATCGCGCTCCAGCGACTCCTGTGGCGGGCCGGGCGCAGTGCGTGCTAACCAAGGGGGCCAGGTGCACGGTGTTTCCTCCGACACATTGGTGCGGCTGGCTTCCGGGTTGGAGGCGCGCTGTGTTAAGAAGCAGTGCGGCTTGGTTGGGTTGTGCTTCGGAGGACGCATGGCTTTCGACCTTCGTCTCTCCTGAGCCCGTACGGGAGTTGTAGCGATGAGACAAGATAGTAATTACTAGCGATTGGATACCACGAAAATTGGGGAGAAAAGGGGGTAAAAAAAAGGCAGAGGCTGTACTAGACGTAAAAAATGACAAGGCAGTGATGTTTAAACAACCAGTGACTCTTGAACTTACTACCTCAGGCCACTATTGTGTAAACATTTTAGACAAAGACATCACACAGAGTCCATGCAAAAATGAGATTCTGACTGACACAGAGCACATGGAGATTCTGACAGTCACAGAGAACATGAACACAAAAGAAAAACTCAAGTATTGTTAAAGCTTCACAAACAGTTTGGACATGCTACAGTTGACAGACTTCAGAAGTTACTCAGCAGTTCAGGGAATAATGATGATGAGAAGTACGAAACTGGAAACAAAGTGTACTACAAACGAGTTGACTGTCAAGAGTGGAAAGGACCGGGAGTAGTCATTGGTCAAGATGGTGTGGTAATATTTGTGAGGCATGGAGGCATCATTGTCAGGGTGCATCACTCAAGATTGCGGAAAGTAAATGATCAACAAGATAGAGGGGCTGTTGCTGAGAATCAGTCTCGTAATGAAAATGACAAAAAGGACACAGTAACAGACACAAACCTACCAGATGTCGCATCCAATGATATGGACACTGAAACTGACACAGGAAATGGAGCAGAGACCTTCAACCATGCCACAGGTAATACTGTTGAGCGTTCAAATGAGGAAAACATTCAACAACAACCACATGTGTTAAGAGAACATGGTTGTTCCAATCTGAAAACTGGACAAACTGTTAAATACATGGACAGAGAAAGTGGTATTCCACATACAGCAACCGTCATTGGACGAGCAGGAAAAGCAAAAGGAAAACACCAGAACTGGTACAACTTGCAGTACTCTGAACCAGCTACATTTTCTGGTACAACAGGGTCAGCTGACCTGTCACTTGTAGATAATATCAGAATTGAACCAATGGAAAATCGAGAAAAACAGAATGACATTCAAAATGATGATGTACTTGAAACAAAGGACGTGTCATTTGACTCAGCTAAGCTAGATGAGCTCAGTAATTGGAGGAAAAATTTAGTGTTTGAGGAAGTCAAAGACATTGGCCAAAAATGCATCTCAACAAGGTGGGTGTGTACCTTTTTTAAAGAATCCTTAACTGGAATAGTGCCTAATGCACGTCTAGTGGCTAGAGGTTTTGAGGAGCTGGCTGCTAAAGAACTCCCAAAAGACTCACCGACATGCGCCTCAGTCACTCAGATTGCTGATGTCAGTGATCTGCCAGAAAACTGAAACTTAATTTCATAGACATCAAATCTGCATCTTTGCAGGGAACAGAGCTGTCAAGGGACATTCACATCCGACCTATGCCTGAAGCTAAAAGTGAAGGAACACTGTGGAAACTAAAAAAGTGTGTGTATTTATTGGCAGATGCATCACTCTACTGGTACAACAAAGTCAAGACAACAATGCTGAATACAGGTGGAAAAATTCACAAGTGGATCCTGCAGTCTTCTATTGGCTTGATCAAGACTGCAATGTGACTGGAGTACTTGCCTGTCATGTTGATGACTTTATCTGGGGTGGCTCACAGACCTTTGCTTCAACTGTGATTCCACACCTCAAAGCTGTTTTCTAGGTTGGCCGTGAGGAGCATGATCATTTTTGTTATGTTGGCATAGAGTTTATTACAGTTGATGGAAAAATACTGATGCAACAGGAGAGCTATATCAAGAATCTTCAACCCATTCACCTGGATTCTTCAAGAGCCGTACAAAGGAATTCCCCTCTGTGGAGGTCAAAGCTAGGACAAATTTTATGGGTTGCTAGACAGAGTAGACTTGATGTTTGCAACTTGGCATCTAACACAAAACACGCCACTGTACAAACCATTCATGAGGCGAACAAAGTTGTTCGTAAACTGAAATCACAACAAGTGACTTTAAAGTTTCAGCATGTTGGAAAAGATGACTTTGAAACTAGTTGTCTTCAGTGATGCTTCGCTAGGGAACCTTACAGATGGAGGCACACAAGGTGGACATCTAATCGTGTTAATGGGTGAAGGAGGAAGATTCTTACCTATCTGTTGGCAGTCAAAAAGGATCAGAAGGTTGTCCGAAGCACACTTGCTGGAGAAACACTTACTCTTGCGGATGGAATTGACAATGCTATCTTTCTTGCAACTCTGTTCTCAGAGCTTACCACTGGTGAGACAAAGCAGCACTTTCTACCTGTAGTTTGTGTCACTGACAACTACTCATAAGTTGATGCTGTGAAGTCAACCAAGTCTGTCACAGAGAAAAGACTCAGCATCAAGGAACTTATTCAAGCACAGAGAATCCAGCGGATTCTGTGGTCAACCACAAAGGAACAGCTTGCTGACTGTCTGACTAAAAAGGAGCATTCGGTCTTGTGCTCCTACAGGCTCTCAGTAATGGAAAGTGGCAGCTTGAGTAATACAAATAACTGTCACACAACCCATTTGTAATGGGGATCTTGAATAATACTTGGACATTTAATTATGTTTTATTTGTCTTTAAAGAGAAGGGGGAGATTGTTAAGTTCATGTTTTAAGTATCACTATATTTCTGTTATTATGGGGCTATCACACAGTCAAGAGTGCGCCTGCGCAGGGAGTCTTGTTGTTGATGGACCTAGCCTGGAGTTGAATGGCTACCTTGTAGTATGTTCGTATAGTAAACTTTATTAAACTGGAACCTTGTCGTTGTGTCATTTCGAGTTAACATGAAAAGGCCCTAACTGGCTAAAGTCTCTGTCACTATTGGGACTCTACTGCTGAAGAGCTTTACTGCCCAGTGCCTACAGGTGTTGTGTGAAGACTGACATCTTTACTGTGCCAGACAACTATTTACACACACACACGGTCCTAATAATAACTCCTCTGCTGTTCCTTCAGAAAAGGGACCTGTTGGTGTTCTTTGACATGGCTTACCAGGGCTTTGCCAGTGGAGATATTGATCGTGATGCCTGGGCTGTTCGTCACTTCATCGAGCAGGGCCACAACATTGTCCTGTCGCAGTCGTTCGCTAAGAACATGGGCCTCTACGGTCGGTCTCATTATATATATATATACACACACACAATCTCACTCACAACTATGGTATTGACATAGGAGAAGGGTAAAAAAATCTCCCACCGGTATGGTATCTTACCTGTCTGTGTTTTGACAGGTGAGCGAGTGGGAGGGTTCACTGTGGTGTGTAACGATGCCGAGGAAGCTAAGAGGGTGGAGTCTCAGCTGAAGATTCTGATCCGGCCAATCTACTCCAACCCTCCAATGAATGGAGCCAGAATCGCTGCCACTATTCTCAACACACCAGACCTTTATAAAATATGGTAAGTGTGTATACACACACACACACACACACACACACACACACACACACACACACACACACACACACACGTTTGTCCATTTCACTGATGCTGTGATTTTATAATCTAGCTGACTGCCTAGGAAGGTATCGGAGTTCTCTTTGGAGTGGTCTCCTGTCTCTACGCAACTTCCATTCTGTTTCCTCATCAACCCCCCTGATTAACCTCTCTCTACACAGGTTGGAGGAGGTCCACGGCATGGCCAACCGCATCATCAAGATGAGGGAGCAGCTGGCGGTCAACCTGAAGAACGAGGGCTCCACTCACAACTGGCAGCATGTCATCGACCAAATCGGCATGTTCTGCTTCACAGGCCTCAAGCCTGAACAGGTACACACACAAACGACCACACCCACTCTTTATATCCACACCTGTACCTTACAACCTTATAAGACATTATTATATTCATATTGGTCATATTCATCAGTTGGAATTAAGTTCTAGTATAATGATAAATTGCGTTGACTCCAGGTGTTTGTGCGTGTCTACCCCAGGTTGAGCGTCTGACTAAGGAGTTTTCAGTATACATGACCAAAGATGGTAGAATCTCCATGGCAGGCGTCACCTCTGGCAACGTGGGATACCTAGCACATGGAATCCACGCCGTCACTAAGTAAAAAGGAGAATGCCGGGAGAAACAGTGGGGCACGGTGGCGCTGGACACAATCCATAACAAAATAATAATGGCCACTCCACCCACCCCTTACAGAGGAGCTGGACATACTTTAAGACTGTCAATTGTTCAAAAGTTCAACTTTGACCTCAACCCTCCTTGGGGTAGGGATGTTTTAATGGTTAGTTCCCTGTGACCTCCCCAACGAGGCCACCATGTCAAAGGTTGTTTAGTGATGGTCCAATGATCTGCCCTACATTTGACTAATGAGCTGATATCTGATGTCTTTCTTCTACGCTTATTTATTGTATGTCAAAGTTTAATATTAATTAACTTAATAAATGGCTTAATAGTGACAGGTTAATATTCTCTTTTAAACCTGCTCTGCCTGCTGTGGTCCAAATTGCTGTCAGGCTACAGATGAGTTTACCAACACTTAGGTTGTGTGTGTGTGTATGAACTGTGAACTCTTGTCTGTCATTGGATATTTTATGTAGGATGTGAAAGTTAATATTTTCCTCAACACCAGTATAGTAGCAGAAAACTCAGCATTTCCAGATAACAATTAGTTATAAGATTGTCTGGCACTACTTTTAGATGAGATACAGTAATTGATGTTTTAATATGCTTTAGAAATGGGCAATGTATGATCATTCTGTCCTTTCACTCTCTTGCATTATCTTGTCTTCCATATTCAATATAAATAATTATATTGCTGTACAAGTTTTGTGCTTTTTGCACGACTAGCAGGGTCTACTGCATTTCTGCTAAGTGTTGATGAGTGAGCAGTCAGTTAGCCAGTCTTAAACGCCCACTAACCCCCCCCCCCCCCCAAGCACTTGGTTTATGAGGTTTTAAAGGGGAATTATACAGAAATCACTCTGCCATTTCCTGGTTGCTAAAATTCTAATAGCTAATTTAAGTTTGACAAAACAAGTAATGTGTAGTACAATGATTCTCTATCTAAACCACTGTGAAATATATCTTAAATAACCAAAAGTGTTGTATTTTCAGCTGGTGTACAAAACTGAAAGTAAGATGCAAAAATGAAGCTTTGGTAAGCAGAACACAGAACAGATCTACTGTTTCTTAGACTAGTTTTCAATGACAATGACTGCTTTATAACTAAACATTTCTATGTGAATTTGGTCCAAAAAGTTACAAATTGCAGCTTTGAAAGGATAGACTGTCCTATGATGGTGCTCTTGTATTTCCACAAGAAAAGGCATTTCACAAGTGTTATTTAGATCACTGGGTGACTCCTATCCCCTCCGTTTCAGAACTAAGAGGTTATAGAACTTCTATTAATACATATAAAAAGTTGTATAGACAGTGTTTTGCTCTAATGATCAGCCTTCAAACATGTTCTCTGTTTGTGTCTTTCTGATTGTAACAAGACAGATTGTGCAGGTAAAATCACCTTTCTGCTGTCTACTCATGAAGATTAAGCTGCTCTGTCACCATGTTCGGGTTAGAGCAAAATAATAAAACAATATGGAGCATCGGTTATGTCTTTCTTTGAACAATTAATAAAATATCTATAATTGAAATAACTGGGCTTATTTGGAGTTCATTCTAAAAATAATATTGCCAAACCAAATGTAAGAAACTGAACTGATACTGTTGGACTACGGCAGTGATTCCCAACCTTTTTAAGTTACTGTACCACCAACTGAATTTTGTTCTGGCCGGAGTACCCCTGAAGTACCCCCTCGTGCATTTTACCAGTAGGACTATGGTCTCATGAATCTTTTCAAGTACCCCCTGTGGATAGACCAAGTACCCCCAGGGGTCCTAGTGTTCCTGGTTAGGAACCACTGGACTATAGTGTAGGACATGATTTTACTATGTAAAGCATTGGTTTTATTAGACACAATATACTCTTGTTTTATGAAGATGTATCTGTAGTACACAGGAGGTTGGTGGCAAATTAATTGGGGAGGACGGGCTCGTGATAATGGCTGGAACGGAATAGGTGGAATGGTATCAAAAACATGGTTTCCATATGTTTGCTGCCATTCTATTCGCTCTGTTCCGGACATTGTTATGAGCCGTTCTCCCCTTAGCAGCAGCCTCTGCTGCAGTATCTACCCTGCTAAATCCCTAATTGGAATGATTTGTGGTGTTCTCGTGGCCGTAAACTACAATTCCCACCATGCACTTCGTTTTTAAAGACGTCATTTTACATCGTCACATGACCTCATCCCAAACAAGTCACATGCCATCGTTGCTTGTTCAGCAGGAATTTCACTGCGCTTGCGGTTGTTGGAGAAAAACAAGCATCGGAGATCCAATAGAGAGGTATTTATTGAGTATTTGAGTATATTATATGCATTTTCATATTTTCAACTGAATAGGTTAAAGAATATGTAGATGGGGAGGTCGGTAGCAGCTTTCGGAAACTATCAGCCAGCTAGCAACAGCTGACGATGATGCGGTGTCCAGTTTGCTATAATAACATCACCAATCAGGTTCATTGTCGTGATTTGGGATTTTCTAGGTCTGTTGCTAGATCTGAATCTAAGATTCAGCTGCTTTATATGCAAAGTTGACTATTAGTAAAGCTACCAAATTTCTGTATTTTATGAATGTTTCTAGTCTTTGTTATTGTTTAGGTAGCTCCGGTGGTGTTACTATGATTTGATGACATTGGGGGCTTAGCCCAAATCCAGAAGGGGAACACTAGTAGGGGGGTCCGTGGGGATCCTCCCTGGAAGAAGACATTTTCGTTTCAATAGCTAAATGCATCAATCTGGTTAATTTTGAGATTAACATTGAGAGATTATAGTTATTAAAACTGCAACATGTAACTTTTTGGGTGGCTGACCAAATTCACATAGAAATGTGAATCATAGATCGGTCATTCTCATTGAAAGGAAGTCTAAGAAGCGGGATATGTTCTATGTGCGCTATTTCTATGCTTAAGTATCGTTTTTTTCTTTTACTTTCAGTTTTGTACAGAAGCTTCAAACAACTTAAATATATACCCTACCTTCAAAAGTTTTAGAACACCTACTCATTCAGAGGTTTAAAAAAACCCACTGAAATAACACATGGAATCATTTAGTAACAAAAAAGTGTTAAACAAATGAAAATATATTTTATATTTGAGTTTCTTAAAATAGCCACCCTTTGCCTTGATGACAGCTTTGCACACTCTTGGCATTCTCTCAACCGCTTCATGGGGTAGTTACCTGGAATGCATTTCAATTAACAGGTGTGCCTTAAGTTAATTTGTGGAATTTCTTTCCTTCTTAATGCGTTTGAGCCAATCAGTTGTGTTGTGACAAGGTAGGAAAATAGTATACGGAAAATAGCCCTATTTGGTAAAAGACCATATGATGGCAAGAACAGCTCAAATAAGCAAAGAGAAACGACAGTACATCATTACTTTAAGACATGAAGGTCAGTCAATACGGAAAATTTAAAGAACTTTGAACAGTTCTTCAAGTGCATTCACAAAAACCATCAAGCTCTATGATGAAACTGGCTCTCTTGAGGACCACCACAGGAATGGAAGACCCAGAGTTACCTCTGCTGCAGAGGATAAGTTCATTAGAGTTACCAGCCTTAGAAATTGCAGCCCAAATAAATTCTTCACAGAGTTCAAGTAACAGACACATCTCAACATCAACTGTTCAGAGAAGACTGTGTGATTCAGGCCTTCATGATCGAATTGCTGCAAAGAAACCACTACTAAAGGACACCAATACGAAGAAGAGACTTGTTTGGGCCAAGAAACACGAGCAATGGACATGAGATTGGTGGAAATTTGTCCTTTGGTCTGGAGACGAAATTGGAGACGTTTGGTTCCAACCGCCGTTTCTTTATGAGACGCGGTGTGGGTGAACGGATGATCTCCGCATGTGTATTTCCCACCGTAAAGCATGGAGGAGGAGGTGCTATGGTGTGGGGTTGCTTTGCTAGTGACACTGTCTGTGATTTATTTAGAATTCAAGTCACACTTAACCAGTATGGCTACCACAGCATTCTGCAGTGATACGCCATCCCATCTGGTTTGTGCTTAGTGGGACTATCATTTGTTTTTCAACAAGACAAAGACCCCAACACACCTCCAGGCTGTGTAAGGGCTATTTTATCAAGAAGGAGAGTGATGGAGTGCTGCATCAGATGACCTGGCCTCCACAATCCCCCAACCTCAACCCAATTGAGATGGTTTGTGATGAGTTGGACTGCAGAGTGAAGGAAAAGCAGCCAGCAAGTGCTCAGCATATGAGGAAACTCCTTCAAGACTGTTAGAAAAGCATTCTAGGTGAAGCTGCTTGTAAGAATGCCAAGAGTGTGCAAAGCTGTCAAGGCAAAGGTTGGCTATTCGAAGAATCTCAAATATAAAATATATTTAGATTTTTTTGGGGGGGTTACTACATGATTCCATATGTGTAATTTCATAGTTTTTACGTCTTCAGTATTATTCTACAATGTAGAAAATAGTAAAATAAAGAAAAACCCTTGAATGAGTAGGTGTTCTAAAACTTTTGACCAGTAGTGTATTTCAGTGGTTTAGATGGTAGTGATTCTCTACACTGAGGGCTTGTTTTGTCACATAAAAGGCAAACTATTTCGAATTTTTGCAACCAGGAAATGGCGGAGCGATTTCTACATATTGCACCTTTTTAAGAATTTGGTAAAAAATTATAATAAATGTAGGTAAACTATCCCTTTTTAAAATAGGTCTTGAAGAAAGTCCTGCAGGGGATATATTTCCCCTTCAGAGGGTTTGAAAATGTTCATGATAATTCATTTCTCCAAGTCACCTCAACTTCAAGAAAAATCTAAAGGTGGTTGAGGATGACTAGTTGCTGACACTTGTCATCTTTTAGTACGTAGACAAGATATTTTGTGTTTTTGGTCTATTGACAGGCCCCTTACCATGTCTGCCTGGCAGCTTGTGAACACAAACAAAATTACAAAATAATTGAGCAAAGATATGTAGTCTATTTCCCATTGACTAAATTAAGTGAGATTAAGTTGTTATCCACCTTGTATTTCAATATAACCTATTCTTATTTATGACTTACAGTCAACATGTCCATGACATAGCTTACCTACATGAATGACTACAAAATGCATTGCCTCTGACAAGCACTAATAAATAGCCTGTTTAGTGTGCAGGTCACACGCCTGACAGAGTGAGGTTTACAACAGTTATCTACTGTGACACACTGTGTCATCATGAGAACAGTGACCCTGATCACTGAAGTCCACTGTACTGTAATCCTTCTCATGGATATGAAGTGAAAATCTCTTGGGATCAGACCTATCTAAAACTAATGATCACACGTCTCTTTAGAATGTGTTTCTGAGGGATGCTGTAAAGCAGGGGTAGGCAACTAGATTCAGCCTAGGGGGCGATTAAAATAAATAAATATATATGTATATTTTGTCGGAGCGAATGGTCGGGAGGCCGGAACATAATTATAATAATTTTGAACACTGCAAGTTGACCACAATTAGGCCCAAAAAGAGATTGTATTTGAAAATAATTTCATACCTTGATTACATTGAGACACAATCATGTCTCTTTTTTTTTTATTCGTGGGAATACTTGGGACCAGATGTATTAAATTAAACTCATTTTTAGGCAAATTCCTGGTGATTAGTCTTTTTTTAACCAGTCTTTTTATTTGTTATTTTAATTTTGGTCACATTCTGGTGTTGGTGTGTAAAGCAAGGTCAGCCGACAGCACAAGGCAGGGGACCGGGGGGAGAACGCACTGACAAGAACGTGTAGGCTACTGGGAAAGCAGGTTGTAGCTTTACTAGGTAGTAAGCACTTAGAGAGAGCTGAGATAAGGTGTCGAGAAGGCCAAAGCTGTAATGTGTGTTTGTCTTGTTGCAGATTGAACTAAGGGTTGACTGCTGGGTGACAATACATCCACTTTGAGGATAAACTGACAAGCAGTCATCTGTGTCCTGAATGTCACAAGAGCCACAACAAACTTTAAACTTTCAGACTGACCCCTCAACCCAAACTCTGAATACCCTCAACTCAGCTCTTTAGTGTTGAAGTCTGTGTTGAACAGAGTAGGGTGAATTTGGGGGTGTTTTAGGTAGTGTTTTTGGGGCTGTGCCAGCCGGGTGGTGTCCCATGGCGATTAACAGTGAGGCGGGGGACTGGGCCGAGGCTGGGAGTGAAGATGCTGGTGAGAGGGCGTGGCTACTGCAGAGCCCCAGTGTGGAGTCCGTTCGCCCTCCTTTGTCAGACAGGGAGAGGAGTGGAGGGGTGTCTGCCACAGCCGCTGTCTTCATTGTGGTGAACGCTGCGCTGGGGGCAGGACTACTCAACTTCCCCGCCGCCTTCAACATGGCCGGAGGCGTGATTGCAGGGGTGGTGCTACAGATGGTGAGCGCTACATACACACTTTTGAGACCGAAGCCTGCACACTGTGGGACTCCAGGAGCAGAAGTGAGAAATACTGCATATACAGTGGGGCAAAAAAGCATTTAGTCAGCCACCAATTGTGCAAGTTCTCCCACTTAAAAAGATGAGAGGCCTGTAATTTTCATCATAGGTACACTTCAACTATGACAGACAAAATGAGAAAAAAAATCCAGAAAATCACATTGTAGGATTTTTAATGAATTTATTTGCAAATTATGGTGGAAAATAAGTATTTGGTCACCTACAAACAAGCAAGATTTCTGGCTCTCACAGACCTGTAACTTCTTCTTTAAGAGGCTCCTCTGTCCTCCACTCGTTACCTGTATTAATGGCACCTGTTTGAACTTGTTATCAGTATAAAAGACACCTGTCCACAACCTCAAACAGTCACACTCCAAACTCCACTATGGCCAACACCAAAGACCTGTCAAAGGACACCAGAAACAAAATTGTAGACCTACACCAGGCTGGGAAGACTGAATCTGCAATAGGTAAGCAGCTTGGTTTGAAGAAATCAACTGTGGGAGCAATTATTAGGAAATGGAAGACATACAAGACCACTGATAATCTCCCTCGATCTGGGGCTCCACGCAAGATCTCACCCCGTGGGGTCAAAATGATCACAAGAACGGTGAGCAAAAATCTAGTGAATGGCCTGCAGAGAGCTGGGACCAAAGTAACAAAGCCTACCATCAGTAACACACTACGCCGCCAGGGACTCAAATCCTGCAGTGCCAGACGTGTCCCCCTGCTTAAGCCAGTACATGTCCAGGCCCGTCTGAAGTTTGCTAGAGAGCATTTGGATGATCCAGAAGAAGATTGGGAGAATGTCATATGGTCAGATGAAACCAAAATAGAACTTTTTGGTAAAAACTCAACTCGTCGTGTTTGGAGGACAAAGAATGCTGAGTTGCATCCAAAGAACACCATACCTACTGTGAAGCATGGGGGTGGAAACATCATGCTTTGGGGCTGTTTTTCTGCAAAGGGACCAGGACGACTGATCCGTGTAAAGGAAAGAATGAATGGGGCCATGTATCGTGAGATTTTGAGTGAAAACCTCCTTCCATCAGCAAGGGCATTGAAGATGAAACGTGGCTGGGTCTTTCAGCATGACAATGATCCCAAACACACCGCCCGGGCAACGAAGGAGTGGCTTCGTAAGAAGCATTTCAAGGTCCTGGAGTGGCCTAGCCAGTGTCCAGATCTCAACCCCATAAAAAATCTTTGGAGGGAGTTGAAAGTCCGTGTTGACCAGCAACAGCCCCAAAACATCACTGCTCTAGAGGAGATCTGCATGGAGGAATGGGCCAAAATACCAGCAACAGTGTGTGAAAACCTTGTGAAGACTTACAGAAAACGTTTGACCTCTGTCATTGCCAACAAAGGGTATATAACAAAGTATTGAGATAAACTTTTGTTATTGACCAAATACTTATTTTCCACCATAATTTGCTAATAAATTCATTAAAAATCCTACAATGTGATTTTCTGGATTTTTTTTCTCATTTTGTCTGTCATAGTTGAAGTGTACATATGATGACAATTACAGGCCTCTCTCATCTTTTTAAGTGGGAGAACTTGCACAATTGGTGGCTGACTAAATACTTTTTTGCCCACTGTATATATATACAGGGATGTATTTGATAAAACGTCCTTTTTTTGTGTGTTGTAGTCCATGCTGATTTTCATAATCAGCGGTCTGGTGATCCTGGCATACTGCTCCCAGGTTAGTAAGTTAATACCCCCCTTATGAACACACAATCTACAATTAAAGACAGTCTTTTCCAGCAGTACTCATCCTAGTGACCCTGTGCTGTTTGTCTAGGTCAGTAATGAGAGCACCTACCAGGAGGTGGTGCGGGCCTCGTGTGGGAAGGTCACCGGGGTAATCTGTGAGGTGGGCATCGCCGTCTACACCTTCGGCACCTGCATCGCCTTCTTTATCGTCATTGGAGACCAGCTGGACCGCTGTGAGTGTTTCTCACACATAGATAATGAACATGTGTACACACACACACATTTTAAAGTACTTTATTTGAATCCACAAATCACATTACAGTCGAAGAATTCAAAAGGACACGGATATCTGGACAATTATGGATGCATTTACTTGAAAAGCAGTGCAGATGCAAAGTTTGGTAACAGAATGACGGCACTCGGTTACTAAACTTTGCATCTGCCACTGTTCTTCAGATAAATGTGTTTTTGGAAATTGTTAAAAGTAGGCCTTGTGCATATAGTTTTCAGGGTTGTTTAACTTTGCAATCATTGTTTTTTGTTTGACATTTTAAAGTGAAAAATCTAAGTCTTCGCATCACTTTGTTACTGTAGAATTGCCCACCAACTTCTCCAAACCGCTAAGCTGCCCATGACAGCTGACACACAAGGGGCTGATATTTCAGCAACTTGTCAGCAAAGGTCTGCTCTATGTAGGAGTCAAAAGAGTAACCCACTTGCAGAATGAGCTCCTCCCCTACAACAACAGTATCTGGCATATTCTGTATACAAGAAAACACATCAACATCAAACCAGCCTCCTCTGATGAGACTGTTTGTGAATAAGCACTGGTGATGTTACTGTCTGTCTCACCTCACTAGCTATCAGGTCAATGAGGCGGTCATGTATAAGTCCTTGAATGAACGGCAACCATTAACAACATGCCATAGACTCCATTACGTTTGACTTGTGTAAAATACAATACAGATCATGGTTTGCAGGGTACCGGAGTTTCACTCAAAGTTGCAGATTGTAGCATTGGCTAGCCTTTTTTACTAGGTTTCCGTTTCCTTTATACCTTCAAAAAAGGTTGGAAAGCCACCTTAGGTCAGTCTCAGATGGACTGACCCTGCTATCAGATAGCCAACACTATAACAATTCCACTTTAAATAAGACGGTAGTCAATGGAATGTTTTGTTTGCTCTGCTGCCTTTCCTCTATTTCTCTCACTTCCTCTACTCACTATCTTTGTCTTTCTGTAGTGATAGCTGCAATAGCTCATTTGCCAGACGGTGTGGTCGGTGGTCACTGGTACATTGACCGTAAGTTCACCATTTGTGCGACTGCTGTCCTGTTCATTCTGCCTCTCTCCATCCCCAAAGAGATTGGCTTCCAGAAATACGCCAGGTATGCGTATACTAAGTATACCTTCCCACACCACCCTTTAGTCTACAACTGATGATTGAATTAGAATTTGAAGCCTGCTTTGTATCAGTAGGCTACAGGAACACAGGTCCGTCTGATATTGCTGTTCTCCTGTTTGTAGTGCGCTGAGTGTTGTTGGCACCTGGTATGTCACCATTGTGGTTATACTGAAATACATCTGGCCTGATAAAGAGATGACGCCCAGCTACATTCCAACCAGGTAAGCTAACTGAACTACAGTACCAGTCAAAAGTTTGGACACACCTACTCATTCCAGGGTTTTTCTTTATTTGTACTATTTTCAACATTGTAGAATAATAGTGAAGGCATCAAAACTATGAAATAACACATATGGAATCATGTAGTAACAAAAAAGTGTTACTAATCAAAATATATGTTTCTTCTTCAAAGTAGCCACCCTTTGCCTTGATGACAGCTTTGCACACTCTTGGCATTCTCTCAACCAGCTTAATGAGGTAGTCACATGGAATGCATTTCAATTAACAGGTGTGCCTTCTTAAAAGTTCATTTGTGGAATTTCTTTCCTTCTTAATGCGTTTGAGCCAATCAGTTGTGATGTGACAAGGTAGGGTTGGTATACAGAAGATATCCCTATTTGGTAAAAGACCAAGTCCATATTATGGCAAGAACCGATCAAATATGCAAAGAGAAACGACAGTCCATCATTACTTTAAGACATGAAGGTCAGTCAAACTGGAAAATTTCAATAACTTTTTTCAAGAAGTGCAGTCGCAAAAACCATCAAGCGCTATGATGAAACTGACTCTTATGAGGACCGCCACAGGAAAGGAAGACACAAAGTTACCTCTGCTGCAGAGGATAAGTTCATTAGAGTTAACTGTACCTCATATTGCAGCCCAAATAAATGCGTCACAGAGTTCAAGTAACCGACACATCTCAACATCAACTGTTCAGAGGAGACTGCGTGAATCAGGCCTTCATGATCAAATTGCTGCAAAGAAACCACTACTAAAGGACACCAATAAGAAGAAGAGCCTTGCTTGGGCCAAGAAACATGAACAATGGACATTAGACCTGTGGAAATCTGTCCTTTGGTCTGATGAGTCCAAATTTGATGATATCCACATGTGTGGTTCCTGAAGTGTGGAGGAGGTGTGATGGTGTGGGGGTGCTTTGCTGGTGACACTGTCTGTGATTTATTTGCAATTCTAGGCACACTTAACCAGCATGGCTACCACAGCATTCTGCAGCGAAACACCATCCCATCTGCTTTGCGCTTAGTGGGACTATCATTTGTTTTTCAACAGGACAATGATCCAAATATACCTCCAGGCTGTGTAATTGTTATTTGACCAATTAGAGTGATGGAGTGCTGCATCAGATGCCCTGGCCTCCCCAAGCTCCCGACCTCAACCCAATTGAGATGGTTTTGGATGAGTTGGACCGCAGAGTGAAGGAAAAGCAGCCAACAAGTGCTCAGCATATGTGGGACCACCTTCAAGACTGTTGGAAAACCATTTCTCATGAAGCTGTTTGAGAGAATGCCAAGAGTGTGCAAAGCTGTCATCAAGGCAAAGGGTCGCTACTTTGAAGAATATAAAATATATTTAGATTTGTTTAACAATTTTTGGGGTTACTACATGATTCCATGTGTGTTATTTCATGGTGTTGATGTCTTCACTATTATTCTACAATGTAGAAAATAGTAAAAATAAAGAAAAACCCTTGAATGAGGAGGTGTGTCCGAACTTTTGACTGGTACTGTACATATACAATTCCCACTCATTCAGAACCGTTTCCTACACCCATGGTGCCAGACAGGACATAGAGTCCAGAAATGGCATTTCAGCCCACTGAAATGCACAGTCATTAAAGCACAGTCTACATCAAACTACTGTTCCCATCATGCTTTGTTTGTGTTAATCAGCCAGTGTGTCTGTTACAGCCCGTCCTCCTGGAGTGCAGTGTTGAACGCCATGCCCACCATATGCTTTGGCTTCCAGGTATCTGTCTGTGTTTGTGAGTGTGTATGAATGTGCAGGGGTGTGCACATGGGTATTTCTATTACTTGAATGCTTGAAGTTACTTACATCCTCTCACAATCTCTCTCTCTTTCTCACTTTCTCGAAAGTGTCATGTGAGCAGTGTGCCAGTGTTTAACAGCATGCGAAGAAGTGAACTCAAGCCCTGGGGAGGTGTGGTCACCGTCGGCATGATCATCTGCCTCTTTGTCTACACTGGCACAGGTGTGTGTGTGTGTTTGTGTGGCTCTATAGTCAGTTTTGAAGCATCAGTTTTTTTTTTATGACATTGCCCGTTTCTTGTGTCATTCGTTGATGTGTTAATAGTGCATACTCTCTGTGTCAGGTGTCTGTGGCTTTCTGTCATTTGGGTCTAACGTCAGTCAGGATGTGCTGATGTCATATCCTCCTAATGACATCGCCGTGGCGATTGCAAGGGCCTTCATCGTCATCTGTGTTATCACCTCCTATCCCATTTTACACTTCTGTGGCCGGTGAGACACTAACCTTACACTACAAAGCACTGTGTGCCACCCATGCCATTTCAGTACTACATTGTTGTGTTGTGTAACCTGTTTCTTCAGGGCGGTGCTGGAGGGGCTATGGCTCCGTTTCCGCAGCGAGCAGGTGGAATTGTGTGTGAGGCGTGAGCGGAGACGCAGGGTGTTGCAGACGCTTGTGTGGTTCACGATCACACTCGTCCTCGCACTCTTCATCCCCGACATTGGCCGAGTCATCTCCCTCATCGGAGGCCTGGCAGCCTGCTTCATCTTTATCTTCCCAGGTATGACCAGTGTGTCTGATTCTGTGTGTGTGTTTATATCAGCAATAAGCATAATGCCTGTATATAATGTCTGCTCTTCCCTGCAGGTCTGTGTCTGATTCAGGCAAAACTCTCAGAAACAGAGGTCCGATCTGCTAGGTAAGACTAGACTCACTACCTGTACGTAATCTCCTCATGTGACTGTTACTGAACGCTGATCTTCTCTCTCCATAGCTGGCATGGGATGGTGGTCTACGGTGTCATCATGGTAACCATCGGCACTTTCGTCTTTGGCCAGACCACCGTCAATGCAATCTATCAAGACTTCATCCACTATCCGGACAGCCAATAGAATTCTGACCAGGAAGGAGGATGCAGGTCTATGCTGCTATTCTGAACTTTATTGACTTATATCAGGATGTGGAGGATCCAACACACACATGCAAACACACTCCCTCCTGTGACATCTCCTGCATGCCGCACGTCTTGTTGTCTCCCTGACGATGAAACCGCTCCATAGCAAGCACTCGTGTCACCCATGGAGCGATGCTCTAGGATTGGACGAGAGTCCTGAGCGCAACCACTGACAATGACCTTTTTTTTTTTTTTGATTATGCAAATGCTATGTTGTTTTTATTACATTTTATTGTGGGAACAGTCCTCAGTCTTTTCACCCCGTTGTGGGCTGCAGTACTAAATCCATCTTGACATTCTCAGCCCCTCCTTATGCCTTTCCCTGCTGGCCCAGCATACACCACTGCACTACAGGTGGCATCCCATCCCTCATGAAACTGGGCAGTGAGAGAGGGTACCTCTCTCTGATGGGTGTTGTTACTGATGAGTAATGAACATACTGTTTTAAGAGTGTGGCCAAACATTTCCATCCATTTTTATAGTAATTTTACAATTCCAATGATTGTGGTTTAAAGACGTATCCTTCAACTGTAGTTCTGAAACCTGTGTAATGTGGCAAGTGTATAATTTTAATCGATTTTGAATGCCTTTGAGATTTCAGAAGTCTGGTGTCTCAGGCTGATTCCTGTGGTTGAATGATTGTATTGGGCTTAGCTTTAAACAGACAGATATTTTAAATGTGCTTTACCGACAGAGAGAGATTAGCTATAGGCTACAGAAAGAGGTAAGGAACAAAAATCTATCATGTTCAAAGGGATTGTTCTTAAGGGCAGAAATTACTGTTTTACAATGACTTGAATGAGATTGGAAATGCTTGAAATTCAATTACTTTTTTATTGTTTTATAACTTGTATTCCATAATTGGAGCCAAGGGAAATAGTTTTTTCTGAACTGAACCAATTTAGTAATCTGGTTGAACAATAAGCAGTCTTATATTATCATGAATTCTCCTGTTATCAATCTACATTTTAATAAACATGATGGTTTTGTCATTGAATTCAGATTGTCATAGTTTTGTCTTAAATCCTCATGTTAGTAAAAACATATTGTCTTATCAGGTGAATAGCTACAGTATACATATCTCCCTGGCATATTACATAATTTATGCTGCAGCATACAATACATGGACTCACCCTGTGCTGTGCTCACTTGAACAGGAAGGTGGCGTGGCAGTCCTTTGTGGGCAAATTTTGTCATCCAAGTCTGCCATTTTCTGAATTTATGGTTCTTTCAAAACAACTGGGAACTCAGAAAAAAACAATGTAAAATCATGATGACGTCATTGATCTTCAGGTTGTAGCTCTAAAAAGAGGATGGATTTACAATTCCGAGTTGGATGACCATTCAAAACATACTTTCCCAGTCGGAGCTTATTTATTCCCGACTTCCCAGTTGTCTTGAACTCACGGAAGTCAAGTATTTGCAGTTCCGAGTTGTTTTGAGTGTGGAACAAATCATGCGTCATTGACAGCATGACCAATGTTGAATGTTTATCATTTTAAACTTGGAAAAGAGCCCCTTAATCCCAGAAGTGGAACCACACAGCCACTGATTCCTTACCAACACACTCATTGTTGAATTTGCGATTTACGTCCAGTGGCCGATGAGCACCGATACTTTTTATCTATTATTTCTCTTCATATGACAAGGATTTGCCAGTAGATTGTCAACTTGTTTCATAACTAAGAATTACTGTTAAGATAACGTGATTTGACTTCATTTTATCTGTGACCAATGACCTTGAGCCTTCTTGGATGGGCACTTATGTAATTATGGCAGCACCCAAGGGACCAGAATTTAAGGTCTACCCTTAGACTTGGCGGTGACGTAGTGTCCCCATGAATGATAGAACAGGGCCAATCGTAACTCTCCATGTTTTCTGCTGGCTTGCCCCGCCACCACAGAAAGCACTGAGCTAGGCTGAAACACCTGCATGTTTGTGCTGCCTTCAAGAAAACAAGACCATGTTTGTATGTGGCTTTATTGACTATATATTTTTTTGCAAAAACGTGGGGCTTAAATGACAGGTCGCCACTGGTGGTGTAGAGACAATGTAAAAGAATTCTGCAATGATACACATTTTTCCATTGAGCTGGAAGAAAATGTAGCAGTTTCTAAACTAATTTCCAGCAATTCTACACAGTGAGACAATTTTGCCATGACTAATGCCTTGCGCCTCTGCTCAAAAAAAAGTGTGTTCCAAATACCTGTTTTTATTTTCTGTCTGGTTTTTGATTGTTCTCCAACACGGCATTAATTGTGTTTAAAAATACCAATATTTTTCCTCCCCAAAAGTCATTGCGGACCGCTGCAGTATCCCATTTGGAAAACGCATGGACTAGTCAAATGTGTTTATAAAACCCTTTTTATATCAGCAGATGTTAAAGTGCTATACAGAAACCCAGCTTAAAACACCAAACAAGCAATGCAGATGTAGGAAGCACTAGAGACATTGATGTATCCTGACTTTTGCAAGAAGGACTACCTGTAAGTCTTGAAGCAACTAAAAATATATAGCTTAATTTCAGTAACACAGGAATCACTAGTCATGTCCAGTTAATCTCTGCTACACTGATTGGCCTGTTGTGTACTGAATCTTCAGTATAATGGCTGAGGAGATTTTTGGTGCTCAATCACCATCCCTGGAATTCACCATTATCTTTACATGTCTATGGAAGTCACTTAAGATTACATGGATGTTTTTACACATTCGGTAATTAATCATGTTCAATAAAAAAAAAAAAGCTCTTAAAATGATAATGAGATACAAATGGTTTCATAAAAAGCATTTATTAGAAAGACAAAGAATGTTAGATTATTTTAAAGTGCTGATTGGCCTTTTGGCTATTTGAGTTCCGTGGCATTTCAGCTCCCCCAAGTGGTGACAATTGAAAACCCGATACAAAAACTGCATGAGGAAATTCAAAAGGCAAATGATAGTTCTGATGCGACTAATAAGCTGCTAATCAGTTAGAAAGCCAACCAGAGTGATTGCACAGCATCACCAAAGGAAGATTTGACATGTGATGCATCTAAACATTTCTATAAGGCTATTAATATGCAGTTTGCTTCAAATAAAATTATAATGGCTTAGTCCGATTACTCTCCTGTCACCCCAACTCCAGAGTTGTGTTTTGATCTAATGAACTTAGTTGGAGTGCAACAGAAACATTATATACGATCACAAAAACAAAACATTTGTTTACCCCTTTCCACCCAACCCTCCCTGAGAAAAATGGGCCATCATCCTGACCCACTAACAAGTTCCATTACAGACACTGGAAGCAGCCCCAGGAGCATGCTCAGTAGGGTTTGTTTGACAGGAAGGACTGGAACATGTCTAAGGCGGGGCCTGGAGCCCACTGCGGCACCATGTGACCAGCGCCCTGAAACAGAAGATGGGATTAGAACGCAGCAGCCTCACCCCTGTTGCATCCACTAATCTTTATGAACATGTCTGTGGTGTGTTAATGAGTCTGAAGACAGTGAATCAATGCTAATGTGCTAACTAAGTAAGTAGTGCTTACCTTCACAGTCAGGAGGGTGAGGTTTCCATACTGCTCGTAGAAGCCGGCAATCTGGTCATCAGATATCCAGCTCTGGTACTTGGTGGTTGTCTGGAAAAGAAAGAAAACAGTCTTCACAATGCATGCCCTGTGAGTTACAAACATGCCAAATACCCTGCAAGCCAGCATCCAAATCTCTATGCCACATGACCCAAATACCAGTTTTCAAGAGCTTTACCTTCTGGTTGAGCTGCTCCACAAACCACTTGTCTCCCAGGAAGTTGCAGGCCATGTCAGTGTCTCCGTTATAGACCAGTGCCCGGACACCCAGAGACAGCAGCTTCAGATACACATCCTTCACTGTCGGGTAGATGTTTGTGTACTGTCCTCCCACCACGTCACTACATAGAGTTATGGTAAAGATGTCCTTTTGTAGGTAGTTTACTGTTGTCAAGTTTTAGATGTCCCGTCACTGAATTTAGATTTCATGAGTGTTAGGGATGTGTGGGTACAAGTAATATACCTGCAGATGTCCCAGGGTGGAAGTGTATCAGGGATGTGTAGGGCTTTCCTCACATCATCCCGGTTGAGCCAGTTCATCTGAGCTGTGCTGTTAATGCAGGGAGGGACCTCACCCACAGGAGGAGTTTGGCCAGTGACGGACGGCACCTTCAGCAGCTACAGCGAGACACATTACTTACATAAAACACCAATATCTTCCCTCAACCACTTCAGAAGGGTTGTTCTCAAATTGTTTGAACACAAGACTAACAAAATCTAATGCCAGGATGGACTTGAACACTGTATTCCTCCATAGGGGGGCACTTACCTGGAAGGTGTCCCAGTGCTTCCTGTAGTTCCTGAAGAGGTGGCTCATGCTCCTCTCATAGGCTTTGGCCCCGACTCCACCCTCACAGTCCATGTAAAGTGCATACTCATTCAGCCCAGAATCATACACAATACTAAAGGCCTGGCTCAACTGAGAGAACAATAATGAGTGAGAGGGAGAAACAAGTATCCATTTATATGTTAAACCTGTGCATGTAATAGCTCAATTGTTGTATTTGATATATAATACTTCTTATCCGATTGTAAAAGTGTTTCCATGTGTACCAGTGTCTTGCAGGCCTCCTTGCTGTTGTTGAAAAAGTTACAGGTTCCCTTATCGCAGCAGTTTGTGTTCAGATCTGTCCACAGTCTGCAAGAGGATAGTTTACTTAAACGCATTGCAATTTCTTGTAACAGAAGCATCATACAAGCTTGGATTCAAATTGTGGGCCTTTCAAAAGGAATGATCCCTAGTCATGTAAACATAACTAAACAGTCTGGGCCCACATGAGTGAATGTGTTGTGAGTTCTTACTGTTCTCCGAAGAGGCCGTGGTAGTAACCAAAGTAGATCAGAGACTGGTCATTCAGGGCATAGCTACTGAGGCCATTACCCACTGCAAAGCCCTGAAAAACACATTAAAGGAGTTCTTTATAACTGTCATACATATTGGATTCATACCATCCTCTCCTTGCCTTCTCTACATAATCATTGACAGGTGGTTGGATAGGATTGAATTCCATTGCATTGCTTTTAACTTATGCTCAGTCTTTAGATTTTCAGAGAGCGTAAGAGTGTAATCCACTCAAAACAATCAAGTCGGTGTGTAAATCAACTCACCTTGAAGTTAATCTTTGCGGTTCCTGTGGCCACACGCTGGCTGAGTGTCGGGGCATATATCCCACCATAACTCTCACCGATGATGAAGAACTCATTCTGTGTGAAGTTTGGAAACTTGGCAAAGAAACTCTGCAGAGCTAGGTAGTTGTCATCAGCCACCTAATAGTAAGGGGGAGAAATCAGTTACTATTACTTTAGTATTCAGTAAGGAGGAGTGAACTGCATGATTTCTGAGCCGCTGTCAGTGGAGCACAACACTGGAACATTCAGATAGAAATACAGTGTGTATAACAGACATGCCTATGACAAGAGGTAAATAATTGTGTCTGATTTATTCAATGCATTCCACTCTCCCGAATGAGACCTTGATCTCACCTGGTCGTCGTCAGTTTTGTACTCCTGGTCATCAGAGTAGGAGTATCCCACACCTGCAGGGGACTCTAGGTACAGAACGTTGGCGATCCTGTTCCAGCTGAAATTATTCTCATACAGAGTGGCCCCATCATCATTCACCTGAGGAAGACAAAATTATGTTGTTATTCTGTGGGACTCAGAATCACTGCATACAATAATGTTACACTGGGACACAGGCACACAAACTGAAATCACAGGTCCTGCTAAGCTCATGCTGAAAAGGTAACGTGTGGGATAACTAACATGGAAGGGGCCGTTCTCTGACAGAAAGCCATCCAGCGAGCTGCAGCCTGGCCCTCCATTCAGCCACAGCACAACAGGGTCCTTCAGTGGGTCCCTCTGTGAGGTCACAAACCTGGGGAAGCAGGGAGGTAGAGTGCCAGGTTAACAGGAGATAAGAGAGCACCCAAAGACACACTTGGTGCACTCCGCACTTAGTTCTAGACCCCAGGTACAACAGTGTCTGCTGATTATGTTTATGTGCGCGTACATGGACCTGTGTGTGTGTGTGTGTGTGTGGCCTATAGAACACTAGAATAAAAGTATGTCATGTGTTATTTTGTCAATCATTAACTTCTCATAGCTTATGGCAAAGGATGTTCTAGCTCTTAAACGTCTCAATGAAAGGTACAAGCTACAACACAATGCATGACCAATGCTGGAGGAAGTAGCAAAAGAGGAAGTATAAATAATCATCTAGTCCAGCTTCAGAAGCGTTCTCTTCTGCCTGTGTAACTTTCTATTTGAAGTGTTGTTAAACAAGCTTCAGTTGTCTCTGTAATAACTTCTGTATTCATTTACTATTGAGCAATAGTCAATCTTGTAAGTTTATTTGATGACTTAAAAAGATAATACGGTTATTTATGCCATGCCTTGATTCATTTATTATTTTACCCATTTTGAATAAACCGATATATATAGATATTGTAGTAGTAAACTAATGTTGTGCACGAGCTGGAGTTTCTGAAAGCATCCCCAACCAAAACAAACACTAAGTTGTTAGTCAAGGTGGCGACGTATGCCGTTACTGATACTCACCAGTAATGGAGAAACTTTCCAGGGCTGGCTTTCAAATAGCCCGACCATTGCCGGTAGTTTGGTTTAAACGACATTCCCGGTAGTTCGGTTACCTCGTCAGGGGCGTAGTTAGCCCATGTAAGACACGAAACAGCAAGGAAACACACCACCAAACTAACAAAAAACATGCTGGTCATGTCGAGGACGAAACTAGCCTAATATGCCAACAATGTTGACCTCAAATGCTAAACTCGAAGTCATGTGTGCGGAACAATTGCCGTGTCCATGCCCTGTATTTGGAAGCACCACAGGTCATATGACTACTAACTGAGCTCTCTAGTCACGTGATCGATCTTTTGTTTTGACGTTCATCACCCGATTGCGTTTCATTTGATAGGCTACATTTCTGCATTAATAAATACTGCTGGCGTCTCGGTTATATCAAGGACGGGCATTTCGATGTATTAGTTACTCAATATGTTAATCGGTCGAAATGCCAGCGCGTAGCAAAACAACTATGGCGAGCTCTGAATCATCGAGAAAAGTATAAAGCTGAAAATATTACAACTAGTCCTACCAAGAATTGGCTACATTTGCCAACATTGTTCCATCATGGCGTAACATTTAACATATCAACGTTTGATGTAACATGACAGTGAAGAATGTGAGGGTGGTATAATTAGGTGGCAATGTGTATTAGGTGGGTGAGTGTCAGAGAAAATGGTAGCCTATTAGTCGACCTGAGTTTTCAATAGGCCAGTAAAAGAGTAAAAACAAAAAAGACAAGTGAGTATCAGTCATGCGTTTTTATAAGGGTCTCTGGCAAAAGATCCCAGATGCATGATTAAGGTGACGCATGTATGCATGTTAGGCAATCAAGAGTTAGACAATACATAGCCTAGGCCTACATTTAAGTTGAAATATGATCCATTGACTATTGCATGTTATACATTGACTATTATACCTTTTACATCAACAGTTAGACAATACATAGTTGTCTATGCATAGTCACTTTAATAACTACCTACATGTACACATTACCCCAATCCCTCGACACCTGTGCCCTCACACATTGACTCTGTACCGGTACTTCCTGTATATAGCCCTGCTATTGTTATTTACTGCTGTTCTTTAATCATTTGTTATTCTTATCTCTTACATTTTTGGGGGGTATTTTCTTAAAACTACATTGTTGGTTAAGGGCTTGTAAGTAAACATTTCACCTGTTGTATTCGGTGCATGTGACAAATAAAATGTGATTAGATTTTAATACACAGTGCTTGACTTGGGCAGGAGCTCACTGGAGCTGAGTACTTGCACCTCAATGTTACTACTGCTTGAGCTCCTGTACCTCTTATTTTATTTAACCTAGTCAGTTAAGAACAAATTCTTATTTACAATGACGGCCTACCGGGGAACAATGGGTTAACTGACTTGTTCAGGGGCAGAATTACAGATTTTTACCTTGTCAGCTCAGGGATTCAATCCAGCAACCTTTCGGTTACTGGCCCAATGCTCTAACCACTAGGCTACCTGCCGCCCCAAAATAGAATATTTTAGAATATCTTCTAGAATATTTGCTCAAAAGTATTGTGGAGCTCTTGCACCAAATATAAAAGTACTGGCACCCAAAGTGATTACCAGCACCCATTTCAGTCCAAGTCAAGCACTAACAATACATAGCCTAAGCCCTAGGCCTAAATGGAAAAAGTTTCAATATGGTCCATTGGCTATTGAATGTTATACCTCAGTGTGTTTTCTGGTCTTATTAAAGTGTGCGTGTGCACTATTATTAAGCCCCTGGGTCTGTGTGTGACCTCTGGGGTTACGCTGTAGTGCTACAGAATCTCTCGTTGGCTGTGCTTGTTCTGTAGCCTGCGGAGAACTGAGACACAGTGACCCTTACTAACCCCCATCCCACTATCTTCCCTCTGTGTGTTACTGTGTCCATGTTTGAGTATGTGTGTATGTATCAGTATCTGACAGAATAGTGACACAGATCATGTACTTATATGTGATTGAATAGTGCCCTGCGTCTCTCTCTTTTCCCTCTCAGGCGACTCCGATCAGTGTCTCATTGATGCAAATGTGTAAAGGGGTGTGTCTTTGCCACTAGGATTTCACAGTCCTTTTCTACACACCCTTCAATAATAGTACAATCATCACAGTCAGAAGAGGACAAGCCATCTGAGGCCTCCTAGCCAGCTGCTTAGACAGGGCATCCTCCAGCTTTCATTACCCCATGTGGTTAGCCATTCTTGCTGGCTGGGACTGAAATCCAGAAAAGATCCAGACATGATTACTGCTGCTTATGTCAGAGGACAAGTCACTCTTCTCTGATAAGGACACATATAAAGTTTTATGAGTGGAGATGTTTATGAGTTTCTTGTTAAATTGCCTTTCAATCCATTCTCTTAAATGTTTCAATTCCACCTGTGTCTGCGTCTGATGTTTCTCTACTTGTTAAACAGAGGCCAGAAATATATTGAATGCAATAAATGTATATACTGAGTAAGAACAAACTTGGATATTTTGCGTGTGCAGCCTGAATGTCAGTCTGCAAGACTTTTGAGTAAACTCATATTGAGCTTTATATACATGTTTTGTCGGGTGCGGGGACTCCTGTCCTCAAGCAAGAGTTATAGATGCAAAGGGATCCGAGGAAATAAAATCAACGGTCACATTTAAAAAAAATCTAAATCAAGTTTTTAACCATTGTTATTTTTTTTTACAAACACTTTGAAATAATATAGTATGATTTTTCTGTGATAGAAACACCATTCGAAGGATTTTAAAAATGGAAATACAAAGCATCAACAATAGATCCGACCTGCGACAAATTCTTCACCTGGAAGGCCCAAGACTGTCCCCTGAAATCAATGTTGGAGATCATTCTAAGACATCACATTGAAGGACATAAAGACATAATACATGGTAAAGCATACTGGATCATCTACGTATTGAATGATCATTCCCATATCTGCTCTTTACAGAACCTAACACAGATGATAAGGCATTACATTGTGGGTTAAACATTGTTAAACTACTGCTGTAGTTTTATTTTTCATGACCTAGTAACTGCTGAAGTTGAATGAATTACAGAATAAGATCTCCCTAGCTCTGGCAGAACTAGTGCTCCCTTGTGGAGACAATGGGTAGTTCACCCTCACTCGCTGCTACTCATGCGAAATGCCAAGTGGTAGGGCTTTTGAGACTTTCCTGCCAAAGAAGAGACTGAAATCTGGGACAACTCCATACTCAGGCAAGCATTTTTACATCAACAGTTGTCACAAACTGCTTTACAGAAACCCAGCCTAAAACCCAACAGAGCAAGCAATCCAGGTGCAGAAGAACAGTGGCTAGGAAAGGCAAAATCAAATCAAAGTTTATAGGTCATGTACATATATTTGCAGATGTTATAGCAGGTGCAGCGAAATACTTATGTTTCTAGCTCCAACAGTGCAGTAACATCTAGAAACAATACAGTAACCCCAAAAAGTAGAATGCTTGTTTTGGAACATTTGTATTCTTTAATTTATGTTAGTATTGTGGAGTAATTACAATGTTGTTGATCCATCCTCAGTTTTCTCCTATCACAGCCATTAAACTCTGTAACTGTTTTAAAATCCCCATTGACCTCTTGGTGAAATCCCTGAGCAGTTTCCTTTCTCTCCAGCAACTGAGTTAGGAACATTTATAGTGACTGGGTGTATTGATACACCATCCAAAGTGTCATTAATAACTACACCATGCTCGAAGGGATATTCAATGTTGGCTGTATTTTTTACTCATCTACCAACACTTCATTGACTCCCTCCAGTTTGCATACCGGTCGGAGAGAGGAAAAGATGTACATGCATTTGAAGGGCAGCAAAAACGTGCATATCATTTTCGAAGATTTTTCCTTTGCATTTAACACAATCAATACGTTTATCCTCAAGGACAGACTTAGAGGAGACTTCGGACTTGATTCTATGCTTATCAAATGGATCACCAACTTCCTCACTGATAGGTCTCAGCAGGTACGAGTTGTCAACACACTCTCTGAGATGTGCACTTCTTCAGTTGGAACCCCACAGGCCAGCGTTCTTTCACCGGTTACATACATATTGTATACAGACAGCTGCCGGAGCCAGTTTCCAGGGTGCCACCTGATCAAATATGCTGAAGACACGGCTTTGGTCAGTCTCCTCGAAGGGGATGAGACCGAACACGGACCAGCTCTGAATGATTTTACTGGCTGGTGTGAGTCATCCCATCTAAAACACATACAAAACAAAGGATATGGTGATTGACTTTCGAAGGAACACTACCATGCACACACAATCACTGATAAAAGGTGAGCCCATTGAAATAGTGGAGTACAAATATCTTGGGCTAGTCGTTGACAACAAGCTGTCCTGGGATCAGTGTACTGACACTATTTTTAAGAAAGGCCAACAGAGACTGTATTTCCTACGGTAATTGCACTTTTTTAATGTTGACCTAACCATTGTGGTTCTCTTTTATGAATCATTATTTGAGAGAATTTTGTCCTACTGCTGGAATATCAAGGTTGCACCAAAAAATAGGTTAGGCAAGATAGTCAGGACTTGCGGAAAAAGCAAGGAGCAGCAACAGTAAAAACTGTCATCTTTCTACCTGGGCAGAGCTCTCCAGACTGCAAATGATATAGCGGTTGACTCTTCTCAACTACTCCACCCCGTATTCCAGCTCCTTCCCTCTGGCCGCAAGTACAGACTACCTAAGGTTAAAAAAAATAGACAGGGCCAAGTACTCTTTTATTCCGAATGCAATTCGGTAATTTAACAAAATGTTGAACTAATTGCACTTTAACATGTAGCCCATTTTTACATTTTATTATGAAAATCCACTTACCCAGCCTAGTTGCTTGTAAACATCCTTTGCTATTTTTATTTTATTTAAATTTGTTTTGTTGTGTGATATGTTTTATGACTGCTGCAAAATGAATTGCCTCTCTGAGGACATTAACGTTTTCCGAACCTGAATAGTAATAACACTTCTTTGCAAATCATTGGAAAACCTCCCTGGTCTTTGTGGTTAAATCAGTAACACTTAATTTCATGGGGTCCTTATTACAGTGTAATTACATGTGTAATTACACTATAAAAACCAATAGTGTAATAACAACATGTAACTAGTAGTAATTGCGGTCTGTAATTACAAAGGTGTAACAATGAATGCTTGTTACCATGCTTGTTACAAATGGGCAGGTTTCCACTAAATTCACAAACTTAATGTTTTGATCCTTCTCAGCTTCATCTGCTTCAGCAACAACTGTCCCAAAGGTTGTGACCCCTCGGGGATGCGCTGGGTGTCTGAGAGATTATGCTCAATAGGCTCTAATTACACTCAACAAAAATATAAACACAACCTGTAAAGTGTTGGTCCCATGTTTTTTGAGCTGAAATAAAAAACTTCCAGAAATGTTCCATACGCACAAAAAAAAGCTTATTTCGCTCAAATGTTGTGCACAAATTTGTTTACATCCCTGTTAGTGAGAATTTCTCCTTAGCCAAGATAATTAATCTACCTGACAGGTGTGGCATATCAAGAAGCTGATTAAACAGCATGATAATTACACAGGCGCACCTTGTGCTGGGGACAATAAAAGGCCTCTTTAAAATGTGCAGTTTTGTCACACAACACAATGCCACAGATGTCTCAAGTTTTGAGGGAGCGTGCAATTGGCAAGCTGACTGCAGGAATATCCACCTGAGCTGTTGTCAGAGAATTTCATGTTAATTTCTCTACCAAAAGCTGCCTCCAATGTCGTTTAGAGAATAATGGCAGTACGTTCTCACAACCGTAGACCACGTGTAACCATTCCGGCCCAGGACCTCCACATCCGGCTTACCACTGTAGTGTTGTCAGCAAACTTGATGATTGAGTTGGAGACACGCAGTCATGGGGAACAGGGAGTATAGGAGAGGTCTGAGCACGCACCTCTGTGGGGCCCCCGTGTTGAGGATCAGCATGGCGGGGGTGTTGTTGCCTACCTTCACTACCTGGAGTCAACCCATCAGGAAGTCTAGGACCAAGTTGCAGGAGTTCAGACCCAGGGCCGTGAGCTTAGTGATGAGCTTGGAGGGCACTACGGTGTTGAAGGCTAAGCTATAGTCAAATAACAGCATTCTCACATAGGTATTCCTCTTGTCCAGGTGGGATAGGGCAGTGTGCAGTGCAATAGTGAATGCGTTGGATCTGTTGGGGCGGTATGCAAATTGTAGTGGGCCTAGGGTGTTGGGTAAGGTGGAGGTGATATGATCTTTAACTAACCTCTCAAAGCATTTCATGATGACATAAGTCATTTAGTTAGAATACCTATGCTTTTTGGGGTACAGGAACAATGGTGGATATCTTGAAGCAAGTGGGGACAACAGACTGGGATAGGGGGAGATTGAATATGCCCGTAAACACTCCAGCCAGCTGGTCTACACATGCTCTGAGGACACGGCTTGGGATGCCGCACGGCTGTGGCACCCTGTTGCTGGCTTGAATCTGCAGAACATTGTCTCAGGGCTGCCATTGTGCAGTAGCAACTCATTAACCCCAATGCTCCTCAGATGTGGGGGACGTGGCTCTGGTCCCTAAATCTGTGTTCATAACCAAGTGGTAAGGTGCTAATTACTAGTTGTGAAGTCGTGAATACCGGTTGGATGCCTTCACATGCTTTGAACTCGTTGAGAAACGGCGATTGGTTAATGGCCAAAAAGCTCCATTAACCATAAACTAAAAATACAGCTATCATGCTTGTAAACAAATTATAGTGTTAAAAAAACATATTGATAGATTGCCTCTTGTGGTGAATACCACCTTCCCACTTGGTTATGAACGCAGTCAGCTGCAGGATTCAGATACCCTTATCATGAAAAAGATGGACTTTTGGGCATTTATTGTTACGGTGATAAACTGCACTACAGGAGTGGTAAAGAACTCAGAAGGATTGCTATTATTGTAGCGGAAGATGAAAGATTCTTGGGAGTGAGGGATGTAAAGGGTGAAGGGCTGCATGAAGTACTGGCAGGAGCATGGCATCCTCTCAGGTCCTCGGATCTGTGTAGGGCACTGAGTATTTTTTTGTTTTGTTTTGTATGCTGTTTTCGGATGTTAGAGGGCATTATAAGTTTTGTTTTCCCATTTCCGTTTTGGATTTGTTTTCTGAGTAAGCTTGACCCTAATCCAATACAACTTTTCAGGATGTAGTCCCCCTTAAAACTCCACCAAACAAGAAGGTTGTGAATGCAGCATTATTAAAGGTAGACTCAGTGATGTGACATAGATGCAGAAAGTAAACAGCTTAGTGGATCAATTTCAGCAACAACTAAGAGCGTTGAAGCGTTAGGCTCAACTTCTTCACTGTTTTGGTCCCGTGGCTACCATGCTGTACACAGTCTAAAGCAAACCCATGCACATGCCAGATACTGTGTGTGACTGTGTGAGAGCAAAGTGTGGCATCTCTCTCTCAATATCTCCGGTGCAGCTCGTGGCAACATCATTTGGCTGAGTCTATCCTGAAGAAGGCATGGTGATGCTGAAGCATTGGTGGTTTACCCAATAAATTACTTGGAGCTTGTATGTAGAGCGTGCTACTCTCTTTATTTATTTTTTATAGTTGAATCTACCTTTAACACTCATTCCCTCACTCACGCAAAGAGACAAACACTCAAAAGGGGGTTAACCAATTCAAATGAAAAGGAGTCACTCAAATAAGTAAATAATATGTAAACCTAAATAGAGCACACTTTAGGAGTAATCAATATTTAAAGCACTTCTAAGTAAATAAATTCAAAATAAAGCACACATGAGGGAATAAAGAAAATTACTAAATTAGAGTCATAGGCACACAGTTAGGGGAGACCAGGTTTGGCTGTCTCGGGGGTTGGTTGTCACAGTGCTTATACTCCCAATCTAGAGGTTGCTTTGTATGAATTCTTTAAAATAATTTATCCACCTGCTCGTCAATTCATGTCAGCGTGACAAAACATTGAGGTGAGGGAAAATTGAGGTGAGGCCAAATTCCAAGTGGAATTTTGCATTCAATGTCACTATCAACTCCATTATAACTATTTGGGGGGTTGGTTGTCACAATCTAACCCATTATAACAACATTATTCGTGGACATTGCCATTGCCAGTATATAATAAATCCCGAGCTCCATTCTGGGCTTGTGCTATAAAGAGCTCCCTTCGTTGCCTCTCTCTCACACACATATTTTTTTCTGTCACACAACTACACACGCAAACATGCATGTGCAAACACGCATTCACACACAAATTTACTCAAAATGTAATATGTTGTTCTCAATGAATAAAATGCTGAATTTTGTTAGGAATATTGTTCGATCAAAGAAAGGCTATTTCAAAGACTGTATGGTATAGGCTATAGCTTAAAACCTTTTAAGGATCGGACCCTTTTTTTTCAATTTTCGCGTAAAAGGACATACCCAAATCTAACTGCCTGTAGCTCAGGACCTGAAGCAAGGATATGCACATTCTTGATACCATTTGAAAGGAAACACTTCAAAGGTTGTGGAAATGTGAAATTAATGTCGGAGAATATAACACATTAGATCTGGTAAAAGATAATACAAAGAAAGGGGGGGGGGGGGGGGGGGGCAGCAACCCCGTAGAGATTAATTTCTTGTTACAAAAGGAATAAGCTACTAGCAACATTGTGACAACCAACCACATTCTGTGTGACATCCAACCCTGCTAATAACTCCATGTCAACCCAAGAACTTGGTCTTTCTATTAATGTTGAAAAGATTATTGTAAGGGATATTGGTGCCTGAAAATACACACAAGAGTAAAAAGTGTGACAACTGCAACCCCGGTCCCGGTCTCCCCTACAGTCTTGATAGTCTATACTGACTTGTGTTTGAACAAAACCTTTTGATTGGAGTAGTTTTCCAAGCAACAAATTGTGATAACTGTGCAAGGGGGTGAATCAGGGTGGCACTTTACCAGACTATCAAGTAGGTCCCAACATTAATACGGAATTCAACAATGTTCAAAATGTGTTGAATTTAGAAGATTCATTAAATGTATTGAACTTATTAGAAAATCTATTGACCTACACAAGTTTCTCACAAGATATGAAAATAATGCACCAGTGATTGGTATTTCTTGTAACTTTTTGAAGAAGCAACAGCATGGGAATTCCTGTCTGTGTGGTGGGTGCTTGTCCATCACTTTGTATAGCCAGTTAGCCAGTTCGCTCGACCTTATTCATGGTTTCCTCGTGCATAAAGGTGGTGGAATTATGAGGGAAATAAGTAAAGGTCAGAATATGGCTTATCTGTAGACACACCGGTCTGCCATACCTTAATTTATTAGATCTCCACCTTGAAAGAAAAGCGGTGTGAACAGCATGCTATTTTCATGTTTAAGTTCAAGGTCAGAATATGCATATGGGGAAAAGTGAATAAAAAGAAATAACATTCAATTTATGGCTTAACTCAGGCCGGATTCAGGCCTTAGGTGCGCAATTAAAGGAATCTACACAAAAAAAAGGAATCTACACAAAAAAATCTACATTTGTTAGTTTTTTTCTTTTCCTTTTGATTTGATTGATGCATTGACATGGACTCAGAACATCCAATGTTGATGTTTCTCTATAAATAATTGGAGTTTTGAGAGTAAATAACTGAATCTGAAACTAGAAAAAATAAAACAGAGAAACTCAATTTGGGAAAAATCTAAACGGTATTGGGTAGAGGGTATGACATATTTAGTATGACAATTGGTGTGTTGTGTTCTTCTGTCTTGGAATATTAGTCACCCATCATCAGCTCCTACAAGATCATAGAAATCACATTCAGTCCTTTAACCCCCTCCCTCATACTCGCTCTCAAATTTTTCTCCTTCTTTATCTTCTGGCTCATTCTTATTTTATTGCGAGGAAGAGGCCCTCTCATTGTGTTGTTGTCTCTTTAGGATGGGGATGTGAGGTGGGAAATTCTAGTTTTGGTTTTGGAAGGAGAAGGGGGGGCATCTGGTTGGGTGTACTCTCCAGATACCCTTGTTCCCCCTTAGTCTCTCATCCTCTGTCCCATAGGGGCCAAATGCACTGTGGGTTGTCCTGGGCACCGTTAGCCTTTTGTCTGTCAAACAATGCCCCTGCCCCAACAGTGCAGGGACAGCACAGCGGCCTGGGCTTTCATGTTGTTCATTGTGCATTCATAGCATACGGCTGTCCCTGACCCCCAATGCACCCGTTTCCACACAACCAATGCATCAGGGGTTGTCTCTCCAATGTGACCCTCAGACCAGGGTTTAAATCATTTTGACCGTGGCTTGATCCAATACTCTGACCGTAAATGGTCCATGTTATTTGAACAACGTGGGTTCAATTCCCGCAAAGATCACATTTAAAAAAAAATATATATATTATGCACTCTGTCATACATGTCGCTCTGGATAAAGAATAATCTGTTAAGTGGCATATAGTAAACTGAACTAAATAGTACCATAGTATTTTATTGTGCTGCTCCTGCATCTTGAAGCATTGCTACATTTTGGCCTCCATGCTGAATTGAGGTGAGGGGGATGCTACCCCAATTGACTGTCCCACTCCAGTCTTCTCTGTCTGGGCTGGGCCGCCTGGGAAGGCTTCTTTGTGGGTTTATAACCACGGTAGACAGAAATAGGTCAGGCTGTAATTTTGGAAGGGAGATGCCCCTTTTGGCCCCTCCCCACCTTGTGCCCCTTTGTGTTTGACCATCACACCTTTAGCCTCTGATCCAGTGGTAGGATGCAGAGGTATAGCACACACATGCACACTCACACACACAAAAACACACACATTTGAAATACTTTATTTGAATCCACAAAATACATTACAATCCATAGGCCACACTGTCAGTTAAAGTACAAGGCCAAGACTGTCACACACACACACACACACACACACACACACACACACACACTGAACATAATTGTAACCCCAATCCTAAAGCTTACCCCTATGCCTAAAATAGGCTTTTTCCTCATGGGGACCTGGGAAATATCCCCACGAGGGAGAATTTTCCTTGTTTTACTGTCCTTGTGGGGACTTTTGGAGATTTCTGGTATCCATGATTTCTGGTCATTTCAATCTTACACTTGGGTACTTTCTAAAAACACTGCACTTCAGTACAAGTGACTTTTTGTAGAATGTATGGAGAGCATTTTCACTAACCCTAACACTTTTCCTGACGTTAACCTAATTCTCCTAAACTGCTACGTTAATTCTCCTAACCTGTTACGGAAAAGTCCTAGCTGTATCGAAGTGGAATGTTTTTAGGGAATCTACTTACACATGAGTGACTCAAAGAGGGTAGGGGCTTTGCGAAGTAGTGGAAAAGAGTCCTTGACTTGTCAAAATTATTTCTGCTTTTAAACTTGTCTGTGGGTGTATGGTTTATTGTTCATTCTCTACATTGTTCCAAAAATGTGAATGTCATCTTGACATAGTTCTGAAAGACATTCTAATACCGTGTTTTATTCAAGACACTGGGTCAATATACACTGAGTGTACAAAACTCCCCCCCGTCGGGACATGGACTCTACCAGGTATCGAAAGCGTTCCACAGGGATGCTGGCCCATGTTGACTCCAATGCTTCCCACAGTTGTGTCAAGTTGACTGTATGTGTTTTGGGTGGTGGACAATTCTTGATACACACAGGAAACTGTTGAGCGTGAAAAACCCAGCAGGGTTGCAGTTCTTGACACAAACTGGTGTGCCTGGCACCTACTACCATAACCTGTTCAAAGACACTTAAATATTTTGTCCTGCCCATTCACCCTCTGAATGTCTCACATACACAATCCATGTCTCAATTGTCTCAGGGCTTAAAAAAACGTACTTAACCAATCTCCTCCCCTTCATCTACACTGATTGAAGTGAAATTAACAAGTGACATCAATAAGAGATCATAGCGTTCACCTGGATAGTCTATGTCATGGAAAGAGTCGGTGTCCTGCATGTTTTGTACACTCAGTGGATATTACAATATCGTTTCATTTTGCGCTGTATCGTGATACTCTTCTATGTGTGACGCTCCCTAGCGCTAACGTGATTTCATTGGCTATCTCCTGCGTCGCTCCATGCCCGGTTCGGTGTCAAATTCGCTGTACGCGAGACATTCGTGAACAGGAAGAAAAATGCATTGGTTCTGTTGGATGAAAGATGCAGTAGGAGGGAGTTTTTAAACTGCCTTTCGAATATTAGTTGAGTAAATGCCCTGAGTGATTGCTTGCTTACAATATATCGATGAAACAAACTCAATTTGAATAGCATTCCAACGCTGTTTTGAGGACAACTCATTGGTAAGTACATACGACCATTCATCAGGACACTCGTGACAGGAGATAGCTAGGTACTGTAGCTAGCTAACGTTATCTAGCCTGTTGCTAATCGGGTGAGTTAGTTATCTTGCCACCTACGTTAACGAGAGCCAGTTTGCCACTAGCCATCGTTGTTTTAGTGATATGCATGTACCTATTGTACATGTACCTAATGTACACTACCTAGCTAGCTACCTTGTTGTGCTAACTACTGTAGTTAGCTAACGTAACTATGGGTGGTTGGCCAAAGAGTTGCCAAGCCAATCCAGTGGCGGAGGTCTAATCGAAACCGGTTTGCATTTACTGCTAACTTGGTATTTTGCACTCATACACAATCTGATCAAATCAAATTGGAGTAGGAACTCTAAGAGATATAGCTAGCTACTCTACTGTAGCTTCGTCTCCGTATGCAATGCATACAGCAGGTTATGGTACAGTGAGTAGGTGTGTATTTTTCGTTTCACTTTACCTTGGTGTCCTCACTTTGCAGACGCTCCCTACGCTTGAAACCATCCCAGCTTCCAACGGCTCGAGCATAGGACCTCATTGCTGGGTGGCTGCTTACTGTGTTCTGGCTCACGGGGAGACGAACTGGACCGACGAACTGGACCGACCACTGACCCGGTGTCGGCACAGCCTTTCTAGGGTTGCAACTATCCCTGCGGTTGTACTGGACTAGGACGGCCGAGGGCATAGGCCCAGTGCTTTACAGCATTTAGGGAAACCTCCCATTCACTAACGTTATATCGTCCAACCGATTCAGACTGGTTATGGCGCTGGAGGTGAGCCGAACCGAGCTGGAAGGTTCCGATGCTCCCCAGTCTCAGAGACACGAGAGGAGCCTCGGACTTCTCACCACGAAGTTCGTTACTTTGCTGCAGGAAGCGGAGGACGGGGTGCTCGATCTTAAAGTAGTGAGTTATGGGCTGCATCTCTTTTGACTGTCTGACTGTGTGAGAATTGTTAGCCATGGTTTGTTTATGTTTTAGTATAATCGCAGTCTTCAATTTTATAACCTATATAAGTCTAAGCACTGCCTTGTTTGATTGATATTGATTGCTACATTGTGTTGTAACAGATGTGCAACAAACTTCGAGGAGATGGATGTGGAATATGACATGCACTCAGACACCCACACCAGGGTTTCCACTAGAAAAATGTGTCCGGGAAGATTTTAATTACAATGTAATAGGTGTTGACTAACACTAATGCTTAAAGGGATACTTCGGGATTTTGACAATGAGGCCCTTTATCTACTTCCCCAGAGTCAGATGAACTCGTGGATAACATTTGTATGTCACTGTGTCCAGTATGAAGGAAGTTGGAGGTAGTTTTGCGAGCCAATGATAACTAGTGTTAGCGCAATGACAGGAAGTCTATGGTATCTGCTAGCATGCTAGCAGATACCATAGACTTCCAGTGTTTATGCTAACGCTAGTTAGCAAATGTGCTAGCACTAGTTATCAGCTTACTTAACTGCAAGCAGAGACATTAAAATGGTATCCACGAGTATCTACTTCCCCAGAGTCAGTTGAAAAGGGCCTCATTGCCAAAATCCCGAAGTATCTCAATAAATGGCAAATGCAAGGCATACTTCAATTATCAGTTGAGAAATAAAGCAATAGTAGCTATTTTTAATCATGACCATCAAAACCGTTTTTAACATGTGATTGCATTTAGAATTGTTGCCCAATGACACTCCAGAAGCATCGAGCTGAGGATCTGCAGCAGCAGCTTTAGCGCTGTTTGACAATTGATATTCTGTTAAAAATTGGCTCTGTATGCTGTGCACATGTAATAAATAAGATGCATGGCGACTAACAAAAATAAACACACCCCAATTTAATTACACAACATTTTGTCAATTGAAGCTGCACTATGCAGAAATCAATACCCCGTTTCCTGGTTGCAAAAACTGAAATTAGGCAAACAATTAGAATTTGTGACAAAACAAGCAAGTACCGTGTGGGGAATCATTCTGCCATCTAAACAGCTATGATATATATATACACTGCTCAAAAAAATAAAGGGAACACTTAAACAACACAATGTAACTCCAAGTCAATCACACTTCTGTGAAATCAAACTGTCCACTTAGGAAGCAACACTGATTGACAAATTTCACATGCTGTTGTGCAAATGGAATAGACAACAGGTGGAAATTATAGGCAATTAGCAAGACACCCCCAATAAAGGAGTGGTTCTGCAGGTGGTGACCACAGACCACTTCTCAGTTCCTATGCTTCCTGGCTGATGTTTTGGTCACTTGAATGCTGGCGGTGCTTTCACTCTAGTGGTAGCATGAGACGGAGTCTACAACCCACACAAGTGGCTCAGGTAGTGCAGCTCATCCAGGATGGCACATCAATGCGAGCTGTGGCAAGAAGGTTTGCTGTGTCTGTCAGCGTAGTGTCCAGAGCATGGAGGCGCTACCAGGAGACGTGGAGGAGGCCGTAGGAGGGCAACAACCCAGCAGCAGGACCGCTACCTCTACCTTTGAGCAGGAGGAGCACTGCCAGAGCCCTGCAAAATGACCTCCAGCAGGCCACAAATGTGCATGTGTCTGCTCAAACGGTCAGAAACAGACTCCATGAGGGTGGTATGAGGGCCCGACGTCCACAGGTGGGGGTTGTGCTTACAGCCCAACACCGTGCAGGACGTTTGGCATTTGCCAGAGAACACCAAGATTGGCAAATTCGCCACTGGCGCCCTGTGCTCTTCACAGATGAAAGCAGGTTCACACTGAGGACGTGACAGAGTCTGGAGACGCCGTGGAGAACGTTCTGCTGCCTGCAACATCCTCCAGCATGACCGGTTTGGCGGTGGGTCAGTCATGGTGTGGGGTGGCATTTCTTTGGGGGGGCCGCACAGCCCTCCATGTGCTCGCCAGAGGTAGCCTGACTGCCATTAGGTACCGAGATGAGATCCTCAGACCCCTTGTGAGACCATATGCTGGTGCGGTTGGCCCTGGGTTCCTCCTAATGCAAGACAATGCTAGACCTCATGTGGCTGGAGTGTGTCAGCAGTTCCTGCAAGAGGAAGGCATTGATGCTATGGACCGCCCGTTCCCCAGACCTGAATCCAATTGAGCACATCTGGGACATCATGTCTCGCTCCATCCACCAACACCACGTTGCACCACAGACTGTCCAGGAGTTGGCAGATGCTTTAGTCCAGGTCTGGGAGGAGATCCCTCAGGAGACCATCCGCCACCTCATCAGGAGTATGCCCAGGCGTTGTAGGGAGGTCATACAGGCACGTGGAGGCCACACACACTACTGAGCCTCATTTTGACTTGTTTTAAGGACATTACATCAAAGTTGGATCAGCCTGTAGTGTGGTTTTCCACTTTAATTTTGAGACTCCAAATCCAGACCTCCATGGGTTGATAAATTTGATTTCCATTGATAAGTTTTGTGTGATTTTGTTGTCAGCACATTCAACTATGTAAAGAAAAAAGTATTTAATAAGAATATTTCATTCATTCAGATCTAGGATGTGTTATTTTAGTGTTCCCTTTTATTTTTTTGAGCAGTGTATTTTCCATAATCAAAAATATTGTATTTTCAGCAGTTTGAAGCTGGTGTACAAAACTGAAAGTAAAAGATGCAAAAACGAAACTTAAGAACAGGAAGCATAGAAATAGAGCACATACAGTGGGGAGAACAAGTATTTGATACACTGCCGATTTTGCAGGTTTTCCTACTTACAAAGCACGTAGAGGTCTGTCATTTTTATCATAGGTACACTTCTACTGTGAGAGTCGGAATCTAAAACAAAAATCCAGAAAATCACATTGTATGATTTTTAAGTAATTAATTTGCATTTTATTGCATGACATAAGTATTTGATACATCAGAAAAGCAGAACTTAATATTTGGTACAGAAACCTTTGTTTGCAATTACAGAGATCATACGTTTCCTGTAGTTCTTGACCAGGTTTGCACACACTGCAGCAGGGATTTTGGCCCACTCCTCCATACAGACCTTCTCCAGATCTTTCAGGTTTCGGGGCTGTCGCTGGGCAATACGGACTTTCAGCTCCCTCCAAAGATTTTCTATTGGGTTCAGGTCTGGAGACTGGCTAGGCCACTCCAGGACCTTGAGATGCTTCTTACGGAGGCACTCCTTAGTTGCCCTGGCTGTCTGTTTCGAGTCGTTGTCATGCTGGAAGACCCAGCCACGACCCATCTTCAATGCTCTTACTGAGGGAAGGAGGTTGTTGGCCAAGATCTCGCGATACATGGCCCCATCCATCCTCCCCTCAATACGGTAGAGTCGTCCTGTCCCCTTTGCAGAAAAGCATCCCCAAAGAATGATGTTTCCACCTCCATGCTTCACGGTTGGGATGGTGTTCTTGGGGTTGTACTCATCCTTCTTCTTCCTCCAAACACGGCGAGTGGAGTTTAGACCAAAAAGCTCTATTTTTGTCTCATCAGACCACATGACCTTCTCCCATTCCTCCTCTGGATCATCCAGATGGTCATTGGCAAACTTCAGACGGGCCTGGACATGCGCTGGCTTGAGCAGGGGGACCTTGCGTGCGCTGCAGGATTTTAATCCATGACGGCGTAGTGTGTTACTAATGGTTTTCTTTGAGACTGTGGTCCCAGCTCTCTCCCGGTCATTGACCAGGTCCTGCCGTGTAGTTCTGGGCTGATCCCTCACCTTCCTCATGATCATTGATGCCCCACGAGGTGAGATCTTGCATGGAGCCCCAGACCGAGGGTGATTGACCGTCATCTTGAACTTCTTCCATTTTCTAATAATTGCACCAACAGTTGTTGCCTTCTCACCAAGCTGCTTGCCTATTGTCCTGTAGCCCATCCCAGCCTTGTGTAGGTCTACAATTTTATCCCTGATGTCCTTACACAGCTCTCTGGTCTTGGCCATTGTGGAGAGGTTGGAGTCTGTTTGATTGAGTGTGTGGACAGGTGTCTTTTATACAGGTAACGAGTTCAAACAGTTGCAGTTAATACAGGTAATGAGTGGAGAACAGGAGGGCTTCTTAAAGAAAAACTAACAGGTCTGTGAGAGCCGGAATTCTTACTGGTTGGTAGGTGATCAAATACTTATGTCATGCAATAAAATGCAAATTAATTACTTAAAAATCATACAATGTGATTTTCTGGATTTTTGTTTTAGATTCCGTCTCTCACAGTTAAAGTGTACCTATGATAAAAATTACAGACCTCTACATGCTTTGTAAGTAGGAAAACCTGCAAAATCGGCAGTGTATCAAATACTTGTTCTCCCCACTGTAGAACGGATCTACCGCTTCTTTAACTTGCTTTCAATAATGACCGATCTGTAACTCACATTTCTATGTGAATTTGGTCGTCGCCCAAAAGTTACATATTGCAGCTTTAGCCTATAGACCAATAAGCATGACAGTCAAATGTATTTCCATCAACGAATAAAAATGATTTGTAATTTTATTCTCACGGTCAAATTGACTAGCAACAATTTTATTTATTGTCTTTTAATATTTTTATTGTCCAAAAGCCAGCAATTACACATGCACTGTGATCGTGATGATTTATACTCTAAAATAGAAGCTTAAACTCTAATATAAAACTAAGTGTAAAACTGTTACATTATCTAGGTTAATGTCAGTAAGGAGTTCGAGGAATAAAAGAGGGTAAAACACAGAGAGTGTGTGTGTAAAAGAGACAAGCTGTGTCTCATCGCTCAGCGGGTAGCTGTGTCACAGTCTGTCATTATTGTCCGCATTGTTTAGTCCCCCCTCTGATAGGCTCATAGGGTTGTGACCTCTCCTATTATTGGCTACCAGGGCTATGACATATCCAGTGATTGGTTGACAGGCCCCTGTCTCACAGGCTTTGACCTTTTGTGATTTGTTATTAAACCCCACGCTGGATATGCATTTCCCTTTAAGGAAAATAGCCTTGGTAGGGACATTTGAGTGCTTGCATTTTAAAATCATTCATTAAGTTATTTTGCTTCTGATCAGAGAGGGTGACCTTTGACAGTTGTGTTGTGAGTAATGTCGTTTTTTCTGCTCTTGTAGGCAGCAGACACCCTGGCCGTCAGACAGAAGAGGCGCATCTATGACATCACCAATGTACTGGAGGGCATCGGCCTGATCGAGAAGAAGTCCAAGAACAGTATTCAGTGGAAGTGAGTGTACGGCCGCGGGCTTGTATGTGTATAGGTATGCACACAGTATGTGCTTACATTTCTGTATACTATCTGTCTAAGGGGAGTTGGGCCAGGCTGTAACTCAAGGGAGATTGGTGACCGGCTGATTGACCTGAAGTTGGAGCTTGAAGATCTGGATATGAGGGAAAGTGAGCTGGACCAGCAGAGGGTGTGGGTCCAACAAAGCATCAAGAACGTGACCGAGGACACACACAATAGCCCATATCCTTACTATGTACCCACATTCTCATACCTACACCAACATCTAAATTGTTACCCCAACCTAACCTTACATAGGTATCCATGACAGTCCACACCAGTAGAAAAGTATAGAAAAAGAGCTGCAGTGCCGTATTGTCTGTACAATAGCAGAGGATACACTTGCCAGCATTAACACTGTTATAATACTCTGTTAAGGTGTGTGTCTGACCTTAACTCTGACCAACTCTAGCCTATGTTAATCATGAGGACATCTGCAGTTGCTTCAAAGGTGATACCCTCTTGGCGGTGCGTGCTCCCTCTGGTACGCAGCTGGAGGTGCCCATACCTGAAGCTGTAAGTTAGTTTTGTTTCTGCCTCCTCCCCTCCTAGTCAGTCAGTCTTCTCAGGGTGAAAAGTAAGTGTGTGTTTGTCTCCACTTTTAGGTTCAAAGCGGTCAGAGGACGTATCAGATCCATCTGAAGAGCGCTGCTGGGCCCATTGATGTTCTGCTCATCAACAAGGACGCAGTTAACTCAACCCCCATGGTGCTGCCAGTCCCGCCCCCTGAGGAAATGCTGCAGAACACCAAGTCTGCTGCAGCCTCTGCAGACACAACCACTAACACACCCACTCACACATTTGTTAAGACCACCCAGAGCCTGGCCACCAGCAAGCCTAAAGCACATACAGCAGCTAAGCCACCAGGTGACCTCACTGTTATATCTCTCATGGTCTATGAAAATGTTGTCTGCTAAACTCTCAATACAATATCATTGAATTGTCCCATGTCTACATCTGTATACATATCTCTTTCTCTCTCTATCTCTACCTCTACCTACCTCCCAGACACCTCCAGCACTGAAAAAACTGCTCAGCAACCACCATCATTGGACACCCGATCCCTCCAGTCTTCTGCTTCATTGGACAACAACTTGACTGTCTTTGAACCAATCAAATCCGATTCATCTGACTGTGAGTTAGAATTCAATTTGATATGAATATGACTTAAGTTTTTATGCATGCTGGCTTTCTCCTGCCCCTCCCGCCGTGCTACTTCATGATCAAACAATTAGCTTAGAATGCCGTTAGATAATTTATCTCTAAGTTTTAGGTTGTTTTTGAATAACCTTAAAACATGATAGGCCTAAGGTAATAATGAAAGAGGTAGAACAAACAATAACAAGATAGAAAAAATCTAATTAGTAGTTTGTACAAACCTTACAGTTGAACAAAGCTTAGTCTATTATAAAATAATGCATGCAACCCTCCCTATTTCTGTTGTGAACCAAACGGCTAAAATCCAAATCCCACTAATTTAAAATAGCCTATCAAAAGCATGAAGTTAAAATTATGAATACAATTAACCAAATAGGCTATTCTAATGAAGTGTTTAAAGTCCTAAAGTTGCAGCTTTCAAATGCGAACATCTGTGAAAGGCAGTTGTTAGGCGATTCTCTATCACAGCTTTATTTTAAATAACAAATGTTACAGGCAACAAGAAGTCAAATTGAGGAAATAATATCAAGATGGAAAAATGTAATGATGTCAAAAGAACTTACAGCTGATCAAAGCTTATGAAAGAAATGATGTGTAGAGTAGGCCAATTTCCATAGCCTATAATTAGCAATGTAGTCTACAACCTACCTATACAACATATAGAAAGAGATCTAGGCCTAATAAGGGAGGAAGATTAGGCAAAAAATGTGTATCATTTAATAATTATCCAGTTATGGGGACAGCGGAGTTGCATGCTCTGCAGCTGAGCCCTTGATAATTTACAACCCATCACACGACACACAGCCAGCGAGGATCCTTGACTGTCACTTGCACTTTGGCACACAGACTAAGGCTGGGCGATATCAAATTAATTAGATACATTAGAATTTATGTTTTTGCACGATATTTCTAATGCCTGTATTGCGGAATATTTTTTTTGAGTGTGTATGTTCGCTTGTTCTCGTCTCCTTCGCTCCTTCTGTCCTGTGTGCACCTTCCCATTTACACCAGAGATCTATATATAATGACAGGATTCTCATGTCTCTGCCCTAACAATGGGGGGAGTCGTCCCAAAGGTGGGAAGGCATGCGACAAGCTTACCTCCAAAATAAGCCCATAGAAACGCATTGGGCTTATTTTGGACAGATTTTTGCGAGAAACATTTGTGAAACCTCTCACTCTGCCTCTTCCTCTCTATTTACACACACATTGATCCAACAGAATCGGTCATATGGAGACTGAAACACATTGAGACATTATTTTACTGTAATAGAGGAAGTTAACCTTTCTAAATGATACCCTTTTTATGTCTCAACTCCTCGAGTTGCTCACAGAGCGGACAGTACTAAAACAGGAGTTTCAATGAACATTGGTTCTGGAAAATGAATGCTCAGTTTGTCACGCACGCATTGCGGTACCACGTACAGCTAGCAGCATTTTAGTCAAAGATTGTTCTGCTAGCTGTCTAATTTGTTTGAGACCTGTGTTAATGTTCTATAAATGCCTGCTACAAGAAGTTAGTCATTATTAGTGAAAGTGCATTATACATGGTTCTGGTAAAATTTGTTACAAAAAGGCAATTTTCATAGACTGACTTGAAAGCCAGATCAGTGATTATTGCAAAAAAGCAGGTTAAACTATTTAGATTAAATTATTATTGGGTTTTATGGTTGTGGAAGGTGTATTTTTAGACTAGGTATAATTTCACAAGACCTGAATCCATTTGTTTATTGCTGACTAGTTGAAATGCAGTGTATTTGCCCTTTAATTGTACAACAAAGCTTATTTTGTGAAAACATCAACAACAAAAAATCTGGAAATATATATTGTGAATCGCCCATAGGTTTGAAAGAATCGAGAGATGATTTTTAGGCCATGTCGCCCAGACCTAATACCGGCACACACCAGGAATACACTACTAAAATAGATTTGGCTCCAATGTATATTTTATCATGATTCCTCTCGCTTGTGGTCCTTTTTAGCAGTCTTTTTTTTTAAAGGATTTTTTTACCTTAAAATATATATTTTTTTTTATTAAATACACTTGTGGGGTTGGCCATTAGGGGGCGATACCATCGTACATTACAATGTTTTATGGGTACTTAATTGCGATAAGACAAAGGTTGACTGCCCAACCATAAGCAGGAATGTGATGGAGGGAGATAAACCTTGGCACTGGGCTAGAATTCCAACGGTCTCTCTCTCACACGTACAGTACCAGTCAAGTTTGGACACACCTCTTCATTCAAGGGTTTTTCTTTATTTTTACTATTTTCTACGTTGTAGAATAATACTGAAGACATCAAAACTATGAAATAACACATATGGAATCATGTTATATCCAAAAAAAACTGTTAAACAAATCAAAGTATATTTTATATTTGAGATTTTTCAAAGTAGCCACACTTTGCCTTGACAGCTTTGCACACCCTTGGCATTATCTCAACCAGCTTCATTAGGCAGTCACCTGGAATGCATTTCAATTAACAGGTCTGCCTTCTTAAAAGTGAATTTGTGGAATTTCATTCCTTCCTAATCTTTCCTTCTTAATGCTTTTGATCCAATCAGTTGTTGTGACAAGTTAGGCGTATATAGAAGATAGCCCTATTTGGTAAAAGACCAAGTCCATATTATGGCAAGAACAGCTCAAATAAACAGAGAAACGATAGTCCATCATTACTTTAAGACATGAAGGTCAGTCAATCCGGAAAATGTCAAGAACTTTCTTCAAGTGCAATCGCAAAAACCATCAAGCGCTATGATGAAACTGGCTCTCATGAGGACCGCCACAGGAAAGGAAGACCCAGAGTTACCTCTGCTGCAAGATGGGCTCCCGAGCGGCGCAGCGGTCTAAGGCACTGCATCTCAGTGCTAGAGGCGTCACTACAGACACCGTGGTTCGAATCCAGGCTGTATCACAACCGGCTGTGATTGGGAGTCCCATAGGGCGGCGCACAATTGGCCCAGCATCGTCCGGGTTTGGCCAGTGTAGACTGTCATTGTAAATAAGAATTTGTTGTTAAGTAACTTGCTTAGTTAAATAAAGGTTAAATAACTCTAATGAACTTATCTTTTGTTTTAACTGCACCTCAGATTGCAGCCCAATATATGCTTCACAGAGTTCAAGTAACAGACACATCTCTACATCAACTGTTCAGAGGAGACTGCGTGAATCAGGCCTTCATGTTCGAATTGCTGCAAAGAAACCACTACTAAAGGACACCAATAAGAGGAATAGACTTGCTTGGGCCAAGAAACACGAGCAATGGACATTAGACCTGTGGAAATATGTCCTTTGCTATGATGAGTCCAAATTTGAGATTTTTGGTTCTTACTGTGTCTTTGTGAGATGCAGAGTAGGTGAATGGATGATCTCCTCATTTGTGTGGTTCCCGAAGCATGGAGGAGGTGGTGTGGGGGTGTTTGCTGGTGACACTGTCAGTGATTTTATTTAGAATTCAAACCACACTTAACCAGCATGGCTACCACAGCATTCTGCAGCGATACGCCATCCCATCTGGTTTGCGCTTAGTGGGACTATCATTTGTTTTTCAACCGGACAATGAACCAACACACCTCCAGGCTGTGTAAGGGCTATTTGACCAAGAAGGAGAGTGATGGAGTGCTGCATCAGATGACCTGGCCTCCACAATGTCCCGACGTCAACCCGACTGAGATGGTTTAGGATGAGTTGGACTGCAGATTGAAGGAAAAGCAGCCAGCAAGTGCTCAGCATATGTGAGAACTACTTCAAGACTGTTAGAAAATCATTCCAGGTGAGTCAGGTTGAGAGAATGCCAAGAGTGTGCAAAGCTGTCATCAAGGCAAAGGGTGGCTACTTTGAAGAATCTAAAATATTTGGATTTGTTTAACACTTCTTTTGGTTACTACATGATTCCATATGTGTCATTTCATAGTTTGTCTTCACTTTTATTCTACAATGTAGAAAATAGTTTTTTTTAAATAAATAAAGTGAAATGCAACTTGAATGAGTAGGTGTGTCCAAACTGTGGACTGGTACTGTGCGTACATTGTTTATCTGTTTAGTAAGCACACACTTCCGACCACAGAGTTTTAAACGTTTTTTAAAAAACATTAAAACCCTGGCTATGCCCAATGCACTGTAACACAGGAAGCATCTGTGTGGCAACAAATGATGTACAATGCCTGCCTGCTATAGAAATGTGTGTGTGTGCAAGCTGTTTTATTTTTGGTTGTTTAATAAATGTACACAGGAAAACGGTGTGTAACTTGGCTCTGCCTTATAAAAACAACCTCTAATGTACTTGTATGGTGTCTATATTGTGCCTTGTGTTTTTCAGTGCTGGATTTCCCCAAATACTTTTCTGACATGTTTGACCCCGCTAAAGGTACTGTGTTTGACCCCGTGCGCATGTGTATCATGTTTTAAATGTATACGAACAGACCCTTGAACTTAATTTCCTGAAATAAAATGCATGATAAACTATGACTTTGTGTACAGCAGACACTCTCTCACCTCTGTGTGTGTGTGTGTGTGTGTGTGTGTGTGTGTGTGTAGAGATGGTGAGTGCAGATCTACTAGAGGAACTTATGGCTTCAGAAGGTAAGAGTCTAAAATGGATTATGTTATAAACACCTTTACTTTGACTTGATGATTCCAGTTATTCATGTTTATATCCCACTTTCTCTCTACCAGTGTTCTCTCCACTCCTCCGCCTTTCTCCTCCCCCGGGTGACCATGACTACATCTATAACCTGGATGAGAGCGAGGGCCTCTGCGACCTCTTCGACGTCTCCATCCTCAACCTTTGACCTATGAACCTTGCCACAAGGCTCACATGAAGAGACCCTTTTTTAAAGAAAGCTAAGAACACTTTTTTTAAACAATTCTTTGAGTACTAACAAACAGGTCTATTTTTGGAGTCTTGTAATATAAGCTGAATTGATGAACAAACAGTTTTTGATAATTTTCATACTCTTTATTTTTGTTGCGTCCCCTTTGTTGATGTTTGAACAGGGAGATGATGCAATTTACCCTGGAGAGCATCCCTCCCCTACAGGAATTATAAGCTTTAATGATGTCATGGAATATATTTTTTGATCTGTGCTACTTAAGTAACAGTGGATGTGTTTTTAAAAGTTGAGTTGTGCTCCATTTGGACCGAGTAAAGATGGGTTGAGGTGAAGATAGCAACCCATTCATTTCCTCAAGGCAAAATCAACCACTACACCTAGGTACTTATGTACATCTGGAATGGTTCGATAGTAAGCAATATAGTGAAAATTACATCTAGTCTTTTAGAGGGCAAGGTAGAGCTATTACCATATTGCAGACCTATTTGATCCTTTCAGATCTACATGGTGACTTAGGGTAGGGAGGGATAAGTGCTGTGAGGAGCTGCATTGTTTGTATTCTACTGTCAATGGGCTGTGAGGAGTGCAGCTACTCCATTGCCCACATAGTGGTGCTAGAGTCACAGCAGGAAGAGAAAATCAGCTCCCTCACCTGCTGCAACCTAGTCTCCTATGAGTCAGGTACACAAGACCAGCCACAACACCACAATATACTGACAACATGTAAATCCATTCAAAGCCTTTACCAGTCCTAATCTTTTGACACTATTGTTGAGGCTTACAGTTCTCTTCAGTTGCTGGTGCATTTTATATCTTGTCTGTTTCTCCCTCAGTGTATGCGTGTGCATGTGGAGCACATTTTTTGTGTTTGTAATTTTCACAAGTCTCAACTCTGAATTCAATTGTAAAATGCTCTTTATTTTGGTGTATTTTTTTATAGTGAACTGACACTGTCAAGGACAGTACATACATATTTTGTCTATCTCTGTTTTTTTACATCCGGATCCAGATTCAACTATGATGATATGTGTTCGTTCAGCAGTAAATATTTTTCAAATTTAGTGTCAAATCTGCTGTTTCATTTGTATTGTTTGGTTTTATTGCATATTTATGTTTGTAACCTGCTCATGTTCTGACGTAAGTTCACATCGGGGCAAACTGGAACCAGAAATGGGCATGGGAATTTTGTCACCCCTGCCTATCAGTTCGGGACCGTATATTTTTGGTCAGTGTCTGTGAAATGGGATGGCAGCAAATAAGCAAAATTATTGTGGGAGATAAATTGAAATGGAGAGGCTGAACTATTCTGCAGGTGATATATTGGTTGTATACATAAATGTGCTTAACTTTTTTCTATTATCAGGCATATACTAATTGTAACCCCTATCTCTACAATGTATTAGTTTCAGATTGACACTCACACACCCGTCTTTGTTATCATATGTGCAAACAACCTCAGCGTGTAGCCACAAATCCACTGAGTAAACCTGCCTATGTTTTTATAGGCTAAGTGAGGCTCAGAGGATATTTGTTTTAAAAATGGGCACTCACTCCTGATTACCTGTATGAATTAAAAATAATATATGAATTTTTTTTAGAATTTTGTCTTTCTTTTTTTGCATCACACAACATTACACACTTTTGTCTACTTAGTTGATACCACGAGGAGCATGATATTATGTTATGTTGCTGGCAAGTGGTCAGTAGCTTCCAAACAGGCTGAGGCAATTTAGATTGAGTCAAGGATACAACCTTGGAGTTCAGTGGTATAAAAATTATTTAAAGTAGAATTTAAGTTGGGTTTTTTGACAACTTTTACTTCACTACATTCCTAAAGAAAGTAATGTACTTTTGGTCCATACATTTTCCCTGACACCCAAAAGTACTCATTACATTGTGAATGCTTAGCAGAACAGAAAAACTGTCACTCACTTATCAAGAGAACATCCTGGTCATCCCTACTGCCTCTGATCTGGCACACTCACTCAACTTAAATGCCTTGTTTGTAAATTATGTCTGTGTTGGAGTGTGCCGCTGGCTATTTGTACATTTTTTAAAACAATAAAATTGTGCCTTCTGGTTTCCTTAATATAAGCAATTTGAAATGATATATACTTTTACTTTTGATACTTAAGTATATTTTAGCAATTACATTTACTTTTGATACTTAAGTATATTTAAAACTAAATACTTTTAGACCTTTACTCAAGTATTTTACTGGATCATTCACTTTTACTTGGGTCATTTTCTATTAAGGTATCTCTACTTTTACTCAAGAATGACAATAGGGTACTTTTTTTTACCACTGTTGGTAACTAATTCAACTAATTCATGACCCGCTCAATTCTCAGAGTTGTGAGTGACTGCTTGCTAAATTCTTTAGGGCTATCTGACTGAAGGTGACAGACTGACATTTGAGCTTGGCTGAAGCAGTTTAGCTAAAGTAGCGGAGCTGTTTCACAATTGAAGAAATTAAACAAGTGTTTTTGGCCGCCTGCCAATCATGATGTAGTGGTGGTGCAGAGGGTAGTGTATATGCCCCAGTACATCACTGGGGCCGAGCTCCCTGCCAGGCCCTAAAAATTGTCAAAGACTCCAGCCACCCAAGTCAGACTGTTCTCTCTGCTACCACATGGCAAGCGGTACCGGATCACAAAGTCTGAGACCAAAAGGCTCCTGAAAAGCCTCTACCCCCAAGCCATGAGACTGCTGAACAGTTAATCAAATGGCTACCCGGACTATTTACATTGACCCCCTGTTTTTTGCACTGACTATCTTTCACTGACTCTATGCACACTCATACTCTACTCACACACTCACACATACTACACTTACATTCCAACACACATACACACACACACACACACATGCATATTGACTCCACACACACGTTCACACAGACAAACTTTCACACTTTTCACATACCCTGTTGCTACTCTGTTTATTATCTGTCCTGATTGCCTAGTCACTTTAAGCCCAACCCACATGTACATAATACATACAGTGGGGAGAACAAGTATTTGATACACTGCCAATTTTGCAGGTTTTCCTACTTACAAAGCATGTAGAGGTCTGTAAGTTTTATCATAGGTACACTTCAACTGTGAGAGACGGAATCTAAAACAAAAATCCAGAAAATTACATTGTATGATTTTTAAGTAATTCATTTGCATTTTATTGCATGACGTAAGTATTTGATCACCTACCAACCAGTAAGAATTCCGGCTCTCACAGACCTGTTAGTTTTTCTTTAAGAAGCCCTCCTGTTCTCCACTCATTACCTGTATTAACTGCACCTGTTTGAACTCGTTACCAGTATAAAAGACACCTGTCCACACACTCAATCAAACAGACTCCAACCTCTCCACAATGGCCATGACCAGAGAGCTGTGTAAGGACATCAGGGATAGAATTGTAGACCTGCACAAGGCTGGGATGGGCTACAGGACAATAGGCAAGCAGCTTGGTGAGAAGGCAACAACTGTTGGCGCAATTATTAGAAAATGGAAGAAGTTCAAGATGACGGTCAATCACCCTCGGTCTGGGGCTCCATGCAAGATCTCACCTCGTGGGGCATCAATGATCATGAGGAAGGTGAGGGATCAGCCCAGAACTACACGGCAGGACCTGGTCAATGACCTGAAGAGAGCTGGGACCACAGTCTCAAAGAAAACCATTAGTAACACACTACGCCGTCATGGATTAAAATCCTGCAGCGCACGCAAGGTCCCCCTGCTCAAGCCAGCGCATGTCCAGGCCCGTCTGAAGTTTGCCAATGACCATCTGGATGATCCAGAGGAGGAATGGGAGAAGGTCATGTGGTCTGATGAGACAAAAATAGAGCTTTTTGGTCTAAACTCCACTCACCGTGTTTGGAGGAAGAAGAAGGATGAGTACAACCCCAAGAACACCATCCCAACCGTGAAGCATGGAGGTGGAAACATCATTCTTTGGGGATGCTTTTCTGCAAAGGGGACAGGACGACTGCACTGTATTGAGGAGAGGATGGATGGGGTCATGTATCGCGAGATCTTGGCCAACAACCTCCTTCCCTCAGTAAGAGCATTGAAGATGGGTCATGGCTGGGTCTTCCAGCATGACAACGACCCAAAACACACAGCCAGGGCAACTAAGGAGTGGCTCCGTAAGAAGCATCTCAAGGTCCTGGAGTGGCCTAGCCAGTCTCCAGACCTGAACCCAATAGAAAATCTTTGGAGGGAGCTGAAAGTCCGTATTGCCCAGCGACAGCCCCGAAACCTGAAGGATCTGGAGATGATCTGTAGGGAGGAGTGGGCCAAAATCCCTGCTGCAGTGTGTGCAAACCTAGTCAAGAACTACAGGAAACGTATGATCTCTGTAATTGCAAACAAAGGTTTCTCTACCAAATATTAAGTTCTGCTTTTCTGATGTATCAAATACTTATGTCATGCAATAAAATGCAAATTAATTACTTAAAAATCATACAATGTGATTTTCTGGATTTTTGTTTTAGATTCCGTCTCTCATAGTTGAAGTGTACCTATGATAAAAATTACAGACCTCTACATGCTTTGTAAGTAGGAAAACCTGCAAAATCGGCAGTGTATCAAATACTTGTTCTCCCCACTGTATATACATAAATTACCTCAACTACCTCGTACCCCTGCACATTGAATCGGTACTGGTACTCCTTGCACAGTATTTAGCCTCGTTATTGTTATTTTATTGCGTTACTATAAACTTTTTTTATTTTGCTAATTTTTCTTCCTTGTAATTAAGAGTATCACGGTACAACACATGTTGTATTCAGCGCATGTGACAAATAACATTTCATTTGATTTGTATGAAAGATAAGAGTCTGCACACTGTTCAGTCCGCTCTACAAGTAGGTTGAGCTGGAGAAATGGTTGAACTCAAACGTAACTCAACTTTCCCTGATCGGAACCCCTCTCTACTTGTTTGTGGTTCTTTTTTAATTTCAATTCTTAGAGTTGTGACTGCTTGCCACATTCTTTAGGGCTATCTGACTGAAGGTGAAATAGACCGACATTTGAGCTTTGTTGAAGCAGTGTAACTGAAGCAGCTGAGGAGTTTCACAATTGAAGAAATGAAACCAAAGTGTATTTGGCCCCCTGTCAAACACGATGTAGCGGTGGTTTGAAAGATAAGAGTCACCCTGCACACTACTCAATTGGCTCCACAAATAGGTTGAGCTGGAGAAATGGTTACACTCAAACTCAACTCTCCCTGATCGGATCTCCTCTCTACTTGTTTGTGGTTCTTTTTAGTTTAATTTAATACCACCTGCTGTCTCAACAGCTGTAGCCTATAGGTTATTATTCATAAGTGTCCATATATTTAATAAAAATACTACATATCGCCTAGTCTCTATGAAGTCAATATGAACTACTTACTAGAACTTAAACGTTTATGTTAGTCATTTCTGTCTCTTAGATCTCAAATGTCACAGACACGTACTTTATGTTGACTGATAGTATTTTTTGTGACAATTTAAAAACCTATTAGCCCATATCAAATGTTTTTAACAGTTTTAAAGCATAGCCTAATCTATATCAAAATAAAACATTGCCTGAACTCATATCTAATGGTATGACTGATGCAGAAATTATTTTATTGAAGTAGCTGACATATATTTATGTTTTTATTTTTAACATGTTATCATTTGAAATGAGCTGTTCTGAGTGCTGGCTGATGACTTCAAATGGGTGCTGGCCAGTCAAGTACGGGCACAGACTGCTGTCCTATCTGTGTTACTGCATGTTACAGATTCCTCCCTTTAGTGAGTTGAACAGTAGGAGTCAGGTTTGGGCGCCCACAGCCTTCAATTGCTTCCCTTCAAAAGAAAAATCCAACTATAACTTTGTTTAAAGTGCTGTGGTTTATGACCTGATCTAGGTCATATAATAATGCATATTAAAATTGAAATATTATGATAATATTAGAAAAATTATAATACATAATAAAATGGAAAGGCAGCATAAACAGACAATGTGTGTAGGTGGCTTCTCTTTAAATCGTGAACAACTCTAATCAAAAAGTTGAATGAACTCCATTTGAGTGCAATTATTAGTGGTGAACACTGGGTTCAACCACAGGTTGATACGCTAAATAGGCTAGTCAATATCAAGGCTGTAAACTCAGAGTAAGCAAATATCCCTCATGAACACTGTCTGACTGCTAGTTTTCAAAGCAGTCCAATGTGTGTGGGTGGCATCTAAGAGTCAGCAAATATCCCTGGGTGGTGTGGTTGGTATCTTTAAATGGTGAAGAACACATTTCCTGCAGCCCAGTCACCATGATAGGCTCGGTGATGTTGTTGCTATTTTTCCTCCTGTTCTTCTTGATCAGGGTCCGCCGACCTCCCCCCAGGACCCCGTCCCCTGCCCATCCTCGGCAATCTGCTACAGCTGGACCCTGTCAACCCCCTCAAAGACCTGGAAAGGGTAAGAGAACTTCACAAAAAATCCACAAACCTGGAAAGGTTTGGTTTACACTGGGTTTATTTTTGTGTCATATACTGTATGTTGTCAGTGATTGAATAGTTACCAGTAATTTGGTTTTGTTTGAAGTTACCCAAACTGTGTGCAGAAAGATATGGTTTTGTAGCGTCCTTACAGACCTTTAAGCTTGAACAAACAACAATGTTTTTAGAAGACTTTCAACTAAAGCATCTTAGATACTAACTAAAATGCCATTGTGATTCATGTCAGAGCAGCAACAGCCACTAAACTGTGTTTGATCCAAAATAGGTCAGGTTCCAAAAGGTTTTATCAGGCCTAAATCAACATGCACTGTCTCCACTTTTGAAACAACCCTCAAAAAGGTTCTTGATGGGGATTTGTTTTGTTACAGAAGTTTGTTCATCCATATTAATTTAACCCAGATAGTGAGGAGTGTCAATGATACAATACAATAACTTTTCACAGGAGGTTGGTGGCACCTTAATTGGGGAGGACGGGCTCGTGGTAAATGGCTGGAGCGCAATAGGTGGTATGGTATCAAATTCATCATTCCATTTGCTCTGTTCCAGCCATTATTATGTGCTGTCCTCCGCTGGATCTGTCAGTAGTTGCTATGGTTTAGTTTCATCTTCAGATGTGTCTGACTTGTCACACAACTTACTGTTCAGCTTGGGAACTCTCTCTCCCTCTCTCTACCTCTGTGTTTCAGCTGAAGAGGCGCTATGGTAATGTGTTCTGTCTGTACATCGGATCACGGCCTGTCGTGGTTCTGAATGGCCTTGAGGCGGTTTGTGAGGCACTGGTGACATGCACAGCTGAATTTCAGGACGACCAAACCATCTCATGATCAGCGACATCACAGAATGCAAAGGTACTGTGTTTTTAACCCCTTGTGTCCCCTAGGCTGGTCCTGGGTCAGTTTTATAATTTGTGATATAATTGTATTGGTGTAGGTAGAAGTAGAGGTGATTGTCAATAGGGGGGCGCTGTTTTCACTTTGGAAAAAATCGTGCCCAAATGAAACGGCCTCGTACTCTTTTCTAGATCATACAATATGCATATTATTATTACTATTGGATAGAAAACACAATTCAGGAAAGGAAATCAACACATACATATGACCAACAGGGGGCTCTGGGTGAGCCGGGTGCTGACTCACCTGAGATGTTCGAGCCGTGCTCTGCCTGCCCTCTCGACTCCCAGACGAGCTCCTCCAGCACCGGTCAGCAGTGTGTCCTTTCCGACCACAACTGGTTGTTAAAGGAATTTAATTCCTGTATGTTCATCAACCAATTCAATTAAAACACTCTGCCCATTCATAAGAATTTGTAAGATACTTATTTGTATAAAATGGACAGAAACCAGTCTCAAAATCAATCAATCAATAGCGTTTATTCTCGAGAGTACTGACCATAGTACAATTTACATCAGGTTATATAATAAAAATGACATCATAGGTTTTAAAATGTCCTTCCTCCTCTCGGATACAATGGTAATACAGTTTCACAAGCCTTCTAACATGGTCTGGCACCTGTTAACTTCTTTGGGATAGGGGGCGCTATTTTCACTTTGGGAAAAAATTGTGCCCAATTTAAACGGCCTCGTACTCTATTCTAGATCGTACAATATGCATATTATTATTACTATTGGATAGAAAACACTCTCAAGTTTCTAAAACCATTTGAATTATATGTGTGAGTAAAACAGAACTCATTTTGCAGCAAACTTCCTGTAAGGAAGTGAAAAATCTGAAATCGAGACTCTGTTCCAGGGCCTTCCTATTCATTTGCTTGAAATCTATGGATATACATGCACTTCATACGCCTTCCACTAGATGTCAACAGGCAGTGGGAGGTGGAATGGGGTGTCTAGCTTGATCTGAGGTTGAACAAGAGCTCTTGGAATGACGTGATCCCAAATTTCCTTTGTTCAGCAAGGCGCGGGAAGGAACCCTGGATTGCCTTCTGAAAAGCTTTCGGTATAGACGGCTAATATCTCCGGCTTTGATTTTATTTGATACATGTGATAATATCATCGTAAAGTATGTTTTTTCAATATAGTTTTATCAGATTATTGAACGTTTATCGGGAGTTTTGGCGTTTTCCGTTCTCTGCGTTTGGTGAAGATGGACAACTTCGCGCCACTTGGCTAGCTTTGGTTGCTAATTCGACAGGAGAAGAGGACATTCTAACACCAAACAACAATTATTCTGGACAAAGGACTCCTTGTACAACATTCTGATGGAAGCTCAGCAAAAGTAGGAACCATTTATGATGTTATTTCGTATTTCTGTGGAAAATGTTTAGTACTATTTTCCGCCCTCATTGCAGGCGCTGTCTCACTATAACGTAAGCTGTATGTCGTACTAAAGTTATTTTTAGAATTCTAACACGGCGATTGCATTAAGAACTAGTGTATCTTACATTTGCTGTACAACATGTATTTTTTTTTGCTGTACAACATGCACATTTTCGAACAAAACATATATGTATTGTGTAACATGATGTTATAGGACTGTCATCTGATGAAGTTTGTCAAGGTTAGTGAATAATTTTATATCTTTTGCTGTTTTTTTGCGATCGCTACCTTTGCGGTGAATGAATGCGGTTGTGTGGTTGGCTATTGTGGTACGCTAATATAATGCTATATTCGTTGCAACCGTCGTTGCACCGATGTAAACTCCCACACACCTACCTGAGCACTCCTCTGACCACCCCTTAAGAGCCCCCTGTTTCCACTAAATTTTAGGATTGTGATAAGCCAACCAGGGAATACCCAGCACCACTGGAAACGCAGGAGAATCAATGAGGAAGAGACTAATCCGCTCCTCATGACCCCCCTGCGTCACCATGTCCAGTGGAACCGTGGCCTCCCTGATCAGCCCTGACCCTAACCGTCGACTATCTAGGGCGTGCACGGGGAAGGGTTGGTCTATCTGAACCAAGGGAATCCCTAACTTACGCGCGAAACCGCGGTCCATAAAACTCCCCGCTGCACCTGAATCGACTAGCGCCTTATGCTGGGATTGAGGGGAAAATTCAGGAAAGGAAATCAACACATACATATGACCAACAGGGGGCTCTGGGTGAGCCGGGTGCTGACTCACCTGAGATGTTCGAGCCGTGCTCTGCCTGCCCTCTCGACTCCCAGACGAGCTCCTCCAGCACCGGTCAGCAGTGTGTCCTTTCCTTTCTGTTAAAGGAATTTAATTCCTATATGTTCATCAACCAATTCAATTAAAACACTCTGCCCATTCATAAGAATTTGTAAGATACTTATTTGCATAAAATGGACAGAAACCAGTCTCAAAATCAATCAATCAATAGCGTTTATTCTCGAGAGTACTGACCATAGTACAATTTACATCAGGTTATATAATAAAAATGACATCATAGGTTTTAAAATGTCCTTCCTCCTCTCGGATACAATGGTAATACAGTTTCACAAGCCTTCTAACATGGTCTGGCACCTGTTAAACAATCTATGACCAGCCCAAGGTCTCTCCCCTCCCTGGGTAGAGACAGAATGTCCTGTTATGAACACAGCATTCCAGCCTGTCTGATGATAACTCCATTCGTTTCTAACAAGGAACAGACAGTCCTTATTTTAATTCTTGATTAAAATTACACACATTATATTCAGCACTATGATTAGAATAATGTTCATACATCCATACAGTAACATAGTAGTATTCTGTTTAGTTATAGTTTTAAGCTAAATGTATACATCATTTAGTCATTATTCATCAAAATCCCATAACACTGGTGCAGGAGGAGGCTCCTCCTCCGGTGGCCCTAGCAGCAGCACCCCCTAACTCCATGGGTGTCGGAGCAGGAGCGCTGGTGGGTGGAACGAACAGACCCTGATCAGGACGCCCGCGAGCAGCCAGCAAGTTGTCCAGCCTGATGGACATGTCTATTAGCTGGTCTAGAGTGAGAGTGGTGTCACGACAGGCTAGCTCCCTGCGGACGTTCTCCTGCAGGCTACACCTATAATGGTCCATCAGGGCCCTGTCATTCCACCCCGCGCCGACGGCCAGGGTCCGGAACTCCACTGCGAAATCCTGTGCGCTCCTCGTCTCCTGCCTTAAGTGAAACAGCCGTTCACCCGCTGCTCTGCCCTCTGGTGGGTGATCGAACACCGCCCGGAAGCGGCGGGTTAACTCTGGGTAATGGTCCCTCGCGGAGTCCGGGCCCCGCCCAGAACGCGTTGACCCACTCCAGGGCTTTACCCGAAAGGCAGGAGACGAGGACGTTGACACTCTCCTCTCCCGAGGGAGTCGGGTGAACGGTCGCCAGGTAAAGCTCCAGATGGAGCAGGAACCCCTTACACCCGGCAGCCGTCTCATCTTAGTCCCTCGGGAGAGCGAGCCGAGTCCCGCTGGGGCCAGACGCCGCCGGAGAAGGTGGTGGTGCAGGCTGGAGAGTGGCTGAAGACGGGGTAGGGAGGCCGCTCCTTTCCCATCTCTCCATTCTCGCCAACACCTGATCCATACCTGTCCCCAAACGGTGTAATACCGCTGTATGTTGTTGAACACGCTCCTCCATGGACGGGGTGGGCGCGTCCGCTCCTACTGACTCCATGATTTTCGGTACGGGATTCTGTCAGATCTCCCCAAGGAGATGTGGGTGTGGAGTCAGGCGCAGGAGAAACAAGTTCCGAAGAAAAGGGTGTTTTATTAACCAGCTCAAAAATAACAGGACATCGGACTACAGCGGTAGCCACGAAACCCCACTCAGACACAGTCCAGGGAAAAACCCACCTGTTAAACATGAACTAACGAAAACGCAACCCAAACTAACTGACAGTCAAACGAAAACAATCCCGCACAAAAACCCAAAGGAAATATCGAGATAAATACCCCCCCTAATTAACCAAAATGAAACCAGGTGAAACACAAAACAGACATAACCAAAAGAAAAGGAAAAAGGATCGGGGGCAGCTAGTAGACCGGCGACGACGACCGCCGAGCGCCGCCCGAACAGGGAGAGGAGCCACCTTCGGTGGGAGTCGTGACACCCAGTCTGGGTCGCTCTGTACTTTGCTCTTTGCCTCAATCCTGACTAGTCAAAAACGATTTTAAAAAATCCCCACAGCATGATGCTGCCACCACAATGCTTCACCGTAGGGATGGTGCCAGGATTTCTCCAGACGTGATGCTTGGCATTCAGGCCAAAGAGTTCAATATTGGTTTCATCAGACCAGAGAATCTTGTTTCTCATGTTCTGAGAGTCTTTAGGTGCCTTTTGGAAAACTCTAAGTGGGCTGTCATGTGCCTTTTACTGAGGAGTGGCTTCTGTCGGGCCACTCTACCATAAAGGCCTGATTGGTGGAGTGCTGCAGAGATGGTTGTCCTTATGGAAGTTTCTCCCATTTCCACAGAGGAACTCTTGAGCTCTGTCAGAGTGACCATCGGCTTCTTGGCCACCTCTCTGACCAAGGTCCTTCTCCGATTGCTCAGTTTGGCCTGGCGGCCAGCTCTAGGAGGAGTCTTGGTGATTCCAAACATTTTCCATTTAAGAATGATGGAGGCCACTGTATTATTGCGGACCTTCAATGCTGCAGAAATGTTTTGGTACCCTTCCCCAGATCTGTGCCTCAACACAATCCTGTCTCGGAGCTCTACGGACAATTCCTTCAACCTCATGGCTTGGTTTTTGCTCTGACCAGCACTTTCAGCTGTGGGACATTATATAGACAGGTGTTTGCCTTTTCCAAATCATGTCCAATCAATTGAATTTACCACAGGGGGACTCAAATCAAGTTGTAGAAACATCTCAAGGATGATTAATGGAAGCAGGATGCACCTGAGCTCAATTTCGAGTCTCATAGCAAAGGGTCTGAATACTTATGTAAATAAGTTATTTCTGTTTTTTTATGTTTAATAAATTAGCAAACATTTCGAATAGCCTGTTTTCGCTTTGTCACTCTGGGGTATTGTGTATAGATTGCTGAGATTTATTTTTTTAGAATAAGGCTGTAGCGTAACAAAATGTGGGAAAAGTGGAGGGGCCTGAATACTTTCCGAAGGCACTGTACATGTAGAAACGGCTTGTCCACCATGTTTACTACAGCATGTGTATGAAGGTGTTGTCAACATAAATAACTGTGTTTGTGTTCCACAGGCTCTCGTGTATGCCTGGGAGAAGGGTTAGCGCTCACGCAGCTCTTTCTGATAATGGTAACCTTAGACATTTCCAATTTGTCTCGCCTGAACAAGAAGGTGCGCCTGACTTCCACCAGATTTTTGGCATTGCACAGGCGCAAAAACCCTACCGCCTGGGAGTGCGTCTGAGAAGCACTCAGTGAACTACCGAAAGTTTTCACTGAGCGGCAATATCACTAAAGCAGCACATTAAACAATGCTATACCCTCCATTGAGTGCCTTATAGTTTTTGATAACCAATTTTGTGATCTGTGATGGACAGTCAAAATCAAATTACCTCTTTTCATGCTAAACAAATTAACCTCCTCAACAGGTAAACATCACATAACATGTAAAATTATGTCATATCCTGCAGCCAGTCCAGAAATAAATGGGATAGTGATTTTTGTGTTTCCTCTTCTCCCACCCATGACTCTTCAAACCACATTCCATACAGAGACAGTAAACAGACCCAGACTCGATACAAACATTTCAAATGAAACTAGAGAATAGAATGAAATGTAAAAATCCTAAAAACAACACTCAAACAAAAGAACCATTTAAGTATTTTTATTTCTTTATTTTATTAATTTTAAAAGAAAATGCTCATAGCCTCTGAACATACAGAATACTAGTTGACTGTAGAAACGGTATATACAAAGGTGTGTAAAAGTAATCTTTAAGGCCTAGATCAAACTATATGAATAAATGTTCGTTTTTTCAAAGCACAAATACAGTAGTGTCTTGTTTTGCACGCTTTGTACAAAATAATAAAATACAGTACTACAGGATATTTCTTAACGTAGCTCTTTATTAGCTAGCTATAACTTGCATGTTCACGTATCTCCAACCATGATCAACTGACCATGACCTAACCATCTGGGTGGTCTTAACCAATCATAGCACAGTATGATATGGCGGTAAAATGCATCCAATTATAATTCAGTATGTTTACACATATGAATATTACATCCCCCTTCTTTTAAAACTTTTTTTTTTTTTGTTTACATATTCTAAGCGTTTCTTTTGAAAACATTCTCTGCAGTTTGAACTCAAGGTAAGTAACCATTTATATTGCATACTACACCAACTGAATCAACATATACTCTGAACAATGATCCAACATACTGTTACTTTTCGAACAAGGGATTCTCAGCAACTCAGTTTTCACAGTAGAAATTACATCTTAACATTTCAAACAAATACAATACCAAAGCATTTCAAGTGAACTTTCAATAACAAGTTAACAGTCTGGAACTCTTTTAGGGCAGCGATCCGCCTACACCCTTTGACATTTCACAGGTCTAGCACAGCTCTGGGCTTGACCTCTCTTCCTGACCTTGTGCGATATGATGCTGAGCATGCTTCTGTGTCAGTCAACAGCTCTTGTGGTGTTGCAGGTAAGTATGGTGTATGTTGTGCTGTGTGTGTGTTTAGTCCATCACGTTCTCTTTCAGGGGAACAGTTAATCTCATCAGTGTGTTGTTCTTTTGTGTTCAGTAGGTGACGACGATTGCGGCGGTACACCGCTCCTTCTGCGGTGCGAACGTGATATGAACGTTCAGTGTCAGCTGGCTGGATGACGACTGCTGGCTTCCAGAGGCCATGCTCCTGGATTCTAACTGACTCTCCGTCGATCAGTGGTGGCAGTGGTCTAGCTGACCTGTCGTAGTATCGCTTTTGTTGTTGTTGTCTCTGTGCACGTTTTCCATACATTTCCTTGTAGCTGACGACCTCAGGTTGTAGCTGCTGGTTGGTGCTGGGAAGGATTGAGCGAAGTCTGCGGCTCATCAACAGCTGGGCTGGTGATTTGAAGTTGTCAACTGGAGTGTTGCGGTATTCAAGGAGACTGAGATAGGGGTCTCTCTTGTCTGCTTTTGCTTTGTCCATGAGTGATTTAGCAATCTGCACTGATTTTTCAGCAAGGCCATTACTTTGAGGGTAATGTGGGCTTGTGGTGACATGTGTAAACTCCCATGCTTTTGTGAAGGATTCAAACTCATTTGATTTGTAACAGGGCCCATTGTCAGATATTAAAGTCTCTACAATGCCATGCCTGGCAAAGGCTGCTTTCAGCTTGTATATCACAGCTGCAGATGTGGTGCTGTGAAGCTTGTCGAGTTCGAAGTATCTGCTGTAGTAGTCCACTGTTACGATGTAGTCCTCGTTGTTCCAGGTGAACAGATCGGTTGCCACGACCTGCCAGGGTCGGTCTGGGATACAGTGAGGTAACATTGGCTCTTTGGTGTTTGAGGGGCGTCGTTGTTAGGAATTTTGTTAATAATAATTAAAACAATTTCTAGATTTAGATAAAACTATAACTAATTGAACTCTGCACGTCTAGTGAAAAGAGATTTGTGCTGTGGGTTATAAAGTATTTTTATTTTTTTATTTCACCTTTATTTAACCAGGTAGGCTAGTTGAGAACAAGTTCTCATTTGCAACTGCAACCTGGCCAAGATAAAGCATAGCAGTGTGAACAGACAACACAGAGTTACACATGGAGTAAACAATAAACAAGTCAATAACATGGTAGAAAAAAAAAGAGAATCTATATACAATGTGTGCAAAAGGCATGAGGTAGGCAATAAATCGAATAATTACAATTTAGCAGATTAACACTGGAGTGATAAATCATCAGATGATCATGTGCAAGAAGAGATACTGGTGTGCAAAAGAGCAGAAAAGTAAATAAATAAAAGCAGTATGGGGGGTGAGGTAGGTAAATTGGGTGGGTAGTTTACAGATGGACTATGTACAGCTGCAGCGATCGGTTAGCTGCTCGGATAGCAGATTTTTAAAGTTGTTGAGGGAGATAAAAGTCTCCAACTTCAGAGATTTTTGCAATTCGTTCCAGTCGCAGGCAGCAGAGAACTGGAAGGAAAGGCGTCCAAATGAGGTTTTGGCTTTAGGGATGATCAGTGAGATACACCTGCTGGAGCGCGTGCTGCGGGTGGGTGTAGCCATCGTGACCAGTGAACTGAGATAAGGCGGCACTTTACCTAGCATAGCCTTGTAGATGACCTGGAGCCAGTGGGTCTGACGACGAACATGTAGCGAGGGCCAGCCGACTAGGGCATACAGGTCGCAGTGGTGGGTCGTATAAGGTGCTTTAGTAACAAAACGAATGGCACTGTGATAAACTGCATCCAGTTTGCTGAGTAGAGTATTGGAAGCTATTTTGTAGATGACATCGCCGAAGTCGAGGATCGGTAGGATAGTCAGTTTTACTAGGGTAAGTTTGGCGGCGTGAGTGAAGGAGGCTTTGTTGCGGAATAGAAAGCCGATTCTTGATTTGATTTTGGATTGGAGATGTTTGATATGAGTCTGGAAGGAGAGTTTGCAGTCTAGCCAGACACCTAGGTACTTATAGATGTCCACATATTCTAGGTCGGAACCGTCCAGGGTGGTGATGCTAGTCGGGCGTGCGGGTGCAGGCAGCGAACGGTTGAAAAGCATGCATTTGGTTTTACTAGCGTTTAAGAGCAGTTGGAGGCCACGGAAGGAGTGTTGTATGGCATTGAAGCTCGTTTGGAGGTTAGATAGCACAGTGTCCAAGGAAGGGCCGGAAGTATATAGAATGGTGTCGTCTGCGTAGAGGTGGATCAGGGAATCGCCCGCAGCAAGAGCAACATCATTGATGTATACAGAGAAAAGAGTCGGCCCGAGAATTGAACCCTGTGGTACCCCCATAGAGACTGCCAGAGGACCGGACAACATGCCCTCCGATTTGACACACTGAACTCTGTCTGCAAAGTAGTTGGTGAATCAGGCAAGGCAGTCATTAGAAAAACCGAGGCTACTGAGTCTGCCGATAAGAATATGGTGATTGACAGAGTCGAAAGCCTTGGCCAGGTCGATGAAGACGGCTGCACAGTAATGTCTTTTATCGATGGCGGTTATGATATCGTTTAGTACCTTGAGCGTGGCTGAGGTGCACCCGTGACCGGCTCGGAAACCGGATTGCACAGCGGAGAAGGTACGGTGGGATTCGAGATGGTCAGTGATCTGTTTGTTGACTTGGCTTTCGAAGACCTTAGATAGGCAGGGTAGGATGGATATAGGTCTGTAACAGTTTGGGTCCAGGGTGTCTCCCCCTTTGAAGAGGGGGATGACCGCGGCAGCTTTCCAATCCTTGGGGATCTCAGATGATACGAAGGAGAGGTTGAACAGGCTGGTAATAGGGGGTGCGACAATGGCGGCGGACAGTTTCAGAAATAGGGGGTCCAGATTGTCAAGCCCAGCTGATTTGTATGGGTCCAGGTTTTCCAGCTCTTTCAGAACATCTGCTATCTGGATATGGGTAAAGGAGAAGCTGGGGAGGCTTGGGCGAGTAGCAGCGGGGGGGGCGGGGCTGTTGGCCAAGGTTGGAGTCGCCAGGAGGAAGGCATGGCCAGCCATTGAGAAATGTTTGTTGAAGTTTTCGATTATCACGGACTTATCAGTGGTGACCGTGTTACCTAGCCTCAGTGCAGTGGGCAGCTGGTAGGAGGTGCTCTTGTTTTCCATGGACTTTACAGTATCCCAGAACTTTTTGGAGTTAGAGCTACAGGATGCAAATTTCTGCTTGAAAAAGCTGGCCTTTGCTTTCCTGACTGACTGCGTGTATTGGTTCCTGACTTCCCTGAACAGTTGCATATCGCGGGGGCTCTTCGATGCTATTGCAGTTCGCCACAGGATGTTTTTGTGCTGGTCGAGGGCAGTCAGGTCTGGAGTGAACCAAGGGCTATATCTGTTCTTGGTTCTGCATTTTTTGAACGGAGCATGCTTGTCTAATATGGTGAGGAAGTAACTTTTAAAGAATGACCAGGCATCCTCAACTGACGGGATGAGGTCAATATCCTTCCAGGGTACCCGGGCCAGGTCGATTAGAAAGGCCTGCTCGCAGAAGTGTTTTAGGGAGCGTTTGACAGTGATGAGGGGTGGTCGTTTGACCGCGGACCCGTGGCGGATACAGGCAATGAGGCAGTGATCGCTGAGATCTTGATTGAAGACAGCAGAGGTGTATTTGGAGGGCAGGTTGGTCAGGATAATGTCTATTAGGGTGCCCATGTTTACGGATTTAGGGTTGTACCTGGTGGGTTCCTTGATGATTTGTGTGAGATTGAGGGCATCAAGCTTGGATTGTAGGACTGCCGGGGTGTTAAGCATATCCCAGTTTAGGTCACCTAACAGAACAAACTCTGAAGCTAGATGGGGAGCGATCAATTCACAGATGGTGTCCAGGGCACAGCTGGGAGCTGAGGGGGGTCGGTAGCAGGCGGCAACAGTGAGAGACTTATTTCTGGAGAGATTAATTTTTAAAATTAGAAGTTCGAACTGTTTGGGCATAGACCTGGAAAGTATGACAGAACTTTGCAGGCTATCTCTGCAGTAGATTGCAACTCCTCCCCCTTTGGCTGTTCTATCTTGACGGAAAGTGTTATAGTTGGGTATGGAAATCCCAGAATTTTTGGTGGCCTTCCTAAGCCAGGATTCGGACACGGCAAGGACATCAGGGTTGGCAGAGTGTGCTAAAGCGGTGAGTAAGGCAAACTTAGGGAGGAGGCTTCTGATGTTGACATGCATGAGGCCAAGGCTTTTTCGATCACAGAAGTCAACAAATGAGGGTGACTGGGGACATGCAGGGCCTGGGTTTACCTCCACATCACCCGAGGAACAGAGGAGTAGTAGGATGAGGGTGCGGCTAAAGGCTATCAAAACTGGTCGCCTAGAGCGTTGGGGACAAAGAATAAAAGGAGCAGATTTATGGGCGTGGTAGAATAGATTCTGGGCATAATGTGCAGACAGGGGTATGGTGGGGCACGGGTACAGCGGAGGCAAGCCCAGGCACTGGGTGATGATAAGAGAGGTTGTATCTCTGGACATGCTGGTCTCAATGGGTGAGGTCACCGCATGTGTGGGGGGTGGGACAAAGGAGGTATCAGAGGTACGGAGAGTGGAACTACGGGGTCCATTGCAAACCAAAACAATGATAATGATAACTAGCCTGAACAACAGTATGCAAGGCATATTGATATTTGAGAGAGACATACAATAAGGCATAAAGTGATTGCAGGTCTTGATTGGGAGAGCTAGCTAAAACAACAGGTAAGATAACAGCAGCAATAACAGGGTGCTAGTCTAACACAGCAACAACAGGTAAAAATGGCGACGACTAGGCAGAGAGGGTCGGATTAACTACACACAGATCCTGAGTTAAAGCACAGAGCCGACAGATAAAACACAAATAAACAGAATGGAGTACCGTGAATTAATGGACAGTCAAGCAGGCATCAGCTATGTAGCCAAGTGATCATAGTGTCCAGGGGGCAGCCGTAGATGGAGCAGGGAGGCCTCCACTAAGCTAGCACGCGGCGTTTAAAGTTAGTAGCCCGGGGGGTGGTCTGCTCAGACGGAGGGGGTCTGCTCAGACGTGGTCGTGTCGACAGAGAATCCAAGCCGGATGGCGATGGCGAAAGAGAGGTTGTGAATTGTAGAATTGTGTTTGCTAACTGGTGCTAGCTTCGTGGCAGTGGCGCTAGCTGCGCTAGCTGCAAGCTAGCTGTGAGGATCAGAAGTAGTGGCTCAGGGATTACGGCAGGAATCCGGCGTTGTTGTCGAGAGACAGTCCGATGCTGGTAAATTGGTGAGTAATATCCAGGCTAATAACAGGGCTGGTGTCTGTGCAGAAGGTAAAAGCTGCTAGCAGCGGCAAAAAATGGCTAAATTAGCTTGTAGCTGATTTAGACCAGTTGTGATGGATTGGCAGGGCTCTGTGTCGGCAAAAAAAGGTCCAGTCCAATTGGCAAAAGAGGTATTGTAGCCCAAGAATTCGCTGGTAGACCTCTTCGGCTAGCCGGCAGATGGGCCTAGCTCGAGGCTAGCTCAAGGCTAACTGGTGCTTGCTTCGGGACAGAGGTGTTAGCCAGTAGTAGCCACTCGGTTGCAGCTAGCTAGCTGTGATGATACGGTGTAATTGTCCAGAGCTTGCGTCAGGAATCCGGTGATGTGGTAGAGAAAAAGCAGTCCTATATGCTCTGGGTTGATATCGCGCTTGCAGACTGGCAGGTATTGGCCCGAGCTGAAGCTGGCTGTGTCCGAGTTAAGGGTGAAGACCGCAGCAGTGGCTAACTGACTACTAGCTAGTAGCTAGTTATCTGGCTAGCTTCTGATTGGGGTTACGGTTCTAAAGTATAAAAAAATAGCAGGTCCGTACCACATTGGGTGAGGCGGAATGTAGGAATGTATATTCAGTTCCTAGATGGAAAGTGAAATTAAAATATATACGAAATGTATACGAAAAATACGAGGACTATTTACACGGGACAAGACAAACACACGTCCGACTGCTACGCCATCTTGGATTCTAAGTAAGCAGAAAGGGTCGTTAAACTATGGTTGAACTGACCCAACTTAGCCCTGAGATGTTTAGATAAGGTAGTGAGTAACTTTTTAGGTCTTCCATTATCTTGAGTTGTCTGCTAAAGTGGTAATAAATTATAGTGAGCCTTCAGGAGAATAGATTATATTGTGTGTCATGTGTGTGCGCTGGGAAGTTGGAATGAACTTTTGAACCTGTTTTATATTGGTCAGGAGGAGGAGAATTATTCTGTAACCTATGACGTCATATCTTGTATATAAACTGTTGTTTATGGTCAAATGGTAGCGTGCTCCCGAGAATAAATACTATTATCTAATTTTAATAAGACTATCCTGTCTATTTTATGTTAATAAGTATCTTACAAATTCTTATAAATTGACAGATTGATTTTAATTAATGAGTACATTAGAGGAATTATTTAATTCCCTCAACAGTCGTTCAAGACATATGGCGCATTTACCAACAATGTCCTCTATTTGTTTGCACATTCCGGGCCAAAAGAAAATGTCCTGTGCTCTCTGTTTGCACTTTTCCATGCCCATGTGTCCAGCATGGATCTTTGTCAAAATCTCTTCTCTGAGACTGGTAGGAATAATGATTTTCTCTCCTTTGAAAATTATTCCGTTGATCTGTGATAGTTCATCACGATGGTTCCAGAATTCTGAGACGCTCTGAGGGCATTTTCTCCTCTCCTCAGGCCATCCATCCTGTATGACTTTCCTCAGCTGTGCGAGTTGTGAGTCCTTTTCTGTTTCTGCTTGGATCTCCTTCAGTTTTGTGTCACTAACTGGTAAGTTGTGTACACAGTGTGCACTTGCATGTCCATGCCTTCACTGAGGCTGCTGTCCTTATAGGTAAGAAACTTCCTGGAGAGCGTGTCTGCGACAGGGATGTCTTTGCCTGGACGGTGAGTGATTGTGAAGTCGTATTTTTGTAGTTGTAGGATCATTCTCTGTAGCCTTGGCAGGGCTGCGGCTAGTGGTTTCCTCATAATTGACTCAAGGGGCTTGTGGTCGGATTCCACAATGACTTGTCGTCCATATATGTACTGATGGAAACGTTTACATCCGAACAGAATGGCGTAGAGCTCCTTTTTGATTTGAGCGTAGTTGATTTCACAGTCTGTGAGAGATTTGGAAGCGTAGCCGATGGGGTTTCCTTCTTGCAGTAGCACTGCACCTAGTCCATACTTCGACGCGTCCACTTGGAGTCTGAGCTCTTTGTCGGGGTCGTAGTAGGCAAGGATTGGTCCTGGTTCTCTCGTGATCAAGTCTTTCACATTCTGGAAAGCAATGTCGTGTTGCTTGTCCCAGAGAAACTCACTGGACTGCTTTAGCAGTTGACGCAGGGGTGCATTAGCATTGGAGAGGCTGGGTGCGAACTTGGCTAAGTAGTTGACCATGCCAAGCACTGTTTCCAGCTCTGCACGGTTCTTTGGTGGCTCCATTTCTTTTATGGCTGAGATCTTCTGTGGATCTGGCTTGATTCCAGTCGCTGTAAGAAGATGTCCGAAGTAGCTGACCTCTGTAGCACCGACTGTGCTCTTCTCGGGGTTGAGCCGGACTCCTCTCTCGCGGGACCTTTGCAGCATCGCGCGGAGGTTTCGGTCGTGCTCCTCTTTGGTTCGCCCATAGACAAGGATGTCGTCCACAATTGCCACAACTCCGTCGAGGCCTTCGTACACTTCGTCGATCTTTCGCTGAAACTCGTCTTGGGCTGAGATAATCCCAAAAGGCAGGCGACGGAACCTGTAGCGTCCAAACGGTGTGTTGAATGTTGTGAGCTTAGATGACTCTTCTGTGAGCTTGATAGCCCAGTAGCCTGATCTAGCGTCCATGACACTGAAGTAGTGTGCTCCCGCTAGCTTGTGTGTGATGCCATCTAGCGTTGGTAAAGGATAATGGGGGCGTTTGATAGCCTTGTTCAAGTCTCTTGGGTCAAGACATACTCGGAGCTTGCCTGTGCGTGGTTTCTCCACCACCCCTAACGCGTTTACCCAGTCAGTCGGTTCTGTAACCTTGGTGACTATGTCAGATTGCACCATGGTCTCCAACTCTTTCTTCAGACGGGCATGGAGAGCAAGGGGAATCTTTCTCGGTGGGTAGACCACAGGGGGTGCATCTGGGTCAAGTTGAATGGTACATTCTCCTGGGAATAATCCTATTCCTGTAAAAACATCAGCAAACTCCTCCAGTACATTTTCTGTCTCTACTGGTGCTGTCACTGATAAAACTAGCTTGATGAGTTCCATGTCTAAACATGCTTTAAGACCTAGCACTGCAGGTGCTCTAGTGTCAACAACGTAAAAGTCCAACATCATGTCACTTTCCTTGTATTTGCATTTGAAAGTGCATGTGCCTTTTACTGGGAGCTGTTCACCACCATAACCAGTCAGTCTGCGCCTGGTGGGCTGTAGCTCGCACTCAGATGTCAAGCTGCAGTACTTATTCAGAGGAATAATGTTTACTTGTGCACCAGTGTCTAGTTTGAACTTTAGCTTTGTGCCTTGTGTTCCTATCTCAATGTCAGCAAAGGCTTGCTCTGTCTCTGATATTTGACTTTTCTGTGTCACTGAATCAATAAACAGTTCATCAGCGTTTGACTCTTTGATTGACATTTCATCTTCACTCACTGTGTGTATTGTTTTTCCACAGTAAGCTCTGCACACTTTTGCAAAGTGATTCCATTTTCCACATTTAGTACACAGTTTGCCTTTAGCTGGGCAATTTCCTTGTTCGCCATGCACTTTGTATCCACAATATCCACATGTTTTGGGGCGTTTTGAGTTTGTGTCGCTCTGTTTTGGAGTTATGTCTCTCTCCATTCTAAAACGCGCTCTCTGTGCACCAGAGGTGTGCGTTGATGTCTGCCTGATTGCGTGCACTGCTTGTTCACGTGATGCGCTCGTGCTGCAGCGAGAAATGGTTTTCATCTGAGCCAGTGCTAGCTCGTGAGATCTGGCTATGTCGATAGCTTTGTCCAGCGTTAGCTCAGACCCAACATCCAAAAGTTTCTCTCTCACTCGCGGTGAGTGTATTCCAAATACAATACGGTCCCTGACCATCTCATCCTTGTTTGCATTATCACAGTCTTTCACAAGCAGACGCAGCTCTGTCACAAACTGTTCAAAAGACTCGCTAGCTCCCTGTACTTTCTCATGGAATTTGTACCTAGCGAAAATCGTATTGGTCTTCGGCACAACATATGCTTCAAAACGATCGTAGTATGTTTTCAGTACCTTTGATTCAGCCTCGGTAAGTGTCCATGTGTTGTAAATATCTCTCCCTTTTTCACCGATCCAGAGGAGCAAGTAGCTTGTGAGGATCTGTGTTTATTACACTATAACCCAATACTATATCACATGTGATATAATATTAGCAACTGTTAGCCTGGGCGCCTGGGTGTCTGTGTGTGTGTGCTGAAAGTAACATTGTGCCCCAGATAGTGTGCTGAGAAGCTGTGGTTAACCTTGAGCGAGAACAGTATGCTTTCTATGCAGGTGCAAATAGCTCAAACAATGTTACAGAACTGTCTGACCTCAGTCTCCAGGGTGTGTGAGCGTAATCTACACAGCAACAGCGCCGGACACCAAGTAGCGCCAAGAGGCTGGGACCAGCCTGAGCGCCGGCGATAGGCTGATCAAGTTTAAACCACGCTCAGCCTCTACTGTGATAGTGTAAGAAATTGTATTAGATATTGGTAACTTGTTTTAACAACTTCTCAACATTAGCTATAGTGGACACAACATGCACACAACCCCTCTTTCTCTTGGACATATGCTGGTCTCATTAGACATGACAACCATCGACACACACAACTCCCCTCCCCCATGACAAATCATAGACACACACAACTCAAGGTTGGAGCACAAGACAAAGGACTGTGGGAAGAGCCAATGGAATGTCGACATCAGGCCCGGACAGGACAACCCACGACCCAGATCAACCAATCGGAAGGCCAGACTTCAAGATCAACCTACTTTGCTAGTTGCCTATATAATCTGTATGTACTGTTTAGAGCGTTCTCTTCTCCGACGATTCCATAAGAATCAGACAGAAAGGGGCCGTGCTGCACGCTTTGCCTGATATCTTTACACTTGAATAAAACGGCCTTATTATAAAATTATCCACCTCGTCCTATGTCTCCACTTGTTCTCCTGTCTCCAGTAAACGTTTTATCAACAGAACTTGGTAAGCAGAGGATGGTAATTAGACACCTTTGATTTCGGTCCATAGAAAATTGATCAGACAGGAGACGCGTGGGAGAAAGATTCCAGAAGGAGAGGTGACCTTTTTTGAAGGAGAATCGCGATTCAACTCACCCAGGAAACTGATCAAAAGAGCTCGAAACTAAAAGGTAAGCAGATGCCTGTTTAATCAAAATCTGTATATTGTATTATAGCCAATATCTAAATTCAATGATCAGAAGTACTGAGGTGAGTGTGAATTGTTGCTAAATTTATGTGGAATTGTTTAGAATCTAAGGCATTGTGTAAAGATATCTGAGTAATCATAGGTTAAAGACTTGTTCACATAGACTTGGGCACTAGTCGATATGTTGATCGACTAGGTGTACAGTGAGGAATAAGCTTATAAGGATTCAAATAGACGGGCCATAGGGGAAAGTTGACGACCTAGGGGGTTACCGTGAGGAATCCACAGAATTAAATAAAAATACGATTCATACAGGCGGGCCATAGCTGTAAGTTGACCAGCTAGGGGTTACCGTGACGAATCCATAATTAATAGATGAGATCCATATAGTCGTGCAATAGTTGAATTGGCAATCAGCTAAGTGTTACGTGAGGACTCATAAAAAAATAAAAATACAAATACGATTCACACAGGCGGGCAATAGATTGATCAGCTAGGTGTTACCGTGACGAATCTAATGTGATATTGTATGTTTAAGTTGTGTTAGCGAAATTAATGATTGTATGTTTAAGTTGTGTTAGCGAAATTAATGGTAGAAGGTATTAAAACCTGAAAATCTAATGTGGTATTGTATGTTCCAAATTAATGTGAGTGATTGAACGTTCCACGAGACCGATTGCTACTAATTAGCCATATGCTAAGTTGAGGCTGTGTTGAAGTGACCGCCGAGTCTACTGTGAAGCAGTTATTTTCTGTTGAGAAGTTGACTTGAATTTTCTCTCCCGTGCTGTTGGGATTGATTTAAGAATTAGAATTCAGTTGATAATTATTCTAGAAGCGCTAGGATACACCATATATTGTCCCAAAAGGACACGTTTGAAATACTTTGGGAAAGTATTTAATTAATTAAGTTAGTTTTTGAGTTTTCAGTTTTTTAATTAGTTTTTGAGAAAAATGAGTCCTAGAATTAATTAAATATTTATTCTAGAAACGCTTGAATATACTAATATAATGTCCCGAAAGGACATTTCTGAAATGTTTTGGCAAAGTATTTAAATAATCGAAAAAGTGAAAACGAATAATAACTGTTTGAAAATAGTTCCTAAAATTATTATTATATTTAAAATAGAAGCGCTAGATAATACTAGTAGATTGTTCCAAAAGGATATTGCCGAAATACTTTGGGAAAGTATTTAATTAATTCGCCAAACATAAAGCAATAAAATTCTTTGTACACAAGGGGGAGACAGACACCAGAGATAAGACTGTGTCAGCACCAGAGATACATTGCTAGTTTTGGCCAGTGATGGGCTAAGTGCACCAAAATAGCATAGAGCCAGACATAGCTTAACGACAAAATGGCCACGACCACCGTCCCCAAACACAAATTCAATGAATACTTAGATCAGAGAATGAAAGATAGATCAGGGGGAAAGATGCAGTATAAGGAAGTTAAGAAGGTCTGGGAAGGTGTGAGGCTAAAATGGACACAGGCAGGATACCTCAGTGGGGTGGTCCCATCAAAAGGGCAACTCCTCACTATGGAGAAGGAATTAGAGGAAGTAGTGAAGGAAGGGATAGAAAGTGAAGTTGAAAGGAATAAGAACCACTTATTCAAAAAGGAAGGAACAAAGCATAGGGAAAGAGCAGAGGCTGAGCTGAAAATAGGAATTTGGGCAATTGAAGAAATTAGAAGAGCACTCCCTTACAGGAAACCTGATATGATGGGGGTGGCCACTGAAGCCCCAACTGACACCAAAGAGGGCAGGCCCAACAATAATGATGCCCCACCTACCACCACAGCAACCCCATCGGCCCCCACCCAACTATACCCGGAACTGCCACAGGGAGAGAAAATAACACCACCTCCCTATTCTCAAAATCCATTCAGCCACCTCCCTCAAAACCCTTTTTTGACCCCTGCTGTGGTACAGGCACCAGTGTTTGTGGTGCATGAAGGACACCTAAAAGGAAGCATGACTTTAGGGATCCAAGAAGGGCAACTCGTGTGTGAAGAGAGGCCTGATCATCGAGAAAGGAAGGAGAGGGACAGAGCGCACACACAGGGACGTGGGGGGGGTTCGAACCCCGCCTCACTACAGGGACATGGTGGGTCTCAACCAGGCCCTTTGAAGAGAGAAGACAGAGAGCTGATTCAGTTTTCTTCCACTCCAAACCCAGACTGGTTCAGAAACAGAACACGGGGGGATAGTCAAATAATCTCTGAAGGGTCATGGTCGCCACCAGGACAATGCTCCTCTGGGGCCTCATTAAGAGGAAACCACAGCAAGGACGATGAAGGTGAGAACAGAACAGGACAAGATGAAGAGGAGGAGGAGCGAGACCTCAGGGAGTCACTGGCACGGGCCAGATCTATGATAGAAGATGTTGAACGTGGAGAGGGCTCGTACCATCAAAGGCTTTTGCACTCTTGAAAACAGATCTCTAAGTGGCAGCAGCCTTAACAGCACCTGACTAAAAAACAAGTTCCATCTGGATGTTTCTGAAAAAGAAGGATTTACATCATCCATCCTTTTCCAGAACCTAGAGGGGGAGAGTAGAGTGTTGATGTAACACTCCTCCAAACTGGACCACATTGAAGAAGGACAAACCACATGCTCCAGGTATGTGGCTGCAGTGGCAAAAGCTATTGGAAAAACAGCCCACATGATAATGTGCCATACATTGGAAATCCACACCCACCATGGGGTTGCAGCATATCTGATGAGCAAAGAATTCACGTTCAGCGCTGAAAGAAAAACGAAAATCCAGAATAAATGCACACAATCACACATCACATTTGTCAACACTGACAGAAACATGGCAGACGCACTCAATGCTGAAGAAGGTCTGCCCCACTCCTGTGCAGAAAGAGCTGCACAAGAACTGAAACTGAGACCTGACCTGGGGAACGAACCACTCACCAACCCGGACCTATGGTTATACACAGATGGATGCTGCTATAGAGGAGAGGAAGGGAACATAGCAGCATACGCAATGGTGCAGCAGCTCCCGGATAGATCACATGTGACTTTGGAATCTGCCATCATCACACACCTGCATCAGCCCAGTTAGCTGAAATCATAGGGTTGACACAAGCTCTGGAAAGAGCTGAAGGAAAGACTGTAAACATCTACACCGACTCAGCGTATGCTCATGGAGCAGTCCATACTGTTGGACCACAATGGGTTAGCAGGACATCAGCATAGATTACACAGATATGGGGCAAGACAATGTGACAAATGGAAAAAGGTACCTGTTAGTTATGGTAGACAGGTTCTCTAAATGGGTTGAGGCAATACCAACAGCAAGGGAGGATGCAAAATCGATCATTAAGTGGCTCCAAACCGAACTCATACCAAGGTATGGAGTTCCAAGGCAAATCAGATCCGACAAACGGGTCCCATTTCAGTAACCAACACCTGAGACAGGTGGAGGAAAGATTGGGTATTGTACACAAGTTTGGGTTAGTGTACAGGCCACAATCTCAAAAGTCTTGTGGAACGCGCCAATCAAATGTATGTGCAGGTTTGAAGTTGATTTGGGTTGAAGCCCTGCCCCTGGCGTTGCTGGCCATGAGAGCCTCTCCAGGTGCAGGCACCCATCTCTCTCCTCATGAGATAATGGTTGGAAGAATTATGCTTGGTCCACCAAGGGAGGGAGGTCATATGCCCGCCCTTGATGTATAACAAATTGTAATGTCTGATAATTGACGGAACTTTCTGCAGCTCTCTCCACACAGATTCACAAGGTCCAAATGGGGAAGCTGACAGGAGATCCGCCATCACTGAAGGTAAAAATTGGTGACTGGGTGGGGTAAAAGTCCACAAGAGAAAGTGGCTAGAACCCAGGTGGACTGGACTGTACGAAGTGAGGGAGGTTACTTCACACTCAGTCCAGGTCAAAGGTAAATCAGGCGCACCTTGGCACCACCTCACACATTGCACTCCAGCCCCAATCCCTTCTAGAACACTGACAGAAGTCAGAGCTGAATTAAACAGCTTAAATTCGATTCCAAATGAAGACATTCCTGACTCAGGGGATGCGGCATCAAACTCCGCCTCCCCTGATAAAGGAACATCGCCCAGTTAGAGGGACATTTCTCCCTCCCTGGGCAAGGCTAGGGATATCTGGCCCCTTATTTGTGATATTCCTACTGATATTTGGGGTGTCCCTGGGCACTTTCACATGGTTAATAGAATAACTATAACCGGATCCCCATGGATGTATGTCACGGACACTCTAGTCTAACTAGGTAATAATAGATAAAAAATAAAAATAAAAAATCAAAATTTAGAAAACAATAGTTAAAATAAGAAACTAATATGGCTCAAATTGAGAAGGTTGAATAAGAGTGGGTGGAGAGCTGTGCAGAGAATGGACAGAAGATGGCAGTATTACAGCACCCAACGGTCTCCCAGCCGACGGGGAGCCTGGTTGAATGCTGGTGACATAATTTTGTTTTTTGGAGTAAACATTAAGGTTAAGGGTTTCCGTGTTCCCAGAGATAAGATATCTTAAAAGAATACACTCATATTGGAATAGGAGTTTTACTTTCTGAGTTTTATTTAGGCAAGGGACTTTGAGAAGATAAAGGGTTCTTTTGGTATGTCTAGATATGGTATGGAACACGAATGTAGGTGTAACCTTTTGACCTATTTTCTGTTTTCGTTGCATTTTCCGGTGACTTGATCACTCACGGGGAAATGTAGTGAGAATAATGAATTTGTGTCATTTGGGATACTAGTTTTGAGGTAAATTGATTATAATAAAGTTTATAACTATTGACCATAAGGTTAGCATTTGTATTGGCCATTAGAAGATAGAGATAGGTTAATTAAGGTTATGTAAGGACTTTAGAGATTGACATGTTGACATGTAAGACATGTTGTTATTTTTAAATCCATGATTTCAGAAAAAGTCAAAACAGTGAGACACTTAGTTAATATTGCAAAGGAACACATAGTTGTTATTGAATATTATTTAAAAAAAGGCAGACAGAGGGGTCTACCCCGCACTGTTGAGACCTTGAAGGTTTGAGAGCAGGGTGATGAGGGTGGACCAGGAAATGAGCAAGGTAGGCTGTGAAATAAGATAGGAGAGAAAGGGTTTAACATATATAAGCAGCACAGATACATTTCAAAGTAGATAAGTCACTTGACAGAGAATTGGAAAAGAATAGATATGAATGTACGCCCAAGGGAGAATTGGATATGCGGCGAATAAAAGGGACGTTCCTATAATATGATGTACTAAGTCATTATTTAGAGTAGGTAAGGTTGATACCTGGCCAGAGCCAGGTATCAAACGGGGGAGGGTACATTGTGGTCTAGGATAGGATGGGGCCTATTGGATAATAAACTTAATTAAAAATTTCTAGCTAAAAAATAGGCATAGAAGTTAAATATATAATCAGATAAAACAAATGAGAAACTGGTGGTTAACCAAACCTGTATGTCCAGGATTCTATGCGTTGCAGGTGAATTAAAGGAGAAGGTGAATCACTCGACCTGGGAGCATATCGCACTTGGAGGGTGAGACAAACTGACACTGCCGAATGATCACAGAGTTAAGGAGAAGAACTGTTGCTAATAAAGCTCGGGGGTCAACTCCTTAATGAAAAATCCCTGACCCCGTCCTTTCATCACTGTGAACGTTCATAGAAGTGAAAGTGTTGCTTGAGCTCTGGCTGATGATGTGTTCTCTGGGAGAGGATGTGGTTTTACAGGACTGCTTCAGGTCCTGAGCTGTCTGATTAGGATACGATGGGGATGTTACCATCACAGTACTGCCAGAGCCACCACCAGTTCCAACGGACCAGGGATTCAGCCGGCCTCCTCCACCACTTCAAGACCAAGTCCCACACCACCACCTAAGCTCTCCAATCCGGTACAGGTAATAAATGTGAAAGACATCTCAGATAGTGAACAATTGGGGACTGAAACTGGTTATGAGGAAAGGGAGAATATGTGGTTGGCCTACAAAACAATAAATAGAAAGGACTGTGTCGCATGTGGACATGCCAGACCTATTCTGGCTGCTCACCCATTTGCCCTAAGTAATGGAGAAGGTTGGATGTGTATATTGGAAAGTTTAAGCCAAATTCAACCCTGTGTAAAACTGAGTCTTGTGTTCCCAGAAGTCCCTCCCCAGATGGTACCGTGGGGAGTTAAGGCATATGGGGGATATTACAGCTGTATCACTGGTACAGGTAGGGGTATAGACTATGGGAGGCTCCCTACTACTGCCTGCATCACTAATGCCACTATTAACTAGAGGTGTTGCTGATGTATGGTGGATGTGTGGACCTGCCAGGCGATTGACCCCATTTTGAAAGGAAATTGCCGTTGCACATGTGCTTTGGCCAGTCTGATAACACCATTGCCAATTATTGAGGTTACAGCTAATCAACTTCTGGGAGCTGCACATGACACAGAGGCTCGGAACCAACCCAGGAGACGGCAGAACCGTGACGCTCCTTGGTCCGAGGGTACAGATAACATCCACACCAACCTGTTGGGGGTCCTAATAGGGGTCCCCCCACGAATTCCAGGCATTAAACAGAAATGATGGTCTGTGGCATCTGATGCCCACCATTGGGCCAGCTATTGTTGATACTAAACAAAATGCCTGGATCAATTATATCTTTAATATAATCAACAATGATTTGTCAACTACACCCACACTGCACTTAGGGGGATGGCTGAACAATTGGATGCCACCTCTCGAACTGCTAGACAGAATAGGCTAGCACTAGACATGATACTGGCCAACCAGGGAGGTGTATGTAAAATGATTGGAGAACAGTGTTGCACGTTTGTCCCTAAACAATACTAGTCCGGATGGGAGCATGTCAAAAGCTCTGAGTGGGTTGGCGAGGTTATCAGTGGAGATGAAGGGTCTTGCAGGTGTGGAGGAGAGTGGACTGTTCCCCTGGCTGGGTGGTTGTTTTGGTAAGTACACTGCAATGATGATTACTGGATTTCTGACACTAGTTGTTGTTTTTCATTTTTGTGTTGCCTGTATCATACCTTGTTTGAAGAAGTCTGTTACAGATGTGGAAAGGGCCTATGGTATGATGCCGCTGCTTGATGCTCCAGTTGGAGAGGCTGATACGAAAACAAGCTTCCGCAGGAAAGTGGGCTTGACAGAGGAGGACCCTTGGTTTGCTGTAGTTGATGTTGTCGAATGAATAAAAAGTGATGTTTGTCCTCCCTGTTGTGAAGGTTTGAAGTTCCCGGGTGGCGACGAGCCCACCTGGTACAGGTTGTATAGAGGGATGGACCTGAGGGTTTAACATATTCTCGTTTTTTGGGTTACTAATGTGTGGTTGGCCATTCCAGGTGTAGTTATTGGAGTGGTCTCCTTTTTGGTCCTTGCTCATTTACGACTCAACTTACATTGATGCTATTGGTGTCCCTAGGGGGTGCCAGATGAATATAAACTGGTGGACTAAGTGACAGCTGGGTTTGAATCTTCTGTCTGTTGGTGGTGTACAGTTAATAAAAATGTGGACAGAATTAACTACATTCATTTTAATGTCCATAAACTGGGCAATTGGACTCAACAAGGCTTCGAGGCGGTCCATGGACAATTGGCAGCTACGTCCCTGATGGCATTTCAAAATAGAATCGCGGTTGATATGTTATTGGCTGAACGGGGGGGGGTCTGTGCAATGTTTGGTGAGCAGTGTTGTACTTTCATTCCCAATAACACAGCTACGGATGGGAGTCTGACTGTAGCATTAGAGGGACTTCGTGCCCTTAATGGTAAGATGAAACAGCATTCTGGAGTGGACACTTCTATGTGGGACTCATGGATGGATGCCTTTGGTAAATATAAGACGCTGGTTTCCTCTATCCTAGTATCTATTTCCGTTTTTGCAGGCATTCTTGTACTTTGTGGATGCTGTTGCATTCCATGTGCGCGGACGCTTGCTAGCCGTGTTATCACTGCCGCCATAGACCCTAGTCAGGAAAGGGCTCAAATGTTTCCATTGCTTGATGATGGGGAAGCTGGACCTGTCTATCTATTTGAGGACTAAGATACTTTTATGTCACGTCTCTTGTGAGACGTGAAGAGGGGGAATCAAAATTTGTCTTCTGACAAATTTTAACTAGTTTATTCACGTCTATAAGACGTGAAGAGGGGGATTTGTAAGAAATTGTATTAGATATTGGTAACTTGTTTTAACAACTTCTCAACATTAGCTATAGTGGACACAACATGCACACAACCCCTCTTTCTCTTGGACATATGCTGGTCTCATTAGACATGACAACCATCGACACACACAACTCCCCTCCCCCATGACAAATCATAGACACACACAACTCAAGGTTGGAGCACAAGACAAAGGACTGTGGGAAGAGCCAATGGAATGTCGACATCAGGCCCGGACAGGACAACCCACGACCCAGATCAACCAATCGGAAGGCCAGACTTCAAGATCAACCTACTTTGCTAGTTGCCTATATAATCTGTATGTACTGTTTAGAGCGTTCTCTTCTCCGACGATTCCATAAGAATCAGACAGAAAGGGGCCGTGCTGCACGCTTTGCCTGATATCTTTACACTTGAATAAAACGGCCTTATTATAAAATTATCCACCTCGTCCTATGTCTCCACTTGTTCTCCTGTCTCCAGTAAACGTTTTATCAACAATAGGCCAACAGACGGGTTGGAACTACGTCTATCACAGTATAAGAACAGCTGTTTACTTACATCCTGTCAGTTCCCTGTTCTACCCTGCGAGGTGTTACAGTGAACCCATATATACGAAAATTGCATTTACCATTTATCGCTTGAGTTTAATAAAAATACTTAAAGTATATTCGGTGACTCTGAATCACATTTTGTCCTGATACCAGATTTGAATTGACGCAAATCCCTAATAAGCTACACTTTTCCTCTTCTCCTCTTTCCTTCAGAGGACCCGTGAACATTAGCTCCACATGCTGTTTGAACTTACGCCATGCATCTGGTAAATTTGTAGACTCCCAGTCCATTCGAGGTGAAGGAACTCCAGAAAAATCCATATTGTAAGACCTTTTACTCTGACACCATGTCTTGTTTTGCACGCTTTGTACAAAATAATAAAATACAGTACTACAGGATATTTCTTAACGTAGCTCTTTATTAGCTAGCTATAACTGGCATGTTCACGTATCGCCAACCAGGATCAAACTGACCATGACCTAACCATTTGGGTGGTCATAACCAATCATAGCACAGTATGATATGGCGGTAAAAGGCATCCAATTATAATTCAGTATGTTTACACATATGAATATTACAAGTAGCTACTCACATTTTATTTTTGATATTAACCTTTATTTAACCAGAGTCACATTGAGATAAAACTCTTCGACAAATCAAATGTTATTAGTCACATGCGCCAAATACAACAGACCTTACAGTGAAAAGCTTACTTACGAGCCCCTAACCAACAATGCGGTTTTAAAAAATACGGATGAGAATAAGAAATAAAAGTAACAAGTAATTAAAAAGCAGCAGTAAAATAACAATAGGCAGACTATATACAGGGGGTACGGGTACAGAGTCAGTGTGCGAGGTCACCGGTTATTTGAGGTAATATGTACAAGAGAGCCTTGTATAAGTTTACAAATAAAACCCAATACATAAATAAAACACAACAGCCCTACAAAACCCACTATAATTAAATACATAATACACAACATTACATATATTTAAGAAAAGCTATCGAATTCTGTAACATAAAAGTCTCCAATCAATAATTTAAAATGCCTGAAAGGTACCAGAACATCTAATTGCAAAGAATTTTGTGTATTGTTCCACACATAAGGGCAAACAAACTAAAACCATATTTTCCCAACTCTGTGGAGACCAAAGGGATCTCCAGAGTTAACCATCCCTGAGAACGGGTTTGGTAATTTGTACGTCTAAAATGAATCAATGAGGTAATGTAATGTACAGAGAAAGTTTCTGCAAGACTAAATAAATAAAATAGAGTGCAGTTCTCTTCTTACAGACAGAGGTCCATCCCACATGTGTGTACAGAAAATAATAATGAGTCCTAAAACCATCCCCAGTGATAAAAGGTATTGCTGAATGTAATACTGAGTCCAATTGTTTCAAAACAGAGGCTGCCGCTTGCATATAAATAATGTCACCATAGTCTATTACAGGGAGAAGCGTTGTTTGAACATTCTTCCTTCCATTTTCAAAACTGAGGCTGGATTTATTTCTATATAAAAAACTATCGTAGTTCTCAGCTTCTTTGTCAAGTTTTCAATGTGTTTCAAAAGACAACTTGACATCAAGCCAGATACCCAAATACTTATAGTGAGAAACTTTCTCATTTTGGGCTCCATTTGGAGTGCAAATACGCAAGTCCTCAGGGTCAACATTATGGGCTGGCTGTGAAATACATGATGTACATGTATGCGCGAATTGAATGTGAGGTTGGGCTGCGCTTAGAGAAGTGCTTCCATACGCCAATTATTGTATTAGTTCTACCGTCAACTTGAATCACTTTATCCCAGTGTTAACCAGCCCACACACACTAGAGACAACAACCCTGTTGACAATACCCAATCCATCCATTTGCCGGTTTGTATCGGAAGAATAATCATCCTTTATATTTTTATATTGAGATTTATTTTTTAAATATAAAAGGGTAATACCAATTATTTTATGATCGTATTGTCACGTTCCTGACCTATTTCGGTTAGTTTGTTGTATGTGTTAGTTGGTCAGGACGTGAGTTTGGGTGGGCATTCTATGTTGTGTGTTTCTATGTTGGTTTAGGGTTGCCTGGTATGGCTCTTAATTAGAGGCAGGTGTTTTGCGTTCCTCTAATTAAGAGTCATATTTAGGTAGGTTGTTTCACTGTGTTCGTTGTGGGTGGTTGTCTCCTGTGTCAGTCGCACCATACGGGACTGTTCGGTTTGTGTTGTACATCGTCATTTTTATGTGTAGGCTATTTTCCCTGTTCGTGCGTTCTCGTGTTTAATGTAAGTTCGTCGTTCAGGTCTGTCTACTCCGTTTGTTGTTTTGTTAGTTTATAGTGAAGTTCGTGTTTTCGTATTGTCTTTAATAAATATTATGTGTTCACAACCCGCTGCGCCTTGGTTCCCTCAATACTCCTCCTTTTCGGTTGAAGAGGAGGAGGACCACCGTTACACGTATATGCCTATTCCAATAGAGAACCTAGGCAGGTTTTTAATTATATAATCCTTTATCCTAGCCCTATAATACATATTCATATTTATTAAATTATATCTTAAAAGCTAATCATTCCGATTCACATCGGCGAACAAGTGCCGCACTATATACCGGCTTTTAATTCATAATATACCCGACCTCTACAATTAGGACATATCATATTCAACTTTTTTTTAAACTACCTTGGTTTTTCTAATGTACAATCTTCGAATTAAATACATTTAAAAAATCATACCGTTGCCTCTCTGTAGTGTCTTTTAGGGAGTCCACTGTAGTTTTCAATATCTTATTTTCTGCTCGTATTTCTTCCATCCTTTTTACTGTAATCCAGTCCTGTTTTTAAGGCCTCAACCTCCCCCAGTAGCCCAGGCAATATATCCAGTTTTTTTAACTGCTCGTTCATGCTTGTAAGCAATGCTCTATCTTCAGGAGACATAGTTATAAAAACGACCCCCTCCAATGTTACATTTGGAATTTTAGACGGCGGATTTCCTCCCGTTTCTCTCGCAGAACTCGAGGAAAGGTCTTGTCTGGTTCGCTTCGATGTATCCGTTTCTTTCTCGAGCATTTCAAAACGCTGATCAATAAATCATTCCAGATTCTCTATATTATCCAGAATGTTTGTTTCGTAGTTTTCAGCTAATTCTCAATTTTTGTGATTCATTCATGGGACAAGCCTTGCCATACCACGCTGCCACGTCATCACCTCTACTAGTCCATTTTTGGCAAAAGGCTGCGAACGTTTAGGTGCATGAATTTCTAACCTTTGTAGGGGTTTGAAATCACCTGGGGTGTCAATAGCCGGATCATTACCTGCCAACCTATTATTCATAACCAAAGGCTGCATAGCAATGGGAATTACATTGTCAAAATTGACCCCAATCCGCCCTACATATTGTTTATCTATTACTGTTTGCTGGGGGCGTTGAGACGTAATAGTGATTACCTATGACAGCAGCGACTTCACTTTAGAATACACATTTGTAAAAGTGCTAATGGAATGTACCCTCCTTTCTAGCCATAGCAGAGTCCATTTCTTAGAGCTGCCTTGTAGTGATTAGATAGTGTCCACGCGCCAAGGTGATTTGGGTGAATTCCATCATCCCTGAAAAATATTTTCTGTTGCCAAAAGGTATCAAAATTCTCGATTAAAGAAATGCCTGCGGATCGACGGTAGACTTTCAGACAGTCATGGAGTGATAGCAGTCTGCTGAATCTGCCACTTCTATGACCCAGTGGAGAAAGGCCAGGATGAACGGACACTTTAAGTCTTTCAGCTTGTTAACAAGGTGTATAAAATATTTTTTTATGCTGCTCTGATCTGGCCAACTAAATGTAATTTGATCTTAACATACATAAGGTAGGCCGTCATTGTAAATAAAAATGTTTTCTTAACTGACTTGCCTAGTTAAATAAAGGTTACATTTAAAAAATATACAAAAAATAAGACAATACTTGTGCATAAGTGAGAGTACTTTTAGATGATTTATCCAATCGTTTTACACTACCAAGTTACCAAGAAACATACAATGTTACAAGTCATCCTCAATGTTTTACCAAATAAAATGCATTATTATTCCCATACAATTATTACAGAGAATCAGACAAATTATGCTACCCTCTACCTATTTAGTTTATTCAATACTTTCTTTTCAAAGATATCTGGAAATGTACACATTTTGTGCTGTTGTAGGAAGCAATCACTCCCCTATTGCTGACTACAAATGATCTATAACTGGGCTAATAACTCACTAATTAGCAAAGGATATGAGCAAAATGTGCACACTTGGCTACATGCAGCTCTTGCTTTGATCTCAAAACAAGTGCATCTACTCAAGACCGCTCATGCTGTAAACACAGTCCAGCTCAAAGTAAATGGCACAGATCCATGTATGGCACTGCTCTATTTGCAAAATAGGTCTACTGCAGGTCTGATTGGTTATGCCGCACCGGTCTGTGTAGAGAATGGGTTGAGTCCTGCTTGTCAATGCAATGGAATCCTACTCCGATGCGTTCTGCCTACAACAAAATCTCGTGCATAGTTAGTTTTGCATACTAAGTCTTGCATCGTTAGTTTTGTTTCTGTATGTTGCATTGAAATTGGCTAATATTGTGTTGATTCAATCACATTTGCCACAGTAAAGGGAAACATTGATAGTGTTAACTAACAAGGAAAACTCTAGAAAGTTCAGTGAAATTCAATCTCGTGCTTCTCTCCATGGGCTGATATTTGTTCTGTGCGGCAGTCCTGGGGGATCTGCGTGGCAGTCTCGGTGCTATTGCGCACTCACGTGCAGCTTAGCGGGAACATTGGTCATCATGATAAAAGATGGGAGGCCTAGAAGGCTCGGTCTTTTCTTCTTTCTTCGTGGAGCAGAGGAAGTTCAGCCTGTCCTCACAGTCCCAGGTTCTCCAGTGCTCTCCCATCTTGGCCAGAGTCCCACAGCGGATGTGTTGGGCGGGGCAGTGGGGCAGCTTCCCCCCGGTACATGCCTGGTACTCCAGGGGGTTTCCGCTCACCCACAGCCACTCGCCAGCCAGGAAGAGCAGACCCATCCACACGTAGTCCGTCTGGGCTTCTGAGATCTGCTGTTGGGTTTGGAGATGCTCTGTCTTAGAGAGCAGGCTGGAGAGGTTACTGTGATGCTGCCTGCAGTACTCAAATCAAAGTTTATTTGTAACGTGCGCCGAATACAACAGGTATTCCTTACAGTGAAATGCTTACTTACAGGCTCTAACCAATAGTGCAAAAAAGGTATTAGGTGAACAATAGGTAGGTAAAGAAATAAAACAACAGTAAAAAGACAGGCTATATACAGTAGCGAGGCTATAAAAGTAGCGAGGCTACATACAGACGCAGGTTAGTGAGGCTGATTGAGGTAGTATGTACATGTAGATATGGTTAAAGTGACTATGCATATATGATGAACAGAGAGTAGCAGTAGCGTAAAAGAGGGGTTGGCGGGTGGTGGGTGGGACACAATGCAGATAACCAGGTTAGCCAATGTGCGGGAGCACTGGTTGGTCGGCCCAATTGAGGTAGTATGTACATGAATGTATAGTTAAAGTGAATATACATATATGATAAATAGAGAGTAGCAGCAGTGTAAAAAGAGGGGTTGGGGGGCACATAATGCATATAGTCCGGGTAGCCATTTGATTACCTGTTCAGGAGTCTTATGACTTGGGGGTAAAAACTGTTGAGAAGCCTTTTTGTCCTAGACTTGGCACTCCGGTACCGCTTGCCATGCGGTAATAGAGAGAACAGTCTATGACTGGGGTGGCCTAAAAATGGTCTTTGACAATTTTTAGGGCCTTCCTCTGACACCGCCTGGTGTAGAGGTCCTGGATGGCAGGCAGCTTAGCCCCAGTGATGTACTGGGCCGTACGCACTACCCTCTGTAGTGCCTTGCGGTCAGAGGCCGAGCAATTGCCGTACCAGGCAGTGATGCAACCAGTCAGGATGCTCTCGATGTTGCAGCTGTAGAACCTTTTGAGGATCTCAGGACCCATGCCAAATCTTTTTAGAGCCTTCTTCTCCTTTACCAGGACCAGATCACTGTCACGCTTCTCCTTATATCAGAAGAAAGGGTGTACTTCAGCACAGTTCTCACATAATCGAGCAAATTTTGCATTACAGCACAGTTATTTTTGCCCCCATCTGGTGGCTGAGGAGCCTACAATTCAAAAAAAATAATATTATTATTAATTTTTTTACCCCCTATTTCGTGGTATCCAATTGTTAGTAGTTACTGTCTTGTCTCATCGCTACAACTCCCATACGGGCTCGGGAGAGACGAAGGTCGAGAGCCATGCGTCCTCCGAAACACAACCCAACCAAGCCGCACTGCTTCTTAACACAGCGCGCATCCAACTCGGAAGCCAGCCGCACCAATGTGACCTGGTCAGCGTGCACTGCGCCCAGCCCGCCACAGGAGTCGCTAGTGCGCGATGAGACAAGGATATCCCTACCGGCCAAACCCTCCCTAACCCAGACGACGCTAGGCCAATTGTGCGTCGCCCCATGGACCTCCCGGTCGCGGCAGGCTGCAACAGAGCCTGGGCTCGAACCCAGAGTCTCTGGTGGCGATCCAGTGCCTTAGACCACTGCACCACCCGGGAGGCCACGGAGCCTACATTTTAAAGAGTAAGCTTTCCCCTCCAGACAACTTCCACTCTGTAGTCAAGTCATCTCTGTACATGCCAATCCAGGTATAGGTGCCATATTTGCCCCCTACGGATTCGAGCTCATCATCATACAGCTTTTTGAAGGAGGCCAGGTCAGTATAGTGCTCTTTGCAGTACTTCTAAGCCTGCTGCCAGGTCATTTCTTGTTTCACATAGATGTATTCCTTCTCCAGACTGGAAACCACTGCAAACAGAGCAGTAATGAGGAGCCCAGGGAAGCTGGTCTTCCTCTGTATGATGCCCCAGTGCTCAGTCCCGGTGGATGGAATCTCAGGCCTTTGCTGCTTCTGTCTATCATGTACCTGACATCAAGTACGTGTACACACCCACAAATCAGTTGGCTCAGTGCCTGTGCCCGTACAGCCCACCAATCAGAGAGGTCTCTCAGTACCTGTGCCTGTTCAGTCCACCAATGAGGAAGCTTTCTTTTGTGATCTGTGAAAGATAGCTGAAGCCAAATGACCTCTTTTCCTGGTAAACAAATGAAGCTCCTGAAAAGGTAAACATCACATAACCTGTCAAGTTCACAAGGAGAAGCTCAGACTGTACCCACGTTGTCTTTGTAGGTCCTATTAGTAAAATTACAGAGCTCAGTACATTTTAATTTAGTCTCTACCAACTTCTTCATGTGGTCCAAGAACATTGTTGACACAATAAAGGTAATATAATGATTCATAAAATCACCAGGAATTAGTATACAGATGATTTGGAAAATAGAGCTGTTATAACATGGGTCCAGCCTGGTCTCATAGAATAGACGTAACATAGTAAATGTAAATCCAGGACATTCAAATTAGTATGATATGTTAAGTTTGGTATTGTTACATAAGACAGAAGGTTACTTTAGGCAAAAATTAGGGTGGTTGGTTGGGGTGAATCAGTGGGCATATAACCCCAAAGGTTGCGGGCTCGAATCTCATGACGGACAACATAAGCATTTTAGCTAATTAGCAACTTGTCATCTACGTATTACTTTTAAGCTATTTTGCCACTACTTAGCATGTTAGCTAACCCTTCCCCTAATCCTAACCTCAACCCTTTAACCTAACTCCTAACTTTAACCCTAACCCCTAACTCCTAGCTAACGTTTGCCAGCTAGCTAACGTTAGTCACAACAAATTGCAATTCATAACACACAGTATCATACAAAATGGATGATGAACATCCACAAATGAATACATACCATACGAAACATAACATATCATACTAAATGAAGTGTCTTACATTTACATAAAGAATAATATGAAATGCTCTGAGACCAGGTTGCAGCCAGGGATGGTCGGACCAATACCACATTTCTTCAGTCACAGATCTAGGCAAAACACATTTAGGCTGTGTGGTCTCCAATGGTCTTGAGACTGAGACCACAATTGACTCCATCATTGATAACAATTGTGATTCACAATATTTGCCAGGACCAATGTACCATTTTCATTATCTTGAGTGTACTGTCCCCTAGTGGCGATTTAAATTTCATAGCAGCTCTTTGTTCTCATTTGGAGCACATGGCCTATACCTAAAGAAAAAAAGGGTCAGCCTTACCCATCCTCGCCTTCCCCTAAATCAAAACCTGATATTACGTCCATATAGTCCAAAGTTCCATATTGCCAAAATAGAAAAAGGATAAGTTCATCATACCCATTCTGCATTACCATAAATCCAACCTTGTTTTAAGTCCACGGTTCCATAATGCATGAATAAAAAAAGTTGTTCATGCAAAAAAATAGTTTTTGTAAAAAAATCAATGAATCCATATTTGTAATGCGGTGCAAATATGTATCGGGGACTACTTCAACAGGAGGTAGCTATCACTCACAGCCACGTTGTAATATTCGAGTCCTTGAACATTTTTGATTATTTACATATAATTTATCGACCACTAGACGAACATTCTGCTTCTCTGCTTGGAGCCTTTTGAAAGTGGGGTACAGGGCACGTCGTCTCTCCACTATTTCATGAGGAAATTGTTCTTTAATAGAGAATGGGAGTGTTCTTCAATTCCCTACCCTGTTGTAACAAGGCAATTTTCCTTTTGTAGTGGGTATGTATAGCTACGATCGGACGGGGCCTTCGCTCTACTCTGCCACCAAAACGGTGAGCTCTTTAAATCAATTGTTTCCACCTGTTCGTCCGTCATTTTGTGATTACATTTCATGAACACTTGTTCACTTTGAAAATGCATCCTTAAATCATCCCTACCTTGAAATAATCCATGAATTTCCGGCGCCGACAGAGATGGCCGCCTCGCTTCGGGTTCCTAGGAAACTATGCAGTATTTTGTTTTTTTATGTGTTATTTCTTACATTGGTACCCCAGGTAATCTTAGGTTTCATTACATACAGTCGGGAGGAACTACTGAATATAAGAGCAACGTCAACTCACCATCATTACAACCAGGAATATGACTCTCCCGAAGCGGATCCTGTGTTTTGCCTTCCACCCAGTACAATGGATCTGATCCCAGCCGGCGACCCTAAACAACGACGTCGTAAAAGGGGCAAACGAAGCGGTCTTCTGGTCAGGCTTCGGAGATGGGCACATCGCGCTCCACTCCCTAGCATACTACTCGCCAATGTCCAGTCTCTTGACAACAAGGTTGATGAAATCCGAGCAAGGGTAACATTCCAGAGAGACATCAGAGACTGTAACGTTCTTTGCTTCACGGAAACATGGCTCACTCGAGAGACGCTAACGGAGTCGGTGCAGCCAGCTGGTTTCTTCACGCATCGCGCCGACAGAAACAAACATCTTTCTGGTAAGAAGAGGGGCGGGGGTGTATGCCTTATGATTAACGAGACGTGGTGTGATCATAACAACATACAGGAACTCAAGTCATTCTGTTCACCTGATTTAGAATTCCTCACAATCAAATGTCGACCGCATTATCTACCAAGGGAATTCTCTTCGATTATAATCACAGCCGTATATATTCCCCCCCAAGCAGACACATGATGGCCCTGAACGAACTTTATCTGACTGTATGTAAACTGGAAACCACACACCCTGAGGCTGCATTCATCGTAGCTGGGGATTTTAACAAGGCTAATCTGAAAACAAAACTACCTAAATTCTATCAGCATATCGATTGTGCTACCAGGGCTGGTAAAACCTTGGATCATTGTTATACTAACTTCCGCGACGCATATAAGGCCCTCCCCCGCCCTCCTTTCGGAAAAGCTGACCACGACTCCATTTTGTTGCTTCCAGCCTACAAACAGAAACTAAAACAGCAAGCTCCCGCACTCAGGTCTGTTCAACGCTGGTCCGACCAATCTGATTCCACGCTTCAAGACTGCTTCGATCATGTGGATTGGGATATGTTCCGCATTGCGTCCAACAACAACATTGACGAATACGCTGATTCGGTGAGCGAGTTCATTAGAAAGTGCATTGACGATGTCTTACCCACAGCAACGATTAAAACATTCCCAAACCAGAAACCGTGGATTGATGGCAGCATTCGCGTGAAACTGAAAGCGCGAACCACTGCTTTTAACCAGGGCAAGGTGACCGGAAACATGACCGAATACAAACAGTGTAGCTATTCCCTCCGCAAGGCAATCAAACAAGCTAAGTGCCAGTATAGAGACAAAGTAGAGTCGCAATTCAACAGCTCAGACACAAGAGGTATGTGGCAGGGTCTACAGTCAATCACGGATTACAAAAAGTGTGACTGTTTGAGGTTGTGGACAGGTGTCTTTTATATTGATAACAAGTTCAAACAGGTGCCATTAATACAGGTAACGAGTGGAGGACAGAGGAGCCTCTTAAAGAAGAAGTTACAGGTCTGTGAGAGCCAGAAATCTTGCTTGTTTGTAGGTGACCAAATACCTATTTTCCACCATAATTTGCAAATAAATTCATAAAAAATCCTACAATGTGATTTTCTTTTCTTATTTTGTCTGTCATAGTTGAAGTGTACCTATGATGAAAATTACAGGCCTCTCTCATCTTTTTAAGTGGGAGAACTTGCACAATTGGTGGCTGACTAAATGCTTTTTTGCCCCACTGTACTGTACTCTATATCATCTACTGCATCTTGCCATCTTTATGTAATACATGTATCACTAGCCACTTTAAACTATGCCACTTTTTGTTTATATACCCTACATTACTCATCTCATATGTATATACTGTACTCTATACCATCTACTGCAGGGGTGTCAAACTCATTTCGCATCGTGGGCCACATACGGCCTAGGGAGATGTCAAGTGGGCCGGACCATTAAAATTATACCATACTCTGCTATAAATAACCAAAATATCATGTCTTTCCTTTGTTTTGGTGTAAAGAAGCACAAGAACATTAGGAAAATATTGAAATTTAATGAACTATCCTTTTACAAAACATTTCATGAAACACCTCATATTTCCTTAGACAAATGTGCAATTTACTTTTTTATGTGCAATAAAGCTTGTCGCTTCTCGGGACATACAAGTTCAGCCGCCTTCATCATGCATCGTTTAACAAAGTCACCGTCGGAATACGGCTTCGATGCTAATGCTATTTCGCTAGCAATTAGGTAGCTGGCTTTTACCGCTGCTTCACTGACTTCTCGGCTCTGGATGAAAGTTGACTGCTGTTTCCTCAGACCCGCCAGCAATTCGTTAATCTTATCTCTTCTCAGTTGTCCTTGCAAGCCGTCATATTTTTCGCTGTGATGAGTCTCGTAGTGGCGTCGAATATTATATTCCTTCAATACCGAAACTTGTTGCAAACACACCAAGCACGAAGGTTTTCCGTGCATCTCTGTAAATAAATAGGACGTGGTCCATTTTTCTTTGAAAATTCTACACTCCTTATCTACTTTTCTCCGTTTGGATAACGACATTTTGGCTAATGAGGGTGTAGCGGAGAGGTAGAGACCAAGGTATTAACAACGTCGTAACAAGCAGCAGATGGCGCATTGATACCGTCTGCTGTTTTCAGTCTGTCTCAGTGATGCAGCTTGTCTTCTACTCTGATGGAAAGAGTGCGCCCCTTAGCGGATAATCCATGAATTGCAGCGAATTAAAAATATTAATTCCATGTCTTTTATGCATTTTTTCCACTTTCAAATGATCCTGCGGGCCTGATCGAACCTCCTTGGGGGCCGGTTCCGGCCCGCGGGCCGTATGTTTGACACCCCTGATCTACTGCATCTTGCCTATGCCGTTCTGTACCATCACTCATTCATATATCTTTATGTACATATTCTTTATCCCTTTACACTTGTGTGTATACGGTAGTAGTTGTGGAATTGTTAGGTTAGATTACTTGTTGGTTATTACTGCATTGTCGGAACTAGAAGCACAAGCATTTCACTACACTCGCATTAACATCTGCTAACCATGTGTATGTGACAAATAAAATTTGATTTGATTTGATCTGACATGACTGGATTGGTGAAATATATTTGGTGGAATCCTTGCCTTCACCCATCCAACCAGTGATTATTTCAAGAGGGGAGGATGGATGGATCATAGACATAGATAGATACTCTATCTCTATGGGAAGGATGCCCTCTTCAAGTATTCAAACAGGTCTCTTGTCTCTCCAGCACCCTCTGTTTTGAAGGTCTCCCCAGTGTGCTGTGTGTTCGGCAGTTGGAGGCGGCTTATGGTAGAGAAATTAACATTCAATTATCTGGCAACAGCTCTGTTGATATTCCTGCAGTCAGCATGCCAATTGCACACTCCCTCAAAAGAGACATCTGTGGCATTGTGCTGTGTGACAAAACTGCACATTTTATTGTTCCCAGCACAAGGTGCGCCTGTGTAATTAATGATCATGCTGTTTAATAAGCTTCTTGATATGACACATCTGTCCAGGTGGATGGATTATTTTGGCAAAGGAGAAATGCTCACTAACAGGGATATAAAGAAATTTGTTCACAACATTTGAGAGAAATAAGCTTTTTGTGCATATGGAACATTTCTGGGATCTTTTATTTCAGCTCATGAAAAACGGGACCAACACTTAACATGTTGCGTTTATATCTTTGTTCAGTATACATGCTCTTACTTTTACTGTTCTTATAAAACACATACATGTCATACATGTTGATCAAAGTCTCTTGAATTTCATTTCCATTCGTACTAAGGTGATAATATGTCTCAAACAGCTCTTACTCATTAGTCATGAATGATTTAGTGAAATACATGACACATGAGAGTGTTTGGACTGACACTGCTTTAAATCATAATGGCCATGTTAGTCATTGAGAGGATTGGTGCTACCCTGCATCCCATGCCCTAGCTAATCTCTTTGCCTACTCATTGATGCCAGTAACACTATCTCCTGGGCATTGTGAGCCCAGCTATGCTGTTACATCAGGCCTGATTGTATGGTGCAAGTCGCTTTTTCCACCATTGATCTACCATAATATTCACTAGCTCTCTTATACTGTATGTGATTTTCCATTAAAGTCCCTTTTATCCATCTTTGCAAAGGTTACCTGAGACAGCTAATCTTATGGTAAGTAATCGAGGAAAAAAACTATGCTTATAATATAAACTACAGTATGGACAAACATATCATACATCATGATGGTTTCATTTGATCATTTTCCCTCACAAAGAATATGAGGTTAATAGAAAATATATGTTGTTTGTTGTACCATAGTTTACCATTCTCTCTCCCCTTGTCTGTGACTTGTAGGGGTTTCAGACATAATATCACGTGGAATGCTCAGGCTCTGGGCTTCAACTCGCAGGGCCCTCCCAGCACCCCTCCCTTCCTCTCCTGCCCCTCCATAGAGAGTGAGAGAGGGGACCCCAGACCCCCACCACGCCCCTCTCGCCCTAGACCAGCCCTGTCACCCCGCAGGGTGCCAAAACAGAAACAACCACCCAGCTTAACCCCAGTACCCCGCCGTTCCCGTCTCCTCAAGCCCCAGTCTGAGGCAGTAGAAGTTGGCCACAGCCACCTGAGAGAGATGGGGTACTTTGCCTCGGCAGAGATCCTGGAAGCAGCATGCAACGCCTCTATCCCAGGCCTTACTGGGGTGTCCAACTTCACTGTGTTCCTCTACTGTAACCTGTTTGACATGACGATGGGTCTGTGAACCCGGAGGTTGGTCAGGTGGGATCCGACCTACACGTCACATGTTCTGACGCCGCCTGGTACCTGTATGCAGCCGAGGATGACTTCTTGTGGGTCCACGTCTGCAGCGAGTTCTTCACTCACCAGTTCAACAATACTGTGTGTGCCAACTCCTCCTTTTGGCTGCAGAGAGCACACCAGGTACAGTCCATGATCAAACCCCACTACTGAATGCAAAAGAGTTGGGTTCCCAACTCACTTTTTTAACTTCTCCACAATGTCTAACTACATTCTGCCTGTGATGTTTGCAGGCTGCAGAGATGAAGGACTACCACTACTCCAACCAGTCCAACCTATCTCCTGATTCTGCCTCCTCAACCCTCCTCTCCTCCCTTTCTGCATCCTTTGACTCTCTATGTCCCCTATCCTCCAGGCCGGCTCGGTCCTCCCCTCCTGCTCCGTGGCTCGACGACTCATTGCGAGCTCACAGAACAGGGCTCCGGGCCGCCGAGCGGAAATGGAGGAAAACTCGCCTCCCTGCGGACCTGGCATCCTTTCACTCCCTCCTCTCTACATTCTCCTCTTCTGTCTCTGCTGCTAAAGCCACTTTCTACCACTCTAAATTCCAAGCATCTGCCTCTAACCCTAGGAAGCTCTTTGCCACCTTCTCCTCCCTCCTGAATCCTCCTCCCCCTCCCCCCCTCCTCCCTCTCTGCGGATGACTTCGTCAACCATTTTGAAAAGAAGGTCGACGACATCCGATCCTCGTTTGCTAAGTCAAACGACACCGCTGGTTCTGTTCACACTGCCCTACCCTGTGCTTTGACCTCTTTCTCCCCTCTCTCTCCAGATGAAATCTCGCGTCTTGTGACGGCCGGCCGCCCAACAACCTGCCCGCTTGACCCTATCCCCTCCTCTCTTCTCCAGACCATTTCCGGAGACCTTCTCCCTTACCTCACCTCGCTCATCAACTCATCCTTGACCGCTGGCTACGTCCCTTCCGCCTTCAAGAGAGCGAGAGTTGCACCCCTTCTGAAAAAACCTACACTCGATCCCTCTGATGTCAACAACTACAGACCAGTATCCCTTCTTTCTTTTCTCTCCAAAACTCTTGAACGTGCCGTCCTTGGCCAGCTCTCCTGCTATCTCTCTCAGAATGACCTTCTTGATCCAAATCAGTCAGGTTTCAAGACTAGTCATTCAACTGAGACTGCTCTTCTCTGTGTCACGGAGGCGCTCCGCACTGCTAAAGCTAACTCTCTCTCCTCTGCTCTCATCCTTCTAGACCCATCGGCTGCCTTTGATACTGTGAACCATCAGATCCTCCTCTCCACCCTCTCCGAGTATGGCATCTCCGGCGCGGCCCACGCTTGGATTGCGTCCTACCTGACAGGTCGCTCCTACCAGGTGGCGTGGCGAGAATCTGTCTCCGCACCACGTGCTCTCACCACTGGTGTCCCCCAGGGCTCTGTTCTAGGCCCTCTCCTATTCTCGCTATACACCAAGTCACTTGGCTCTGTCATATCCTCACATGGTCTCTCCTATCATTGCTATGCAGACGACACACAATTAATCTTCTCCTTTCCCCCTTCTGATAACCAGGTGGCGAATCGCATCTCTGCATGTCTGGCAGACATATCAGTGTGGATGACGGATCACCACCTCAAGCTGAACCTCGGCAAGACGGAGCTGCTCTTCCTCCCGGGGAAGGACTGCCCGTTCCATGATCTTGCCATCACGGTTGACAACTCCATTGTGTCCTCCTCCCAGAGCGCTAAGAACCTTGGCGTGATCCTGGACAACACCCTGTCGTTCTCAACCAACATCAAGGCGGTGACCCGTTCCTGTAGGTTCATGCTCTACAACATTCGCAGAGTACGACCCTGCCTCACACAGGAAGCGGCGCAGGTCCTAATCCAGGCACTTGTCATCTCCCGTCTGGATTACTGCAACTCGCTGTTGGCTGGGCTCCCTGCCTGTGCGATTAAACCCCTACAACTCATCCAGAACGCCGCAGCCCGTCTGGTGTTCAACCTTCCCAAGTTCTCTCACGTCACCCCGCTCCTCCGCTCTCTCCACTGGCTTCCAGTTGAAGCTCGCATCCGCTACAAGACCATGGTGCTTGCCTACGGAGCTGTGAGGGGAACGGCACCTCCGTACCTTCAGGCTCTGATCAGGCCCTACACCCAAACAAGGGCACTGCGTTCATCCACCTCTGGCCTGCTCGCCTCCCTACCTCTGAGGAAGTACAGCTCCCGCTCAGCCCAGTCAAAACTGTTCGCTGCTCTGGCACCCCAATGGTGGAACAAACTCCCCCACGACGCCAGGTCAGCGGAATCAATCACCACCTTCCGGAGACACCTGAAACCCCACCTCTTTAACCTGTTGGGGACAAGGGGTGATATTTTCACTTTTGCTGAAAATCGTATGATTTTTAAACGGCCTCGTACTCAATTCTTGCTAGTACAATATGCATATTTTTAGTACCATTGGATAGAAAACAACCTCTAGTTTCTAAAAACGTTTGAATTTTTTCTCTGAGTTGAACACAAGTCATTTGCAGCACTTTCCCTGAGCAGGAAGTAGAATGCAAGATGTCTATGCTCGCTTCAACGCTCTGCCTATACATGGTCATGCCACCTATGACCCGAAACACACATCACATGCCTTCCCATGGGTGTCAAGAGGACGTCAGAGGAGAAATTTTGTGTTTATCTTGTTCTGACGTGAAATAAGACCTATTTCTTTGACGTGACCGTCCATTTCCGGAAGTCTGAAGTGCGCGACTTTGAAGAGAGATTGTGTTTTGTTTTGCTGCCGTTTCGGATGTCAACTATCTCCGGCTCGGATTTGATTTGATAAATGAGACCATATCATCGTAATGTATGTTTTTTCAATATAGTTTAATCAGATTATTTGATTTTTTTCGGGAGTTTTGTCGTGTTCCGTCGTGTGACTTTGTTTACTTGGAGAGATCCGTGCCACGCGACTAGTACCCATGCTAAATGAAGTGGGAAAGGTACCATTCTGAATGTAATGAACGACTCATCTGGACTAAGGACATCTTGATCAACATTCTGATGAAATTTCAGCAAAAGTAAGATCCAATTTATAATGCTATTTCATATATCGGTGTGCATGTGAACTGGTCGTGGGCGCCCAGCTGGTTCTGGCTGGCGTGGCTATGCTAATTTAGCGCTACATTTTGTTTTCGCTATAAAACATTTAATAAATCTGAAATATTGTCTGGAATCACAAGAATCCTGTCTTTCAATTACTGCACAGTATGTATTTCTCAGATATGTTTTATGATGAGTAATTAGTTATTTGACGTTGGTGTCTGTAAATGTTATGGCTGCTTTCGGTGCAATTTCTGATTGTAGCTGAAATGTAATTTATGATTTATACCATAAATATGCACATTTTTCAAAAAAAACATATGCTATACAATAAATATGTTATCAGACTGTCATCTTATGAAGTTGTTTCTTGGTTAGTGGCTATATATATATATCTTTATTTGGTCGAATTAGTGATAGCTGGTGATGGAGTAAAACACTGATGGAGGTAGAAAAGTGGTGTAATAGATTTACATATTTTGTCTTCCCTGTAAAACATTTTAAAAATCGGACATGTTGGCTTGATTCACAAGATGTGTACCTTTCATATGCTGTATTGGACTTGTTAATGTGTGAAAGTTAAATATTTTAAAAAAATGTTTTTTTTTAATTTGCCGCTCTGCCTTTTCAGTGGAATGTGGGAGGAGTGCCGCTAGCGGCACCCGTGGCCCCTAAAGGTTAAGGAATACCTAGGATAGGATAAAGTAATCCTTCTAACCCCCCCCCCCCCCCTTAGAGTTAGATGCACTATTGTAAAGTGGTTGTTCCACTGGACATCATAAGGTGAATGCACCAACTTGTAAGTCGCTCTGGATAAGAGCGTCTGCTAAATGACTTAAATGTAAATGTAAATAGGTGACCTGTGTGTGCAGCTGTCAGGGGAGGTGGTGGAGGGCGGGGCCAGCCCAGGGCCTGACGAAGCCTGCCTGGCCCAGCTGGGCACCAGGTCCCTCAGCACCCAGGACATCAGACACTGCTTCCTGCCCAACACTTCTGCTCTGGTCTCAGCCCTGTGTGGCAGCGAGTCCCCTGAGGCCCATCCCTTCCTCCCATCCCTTCCGGAGGGCAGCTGGGCTGCAGAGTACTGCTCCAGGCTCCACAACTCCTCCCACCCTGAATCCATAGAAGAAACATGTAACTACAGGAAGTGGAGCCTGCAGCATTTCACCAACGCCACCCTACTGGAGCTCTGTGGCAGTACATCTGTCCTTCTCACTATCACGCATTAGTTTCGCTTCCCCACCCGCCATTTTTAAAAAGACCCGACGGGGCTCATTGCCTGCTTGAATTATGCAGAAACGGGCAGTGTTTAGGTCATGTAATTGATTTTGTTGGAAAGGGGAGAAATTGTGCTTTACAATGGTATTGACATTAGAGTTGATCTGGAAGTATTACGTTTTTGGGGCGCTAAAATAAGGGCAATTGTACGGACCAAGGCGATGTACGAGTTTACGTGAGCTATCTAACAACAACAACCAAATACTTCCTGTTATGTCTTTTTCTGCGATCGCAAAAAGCCAGTGTAGTCTGGCTGTAGTGTTGTGATACTTATTTACTACCAACATCAAGTTGTAAAAGCTCTACCTGATTACTAATGAAAAGCTGTGTAGTAAAGCTGTAGTGTTTTGACTACTTATTTGAATACAACATCAAGTAGTAAAACTCTACATGATTACTACTTGAAACACTGGTTTTCCAACTGAACTCTACTTGTGTATCTTGAGCAGTGCATGAACTACACATTCACTACACAATCCCTACAAGTCCCTACATAGTCACTTCTACAACAAGCATAGGTTTGTATAGTAATTCCATAGTACTTTTTCATGAGGGATTCAACTGTATCAAACACCATAACATATCAGAAAGTCTACAGTAATGTTAGCTAGCTTCCTTTTCACATTATGATGGGTGTTTAGGTCATATATTATGCCTATTGTCCCTCCATCAGTAGATTCATATGGTAGGTAGGCCAACATACCTTAAATTACCTAACTAGCCTCTTGAATGGAGGACTATGGCTATACGTATTAATCCAATAACACAGGCTGGTTTGCTAACCTAGAGAGCTAGCAAGACTGGTTCGCACCGGATAGCGAATGTTGGGTTGTTGGATCAAATCAAATGTATTTATATAGCCCTTCTTACATCAGCTGATATATCAAAGTGCTGTACAGAAACCCAGCCTAAAACCCCAAACAGAAAGCATTGCAGGTGTAGAAGCACGGTGGCTAGGAAAAACTCCCTAGAAAGGCCAAAACCTAGGAAGAAACCTAGAGAGGAACCAGGGGTGGCCAGTCCTCTTCTGGCTGTGCCGGGTGGAGATTATAACAGAACATGGCCAAGATGTTCAAATGTTCATAAAGGACCAGCATGGTCAAATAATAGTAATCACAGTGAACGGGTCAGGGTTCCATAGCCGCAGGCAGAACAGTTGAAACTGGAGCAGCAGCACGGCCAGGTGGACTGGGGACAACAAGGAGTCATCATGCCTGGTAGTCCTGAGGCATGGTCCTAGGGCTCAGGTCCTCCGAGAGAGAGAATTAGAGAGAGCATACTTAAATTCACACAGGACAAGACAGGAGAAATACTCCAGATATAACAAACTGACCCTAGCCACCCGACACATAAACTACTGCAGCATAAATACTGGAGGCTGAGACAGGAGGGGTCAAGAGACACTGTGGCCCCATCCGATGATACCCCCGGACAGGGCCAAACAGGCAGGATATAACCCCACCCACTTTGCCAAAGCACAGCCCCCACACCACTAGAGGGATATCTTCAACCACCAACTTACCATCCTGAGACAAGGCCGAGTATAGCCCACAAAGATCTCTGCCACAGCACAACCCAAGGGGGGCGCCAACCCAGACAAGAAGACCACGTCAGTGACTCAACCCACTCAAGTGACGCACCCCTCCTAGGGACGGCATGGAAGAGCACCAGTAAGCCAGTGACTCAGCCCCTGTAATAGGGTTAGAGGCAGAGAATCCCAGTGGAGAGAGGTGAACCGGCCAGGTAGAGACAGCAAGGGCGGTTCGTTGCTCCAGTGCCTTTCCGTTCACCTTCCGTTCAACTCCTGGGCCAGACTACACTCAATCATAGGACCTACTGAAGAGTTGAGTCTTCAATAAAGACTTAAAGGTTGAGACAGAGTCTGCTTCTCTCACATGGGTAGGTAGACCATTCCATAAAAATGGAGCTCTATAGGAGAAAGCCCTGCCTCCAGCTGTTTGCTTAGAAATTCTAGGGACAATTAAGAGGCCTGCGTCTTGTGACCGTAGCGTCCGTGTAGGTATGTACGGCAGGACCAAATCGGAAAGATAGGTAAAAGCAAGCCCATGTAATGCTTTGTAGGTTAGCAGTAAAACCTTGAAATCAGCCCTTGCCTTAACAGGAAGCCAGTGTAGGGAGGCTAGCACTGGAGTAATATGATCAATTTTTTTGGTTCTAGTCAGGATTCTAGCAGCCGTATTTAGCACTAACTGACGTTTATTTAGTGCTTTATCCGGGTAGCCGGAAAGTAGAGCATCGCAGTAGTCTAACCTAAAAGTAACAAAAGCATGGATACATTTTTCTGCATCATTTTTGGACAGAAAATTGCTGATTTTTGCAATGTTACGTAAATGGAAAAAAGCTGTTCTTGAAACAGTCTTGATATGTTCATCAAAAGAGAGATCAGGGTCCAGAGTAACGCCGAGGTCCTTCACAGTTTTATTTGAGACGACTGTACAACCATCAAGATTAATTGTCAGATTCAACAGAAGAACCCTTTGTTTCTTGGGACCTAGAACAAGCATCTCTGTTTTGTCCGAGTTTAAAAGTAGAAAGTTTGCAGCCATCCACTTCCTTATGTCTGAAACACAGGCTTCCAGCGAGGGCAATTTTGGGGCTTCACCATGTTTCATTGAAATGTACAGCTGTGTGTCATCCGCATAGCAGTGAAAGTTAACATTATGTTTTCGAATGACATCCCCAAGAGGTAAAATATATAGTGAAAACAATAGTGGTTCTAAAACGGAACCTTGAGGAATACCGAAATTTACAGTTGACTTGTCAGAGGACAAACCATTCACAGAGACAAACTGATATCTTTCCGACAGATAAGATCTAAACCAGGCCAGAACTTGTCCGTGTAGACCAATTTGGTTTTCCAATCTCTCCAAAAGAATGTGGTGATTGATGGTATCAAAAGCAGCACTATGGTCTAGGAGCACGAGGACAGATGCAGAGCCTCGGTCTGACGCCATTAAAAGGTCATTTACCACCTTCACAAGTGCAGTCTCAGTGCTATGATGGGGTCTAAAACCAGACTGAAGCATTTCGTATACATTGTTTGTCTTCAGGAAGGCAGTGAGTTGCTGCGCAACAGCTTTTTCAAAAAGTTTTGAGAGGAATGGGAGATTCGATATAGGCCAATAGTTCTTTATATTTTCTAGGTCAAGGTTTGGCTTTTTCAAGAGAGGCTTTATTACTGCCACTTTTAGTGAGTTTGGTACACATCCGGTGGATAGAGAGCCGTTCATTATGTTCAACATAGAAGGGCCAAGCACAGGAAGCAGCTCTTTCAGTAGTTTAGTTGGAATCGGGTCCAGTATGCAGCTTGAAGGTTTAGAGGCCATGATTATGTTCATCATTGTGCCAAGAGATATAGTACTAAAACACTTAATTGTCTCCCTTGATCATAGGTCCTGGCAGAGTTGTGCAGAGTCAAGGACAACTGAGCTTTGGAGGAATACGCAGATTTAAAGAGGATTCCGTAATTTGCTTTCTAATGATCATGATCTTTTCTTCAAAGAAGTTCATACATTTATCACTGCTGAAGTGAAAGCCATCCTCTCTTGGGGAATGCTGCTTTTTAGTTAGCATTGCGACAGTATCAATTTTTTTTTTTGTGTTTGTTCTTATTTTCTTCAATTAAGTTGGAAAAATAGGATGATCGAGCAGCAGTGAGGGCTCTTTGATACTGCACGGTACTGTCTTTCCAAGCTAGTCGGAAGACTTCCAGTTTGGTGTGGCGCCATTTCCGTTCCAATTTTCTGGAAGCTTGCTTCAGAGCTCGGGTTTTTCTGTATACCAGGGAGCTAGTTTCTTATGAGAAATGTTTTTAGTTTTTAGGGGTGCAACTGCATCTAGGGTATTGCGCAAGGTTAAATTGAGTTCCTCAGTTAGGTGGTTAACTGATTTTTGTCCTCTGACATCCTTGGGTAGGCAGAGGGAGTTTGGAAGGGCATCAAGGAATCTTTGGGTTGTCTGAGAATTTATAGCACTACCTTTGATGCTCCTTGGTTGGGGTCCGTGGTAGTGGCAGACTCCACTAAGCTGGCAGGCTGGCTAACAGCCTGCTGCCTGGCCTGCATCCTTATTTCATTGTGGAGCTAGGGGAGTTAGAGCCCTGTCTATGTTCTAGATAAGATGAGAGCACCCCTCCAGCTAGGATGGAGTCCGTCACTCCTCAACAGGCCAGGCTTGGTCCTGTTTGTGGGTGAGTCCCAGAAAGAGGGCCAATGTATCTACAAATTCTATCTTTTGGGAGGGGCAGAAAACAGTTTAACCAGCGATTGAGTTGTGAGACTCTGCTGTAGAGTTCATCATTCCCACTAACTGGGAGAGGGCCAGAGACAATTACTCGATGCCGACACATCTTTCTAGCTGATTTACATGCTGAAGCTGTTGCGCTTGGTGACCTCTGACTGTTTCATCCTAACATCGTTGGTGCCGACGTGGATAACAATATCCCTATACTCGCCAGTTTTTGCTTTAGCCAGCACCATCTTCAGATTAGCTTTAACGTCGGTAGCCCTGCCCCCTGGTAAACTGTGTATGGTCGCTACTGATTCGTTTTAAGTCTAATACTGCAAGTAATGGAGTCGCCAATGACTAGGGTTTTCAATTTGTCAGAGCTAATGGTGGGAGGCTTCGGTGTCTCAGACCCCGTAACGGGAGGAGTAGAGACCAGAGAAGGCTCGGCCTCTGACTCGCTGCTTAATGGGGAGAACCGGTTGAAAGTTTGTCGGCTGAATGAGCGACACCGGTTGAGCATTCCTACAGCATTTCCCTCCAGAAGCCATTTCCCTCCAGAAGCGATGGGATTTATACTACTATCTGTACTTACTGGTGACACAGACGCTGTTTCATCCTTTCCTACACTGAAATTACCCTTGCCTAACGATTGCGCCTGAAGCTGGGCTTGCAGCACAGCTATCCTCCCCGTAAGGCGATCGTTCTCCTGTATATTATGAGTACAGCGACTGCAATTATAAGGCATCATGTTAATGTTACTACTTAGCTTCGGCTGTTGGAGGTCCTGGCGAACCATGTCCAGATAAAGCGTCCGGAGTGAAAAAGTTGAATGAAAAAAAGTTGAGTGGGGGGAAAACTAAAAATATAAACTGTAATTAAAAAGTAAAAACCGTAAAGTTGTCAGGTAGCAAAGTAAGGTTAGCAACAAAACGCACAGCAGCACGTAAACAAGTCTACAAGTTGTGACCGGAAATGACACGTTCACGTTGGTTTGATAGGTTTAACACTAAACAAATGGGATATTTCATTTAACATTCTAGAACACAACTGATCAGGGGGCGCGCTGAACGTAACCACTGCCAGTAGTCCAACCAGTCGCAAGATGGAGGTATTATTCCTAAAGGTTTTAGCTAAACTTTTATTTGAGTCGACCACTGACCAATGTTCGGTGGAAGATTAAAACACTTTTCAAATTTTATTTTCAATCTATCTACTAACAGGGTTGCAATTGTATTTAGCCTTGGATCAGACAAGCCAAGGAAAGTGACCAGATTGAAAAGTATAATAATGTCGTTGATTGGCTGAGTAGGCTGGCGTAAATAAGCTATAGTTTGCACCAATGGTGCGACCTGCATGTCACGCGGTAGGCTATTCAACAGCGTGTGCATGATTACACGCGCCATCCTTTTGCAGCCATTAAATGGCAGTGAGCACCAATATACTTCAACAGAGCCAGGTGGGTTTTCCATCCTCACTTGTCTGGGCAAAGACAATTTAAAAGGCTGGGGTGGAAGGGTTTGCTTCGTTTGAGTTCTTCTTGAAAGGCTCCTCAGCTCAGAGCTTTTGAAAACGAATTTGAAGTGGTGCACATCACTGCTTGTTTTAGGGTTGTGAGTGAGGGCCCTATTATTTTAAACCTAAACCATAATGTTATGCATATAGGCTATATCATGATGCATATCTGATGCTCATCAAAATGAAAACATCTGGTCTTTGCACCCCCCCTAAAAAACAATTATTAACACTGTGCAGACAATATTTGTTATAGATTATTCCAGCAGATGGCGCTATACTACTGTGTATATTACTCTTGAGCAGTAGGTGTGTCCAAATCCTGTGCATTTCTCCTTGTCCTCGTTCGCCATGACGTATTTCCTGAGGGGCTATGTGATGTGGACCCCTCAGCTGTTTTGAGAGGTTTCATACGATCATGTTTTTTTTTTACCATTAACAATGTAGTATGGTAGTTGTAAGACTATATTCGATGAATTAGTATATCGAAGAAGACAGGGGATCATGCGTAATGTAAACGGGAACTGGTAAGCCTACAGAATAAACCCTCCTAAGGCATTGGAAAGTTTCCTGATAATTGAGGCGCTCATGGGGAGTTTTGTACTGGCGTACCTTCGTTCCTGGAAGAGGCCAGACTAGTTGCTTAGTGTGAGGAGTGTGCTTTGCCTGTCATCGGTACTGCCTTGTCCCTATCAACGGAGACACTCGGGCTGTAACTGTCTGTGTCTGCCAAAAGGGCATTACGAGCCTGGCTGTAACGTTAGCTGAAACATGACGCCGTCGACGTAGATCCCGGTTGTTGTTGTTCTGTGGAGTGGATTTGTTTGAAATTATATTCCGATTACCGTCCAAATCGGAAAAACCAGAGAAACAGGCTGGGATTAGACACGGGAAAAATTGTGTGAAAGAGCGCGTGCTCTGAGCGCCGCAGAAACGCAGTAGGCTACATTGTATCAAGTAATTGTAGCTGATAACGCGACACAGTGTTACTTTACTGAAATACCAGCGGGAGACGATTCAGGAACGTCTTGTATGCGAAGTTTATCGCCCAGCTGTATGCAGTTGTCAAGGATATTTGTGGTAAGTTGTCGTTTTTTTAAATAGCAATAATACGCCATTTCTGCTATGAACCACAATTGTTGTCATAAAATATAATGAAACTTGAATGGTTTAGTGAAACGTGGGATAACTTTTTGAGACACGAGCAGAAGTTTTATTTTATAGCCTAACTGGGCATGTTGACTGGTATAACTGCCAAAAGAGGAGATATTCACTGTTTTGCGACCAACATTAAGAAAGACGTCTTGAAATACTTTTTGATTTGAATTGTAGCTTGGCTCCTTATGATTTGAAGAAGGATCTATTTGGTGGAGAAAACGCCATTACTGTAGCTTTGCTACTGTATATGAGTAATCATTTTACATGGTAATGTAATACTTATGGCAGGGAATATTCATTATCTGCAAGCAACATACAGTGGAGTGTTAGAGGAGCTCAAGACAAGAAGACAGGATATTGTAGTATGCTGTAAATGTTCAAACCTTAGGACCTGGATATTCTTTGTGGATTGTGATACAAATGTATTGTCTTCATCACGTATTCAAGGGATTATCACCTTTAAGTGCCCCTATCATGTCTCCGTGTTAGAGTGTGTGTCAGAGCACAGCAGTCCTCTCCCGGAGTTCAAATTTGCCTATGGGGAAAATGCAAATTGTGCAAATAACCACTGGGCTCTGTGAAAGTTTGTTCCTGTTTGAGATTTATTGATTTCTTGACTTTCTAGCCATTGTTCAACTCCTGAACCAGTGGCCATGTTTTGATTGCTAGTAGGGAGACCTGACACCTCTGGCAGGGGAAAATGCTGAAGGATTCTAACCTTGGGCACTGCTCTGTGGTTTGCCAATGTTATCTCCTGTCAAGGGCAATAGCAGCATCACCACCCCCATCTGCAGTTTGACTTACACTTTGTGAAATTATCACCCAAGAATGTAATGTGTTTTCCATTTGGCCTTTGGGTTACCCTTTTAGATAATTTCAAGCAGAGTTATGAAATGTATGACTACTTGGTGATTTTGATTCACATCTATCTGTTAACACTTGTGCAGCTTTATAAGATTTGCTGCCAAACTTTGACGTATGGTATCATTTACTCTGCTAACACTTATGAGCACTGGCAGCAAAATGGCTGGTTTCCCAGTTTCTCCTGCGAGCAGTAAAGTAGTTGAGCTTTTGTTATTCCACGGTGTATGGTTTTTATACTGACATTAAACTCCGGCTGAACGGTTGAGTGCCCAGATGAGGTCACTAGGGGTGTGTGTACTTTGAGCCATGCATGTCTGTGAACGTTAAAGGGAGGCTTGGGGAAGGTGCACACCTCTGTCTGTGTGTGCTGCCTCCGCATCAGATCGGACTGCATCAGAATCACAACAACAACATTAGTCTGAAGCGCAAAGGTGAGCTGCATATCTTACAGCTTTTTCCCCTTGAAAGTGTTATGCTCTAAAGACTGTAGTTTTCTTTAGGGCATTCAGAGAAAACCCAGTGAGTTTAATCAAATTTTCATCCAGATAAGTATTTTGTCTTGTTTGCAGCCTCTTAAATTGGAATGTTTTGGTCTCTGAGCTCGACAAACAAGTTGTTTTGCCAGAAGCTAATTACCACTCTGACCATGTGGTTTAGCAGGTTTTAAACCAATGCTTGATCTGGACCTCTGCATTGTGTCTTTAGCATTGCAAATAATTCTGTAAGTGGATCATAAATCTTTGGTGTGCCCGAATAAATAAATTAACCGTAGAGAATCAGACTGATTCGTGCTCATCTCAGAGGAACGGTCTGACTTTACAGACTGTCTAACTTTGTGTTTGCTGCTCTGATAGCACTGGCTGCAGTTGGCAGAGCAAACTCCTCTCCTCTCATAGTTGTGGCAGCACCGCAGTTCTTCTTCCCTGCAGGGTTCCACATGCACTGAGGTTAAGGGAACAATGGGCCAAATAGTGTATCTGGGCGTGATATAATGGCTTTCGTGTGGCTTAAATGTTTCTCATTTCTGAGCTAAGGCTTTTTCATTTTTTTGCCAGGCATTTTTTTTCTCTCAACCTTTTCTGTGAAACTAGTAATGTCAATCGTCATTGTGGGATAATTGGAATGTCAGTTTCTTGTTTCTTGAGCTGTCAATCCGGGCATATTCCTGCTATTGTAACAGTGAGGTTCTTTCTGCCATTTATAGTTAAAGTTAAGATTGCATTGTATTTGGTGGCTTTGGCCAAGTGTTCTGTCAGAATAATACATCCGTTCTGAAAGCTGAAGTTGTTCCACCTGAGTCTTCATACTGGTACTTTTTGTGGAGTTGTTTTTTAATTGTTTAGTGATGAAAAGATTCATCACCCCCTCTAAAATATAATCATGTTGCCGGCCAGTACGACAGCAGAACAAGGCATTATATAAAGTGGAAATGTTGCTGCTTGTTAGGTGGGTATGTTTTGTCGGGTCTATTGTAACAGCTGTAACAGAACACACTGCCTGGAGCACTGCACAGGGATTTGACGGCCACTCTGCCAATGGATTTCACAATTCCTAGTGACTAGTAGTATTTCAACTAGGTCTTTGAAAAGTTCTCATTGAAGGAAATAACCTGGAATGCATCACATGTTTATTCAGAATTTTTTTGTCTTGTTTGTTGCCTCTTAAACTGTAGTTTTGGTCGCTGTTGAGCTCAATAAACAAGTTGTTTTGCCAGAAGCTAATAATCACTCTGACCATGTGGTTGAGCAGGTTAAGACAATGCTTAATCTGGACCTCCGCATTGGAGGTCGACCGATTTTATGATTTTTCAACGCCGATACCAATTATTGGAGGACCAAAAAAAGCCAATACCGATTTAAAAGTATTTAGTCAGCCACCAATTGTGCAAGTTCTCCCACTTAAAGAGATGAGAGAGGCCTGTAATTTTCATCGTAGGTACACTTCAACTGACAGACAAAATGAGAAAAAAAAATCCAGACAATCACATTGTAGGATTTTTAATGAATTTATTTGCAAATTATGGTGGAAAATAAGTATTTGGTCACCTACAAACAAGCAAAATTTCTGGCTCTCACAGACCTGTAACTTCTTCTTTAAGAGGCTCCTCTGTCCTCCACTCGTTACCTGTATTAATGGCACCTGTTTGAACTTATCAGTATAAAAGACACCTGTCCACAACCTCAAACAGTCACACTCCAAACTCCACTATGGCCAAGACCAAAGAGCTGTCAAAGGACACCAGAAACAAAATTGTAGACCTGCACCAGGCTGGGAAGACTGAATCTGCAATAGGTAAGCAGCTTGGTTTGAAGAAATCAACTGTGGGAGCAATTATTAGGAAACGGAAGACATACAAGACCACTGATCATCTCCCTCGATCTGGGGCTCCACGCAAGAACTCACCCCGTGGGGTCAAAATGATCACAAGAACGGTGAGCAAAAATCCCAGAACCACACGGGGGGACCTAGTGAATGACCTGCAGAGAGCTGGGACAAAAGTAACAAAGCCTACCATCGGTAACACACTACGCCGCCAGGGACTCAAATCCTGCAGTGCCAGACGTGTCCCCTGCTTAAGCCAGTACATGTCCAGGCCCGTCTGAAGTTTGCTAGAGAGCATTTGGATGATCCAGAAGAAGATTGGGAGAATGTCAGATGAAACCAAAATAGAACTTTTTGGTAAAAACGCAACTCGTCGTGTTTGGAGGACAAAGAATGCTGAGTTGCATCCAAAGAACACCCTACCTACTGTGAAGCATGGGGGTGGAAACATCATGTTTTGGGGCTGTTTTTCTGCAAAGGGACCAGGACGACTGATCTGTGTAAAGGAAAGAATGAATGGGGCCATGTATCGTGAGATTTTGAGTGAAAACCTCCTTCCATCAGCAAGGGCATTGAAGATGAAACGTGGCTGGGTCTTTCAGCATGACAATGATCCCAAACACACCGCCCGGGCAACGAAGTAGTGGCTTCGTAAGAAGCATTTCAAGGTCCTGGAGTGGCCTAGCCAGTCTCCAGATCTCAACCCCATAGAAAATCTTTGGAGGGAGTTGAAAGTCCGTGTTGCCCAGCAACAGCCCCAAAACATCACTGCTCTAGAGGAGATCTGCATGGAGGAATGGGCCAAAATACCAGCAACAGTGTGTGAACCTTGTGAAGACTTACAGAAAACGTTTGACCTCTGTCATTGCCAACAAAGGGTATATAACAAACTATTGAGAAACTTTTGTTATTGACCAAATACTTATTTTCCACCATAATTTGCAAATAAATTCATAAAAAATCCTACAATGTGATTTTCTGGATTTTTTTTTTTCTTCTCATTTTGTCTGTCATAGTTGAAGTGTACCTATGATGAAAATTACAGGCCTCTCATCTTTTTACGTGGGAGAACTTGCACAATTGGTGGCTGACTAAATACTTTTTTGCCCCACTGTATATATTATATATTTGTAATAATGACAATTACAACAATACTGTATGAACACTTATTTTAACTTAATATAATACATCAATAAAATCTATTTGGTCTCAAATAAATAATGAAACATGTTCAATTTGGTTTAAATAATGCAAAAAGTGTTGGAGGTGAAAGTGCAATAAGTGCCATGTTAAAAAAAGCTAACGTTTAAGTTCCTTGCTCAGAACATGAGAACATATGAAAGCTGGTGGTTCCTTTTAACATCAGTCTTCAATATTCCCAGTTAAGAAGTTTTAGGTCGTAGTTATTATAGGAATTATAGGACTATTTCTCTCTATACCGTTTGTATTTCATAAACCTTTGACTATTGGATATTCTTATAGGCACTAAGGTATTGCCAGCCCATTCTCGGGAGTTGATAGGCTTGAAGTTATAAACAGTGCTGTGCTTCATGCATCGGGAAGAGCTGCTGGCAAACGCAGGAAAGTGCTGTTTGAATGAATGCTTACGAGCATGCTGCTGCCTACCACCGCTCAGTCAGACTGCTCTATGGAATATCAAATCATAAACTTAATTATAATAAACACACAGAAATACGAGCCTTAGGTCATTAATATGGTCAAATCCGGAAACTATCATTTTGAAAACAAAACGTTTATTCTGTCAGTGAAATACGGAACCGTTACGTATTTTGTCGAACGGGTGGCATCCATAAGTCTAAATATTGCTGTTACATTGCACAACCTTCAATGGTATGTCATAATTATGTATAATTCTGGCAAATTAATTACGGTCTTTGTTAGGAAGAAATGGTCTTCACACAGTTCGCAACGAGCCAAGCGGCCCAAACTACTGCATACACCCTGACGCGAATGCGCTTTTGTTAAATCATCACCCGTTTGGCGAAGTAGGCTGTGATTCGATGATAAATTAACAGGCACCGCATTGATTATATGCAACGCAGGACAAGCATGTGTAGTTAACTAGTGATTATGTTAATATTGATTGTTTTTTATAAGATAAGTTTAATGCTAGCTAGCAACTTACTTTGGCTCCTTGCTGCACTCGCGTAACAGGCGGTCAGCCTGCCACAGTCTCCTCGTGGATTGCAATGTAATCGGCGTAATACCGATTTGTTATGAAAACTTGAAATCGGCCCTAATTAATCGGCCATGCCGATTAATCGGTCGACCTCTACTCTGCATTGTGTCTTTAGCATTGCATATAATTCTGTAAGTGGATCATAAATCTTTGGACACGAAGAAGTTTTGGTGTGCTTGAGTAAATGTTGATTTTTTGTTATGTTATTTGTGATGGAATTAGGATGCTATAGTACAAATTTAAACATTTAGTTATGAGTCAGGAGGGATTTTTCCTCATCCCTATACATTTTCTGAAAGGCGCAGTCAGAAGTAGTTTTATAGCTAGATCAGTATTGAAGCGATTTTAACTGTGTCATGCTACTTCGTACCTCTGCCTGCTATTTTTATCTTTAATGGGTTGAATCCTCCAAGATTTTTCACCCAGCTTCTCATTTAGCATATTCATGCCATGCAACACTATCTCTCTGCTTTGTTTCTGCATTTCAAGACAGTCTTTCTTCCAGCCGATCTGTAATTTGCAATTATTGGGTTTCAATTGCCAAAAGTGCTTCAAAGGGGAGCTGAGCGTTGCATGTTTTTTCATATTTTCTTCTTTCAATTTTCCTGTGTGGAGCTTGAGCCTCCAAGGTTCCTCAGCCAGAGCCTCATCCCAGCTGAGGTCTCATAACTGACTGCCAATGGCTAACACTCATCCTCATAGGGGAGATTTCAGCTGGTCGTCCCATCACTCTCTCTCTCGGACCCACTCTGTGACTCATCATCATCCAATTTCCTTTTGAAAGACCGAGCTGGAAATGAAATGTTTTGTTCGATGAAAAATCTTCTTGGAAAGTTGAGGAACAGGTAGGGCCAGTGTTCTTTGTAGCTTTTTGGGAGGTAATGGAAGAACGGAAGTCTCAAAGCAGCCTCAACCACATTCTCTGAAGTCAGCAGGCTACATTTCTTAATTGGTTTCACTCTGAACACCTCTCATACTAGTGGTTAGGGATCTCTATGGGGTTGGACATTTTTATTAGAATTTTTTTTTTTTCATGATTCCAGTTCACAGTGCTCTTTACTTGGAAAAGTTTGTCTGAAATTGGAGTGCCAAGTTTTCTCATGAGTGAAAACCTAGACTAGTCATTGCTGGGTGACTTCTAGTCATTGCTAGGGCGAAAGTCTATCTTGCCTTACAGAAGGAGAGTGAGAGGGGAAGTAGAGTTGTACATGTTTGATCATAAGCTTTGCATTATACATGGTAAGAGACATCCACTTCTCCACCACCTCCAGTGCTGAGAAAAGCCAAGAAGCAAAGTTAGGAGAAAAATAATTCCGTATTTGTTACTAGTTTGTCAGGTGAACAGGCTGTTGAAAAGTCTGCCACACACAAACCGTCTGCATTTGCAATCCACATTTTCATGCTATAGAAATTGGTATGGATTCTGTTTCCTTCAACTAATGATTGTTGTTTTCTTTAAAGTGCCTTTTGTAATTCCAAATACAATACAAGTTTAATTGTCATAGCTTCACTGAAAGGGAGAAGTAAGGACCTTGGACTCCTTTAACTCAAGTCTGTTGTTAATCTTGTATTGTTCCCCTGTAAATGTTGATATCTTCACATCACTCCGTTCTCCTTTTGTAATGCTGTTGTCATGGTTGCAATGTAACAAGTGAGCAAACCTTGGCAGGATTAACTTCCCTCTGACAATACATGCTGCTTCAGCACACTATTACAGCAGTCTGAAAAGAAGTTGTGAGTTGTTGTTCTCATTGTGCTGAGCTCTGCTACATGTTTGTAACTCTCTCTTTCTTCTTAGGTGATCCCGGTGCAGTGACTGTCCTGTGCTGTCTCTCTGCACCCCTGTATGTCCCCCGGCCACCCCCGGCCTATCATAAAGACGCTGAGCTCAGGGACTGCGCTGCTGTAGGACCCCATGGCTCTGGGCCTTCCATCCTCCTCCATGGGCCCCTGGTCCCGGCTTGCTGAGCGGCTGCTTTTGGTGCCCCTGCTTGTCCTGCTGGTGTCTGGGCTGGGCATGGCCCTTGGTCAGAGGGTTTACACCAACACATGGGCCGTCCACATCGCTGGAGGACCAGACGAGGCTGACCGCATTGCTAGTAAACACGGCTTCGTCAACCATGGCAATGTGAGTTTTTGGGGATTCTTCACCCTCTTTTGTTTGTCTCTGTGTGTTTTGTCTAAGTGAATAATTAGGAAACATCTACTGCAGAAAGTGCTGCTCTAGACCGCTTTTCCCACATTGCCTGTTAGTGCCAAAATACCTGACCTTAAATTGGCTTAAATATTTATTAGAGGCTGGCATCTTCCAAGTCTGAGGCACTCGGAACCAATTTAATTATATCACTTTACTATAGCAGAAAAAATACTTATCTTTAAAAATATATAATATATTGGAGTAATATTGACAGTGTTTGATATTTATGTCCCATATAACTTGTAAAAAGCATTGCTTCTTCTGGAGATTTAGGCTAAATATTAGTTTACCAGAGGCAGTGGTCCTTATAGAAACCCCTTGATGACTGTTTAGTTTCAGTTCATCCATTCCAGAGAAATGACTCACCCAAAAGACTAAACAGAGTTACCTGAACGACTGCAGCATTGCCTTTCTGGGTAAGATTTCTCTTCTGTTACTCTCTTACAGAGAGTGGCTGACCACAACCTCCATACGAATCAAATCACATTTTATTGGTCACATACATGTGTTAAGCAGATGTTATTGCGGGTGTAGTGAAATGCTTGAATCATACACCTGTGTGTGTCTGTGGAGATTTCTGCACTGTCCTGAAAGCATCACTCTGCTTTTCACACAGCTTTTGATCTCATTGCTTAAGGGGAGGAGGCCTTCAAAGTCCCCCATATGCTCAGCCTGCTGTTTTGTTTGTGGTAAATGAGTTCATCAGAAAAATGGCCTCCTTCGTCTCTCTAACATGTTAGCATTCTCAACACTAACAGTCTTCCATGCTTTTCAGTTTCTGTTCAATGAAACATCCCACAAACTTTTTTCTGTGGTGGTCTTCCTTTGTCGCAGATGAGAGGCAAGTCATGGTACATTTCATGTGGCGTTAACAGAACTTCTTCCCGCTCGTCTACTCAATGCGTTGTGTTGTGGCATTTGTTTGCATAGCGGAGCTGTGTGTTTGTCAGGAACAGATGATCCTATAGGAGCTTCCTGACCGGAACGCCCAATCAGAGCATGGGTGAGATGGGACTTTGAACTATGAATTGCACAGTGCGGCTGAGGGAAGACTGACAGGAATGGGACTCCAATCCTATGAGCAGCACCACCAGGTTTTAGGTTTTCACTTTTCCTCTCCTTCCTTCCGTTTTGAGGACAATCTATGAATAATTAAGCTCTCCTTGGGATAGTTTGTTGTTGGTGCCCCAGTGGGGGGTGTAAGAAATTAAACATTTCCTGTTTGTAAGTGGGCCATTATATTCTCTGGTTGCTCCATCAGAAGACTTCAATGTGGGCATGATGAGTAGAATTACTTTGTTTTTTTGCATCCATTTCACATTTAACTTTTATAGCTTCCTTCCTGGTTAGCCTGTATCCTGCTAGGCAACTAGATTTCACGTCTTCCAGGTATAGATCATTCATGATGCATCTGTTCATGGAATAGATCTGAGTGTAAGATAATAATTATTCCGGTGATATTGTTTTAGTTGGGTTTTTTATCATTCTGACATGTCTCTCTGTAATAGTTTCCATACAGATTTTTTGAATGCTGCCTACTTTGGAAATGTAGTGGCTGTCAGTCAATTTCCTTTAAAATGCTCTTTTGCCTAAAGGTCTATTTTATACTAATGCCATAGGCAATAATGTTGATTTATCAAATAATGATCTGAACCACATAGTAAACATCAGCTTAGCCCTTTTTAGAGCTCAGACCGACTCAATAAAGGTTGCAAATGGGGGGGGGGGGGGGGGGGGATCAATAGTTTCTGAAAACTCACCAGAGAGATGAAATAAGATTGCTTAATCCCTTTGGGGAAAATATGTTGGGAAAATAACTGGGGAGGATTGCGAAATCACTAGCTAGTGAGCGAACACAAAATGGTTGCAAGAAAATATGATCCTTTTTAGTTCATTTCTTTATAATTTGTTTACATTGCATCCATGAACAGATTATATTTTGGGCTATGGGAAGGTCAGACGATAAACCTTCCCTCCCACTGACTCCTAGGTTGTGTTTAGTGGGTGTATAATGTCAGTAATTGGTAGTGGTGTGGGCTTGTTGGCTGACGTGTGGGTTACTGATTGGTTCTTATGGAAAGGGGGACCCAGTAATTCTTCCTTCTGAGGGAATCGAAGGAGAGTTTAATCAGCCTGCCCTGCCAGTGTGACCGGTGACTGGCCCTAACATGTGGTAGTTTCAGTTTATTTTATTTTTACTGGGACAGTGCACATTAATCAACGTTTCAGTAAAAGTGCCGGTTTTAGCCAGCCGGCTAATTTTCAACCGCAGTCCTGAGCTTAGCTTACCTCTGTAGCAGTCAGCCAACCAGGGACAGTAGTGGATATTTGGGGGGCAAGGTAAGAGATTGTAGCTCCTTCTTCCACACCAACTGACCCTTCTTTCCCCTGTGTGATATGACAGTAATTGAAGAGCTTGGTCGGACATGAAGCCAGGCTTCCTGCCCTGGGGCAGGCTTGGCCTGTGGGTCTCTCTGTTGACAGATGTTAGGCTTCTCCATTTTAAAGACCCCACCACTCTTCACAGGGCATCCATTTTTGATTAGTGTCCTGTTTTCCGACAGCATTTCTTACTGATCATTAGGAATGTTGCAAACTAATCAGTAATCTCACTGTGAAATGTCCAATGGCTTTGTTTTTACTGTGATTACTGGTAAGCCATTAACTATGTGTTGGCCATAAGGGAGTAAGGAAACCAGACATGACCATTAGAGACACTTACTCAGACTGTGTCCAGGAAACTGCGAGCTGTGTGTGGGCGTCTCTTTCTGTATGACTGCTGAGTAGATTTGTCCCATCACCATAAAGGGATCTGAACATGTTGGAGACTTAAAAAGCTGTTTAGAGTCAAAATGGTGAAACGTTTTGGGCCTCTGTTCGGTTGACCAAAGCCAAGTTTAGCCAAGCCTCATTGGTCAGATCAGTAACTCTACTCAGCTAATGTGCTTTACTCTGACCTTTTGCTCTGGCAAAAAACAACACTATTTTCTCTACATGGTTATACCTGGCCCAGTCCCAGACCTACAGCGGGAAGGGACATGCTGTAATGACAACACTTCAGCTTTTATAAGCTCTTGTCCTCCACTTTAGAGTTGTCTGAAATGTAGTTACATTTTTCTCTCTGCAGCAATGTGGTATTGGAGTCTTCTCAGACATTTAGATTGCTCTTCCATTGCCCTCGGGACTCTTCTTGAGGAATAAGGCAGCCAACTTCCTCAATACAAGCGTGTCACTTCTGTGGTGTTTGCACCCCCTCTAATGGTATATATTTGGCCTTCATGTTTACTCAATTGCAGTGTGCTCCAGTTAGAGGACAAAGTTGATCCTGGTATGCTGTTAGCTTTCACACTGCTAGTGAGTACTCAGTCACTGTGTGTGTGATATTAGAACGCTACCACCTCCAATGTGGCTACAGGAAAACCACAGTGTTTTGACATCTGCATAGGCTGTTGTAAACACATTATCTTGACAACCAGATCAACCACCTCACTAGTAGTTTCTACATGCCTCATCCGCTGTCTCTTATCAGCTTGGTGACGCACTGCGTGACCTTAACTCCCTCAGACCCAAATCAAAAACCTGCCGGGAGGAAAAGGCCTTTCACAGGGTGACGTGGCATGAAACCTGCAAACGTAGAAATTCCCAGCCAATGTGTCCCTGGAAGATTGAACATATCACCTAGAGCAGCACTGACTACAGCTGTGTTTGTTTTGTGGACAAGGCAAGGCCACAAACGGCATCAGGCAAGGTTGATCACTTGATGGGCTGTTGATGCAACGTGTGCAGCCCCCCCCCCACTCATTAAAATAGACCATTAGGCAAAGGAGAGCGGGACAACTGGGCACTAAAAGTGAGAGGGAGTGAGGAGCTTTGTATGGCCTGCTTGGCTGAATGAAGTGTGAGATGATTGGCGTATGGTAATGAGGGGAGCAGCGTTTTAAATTTATGAGGGGGTGCTGGGGTGTAGAGCAGCGAGTCGGACGGCGGTTGTGTGTGGTAAGGTTATGCTGGGGGTGTTCCGTCCGTCTGTATTTTGAAGGCCTTCCGGACTCCATCTCATTACCATGTGGATCAGTGTGAGTATGTGTTCATCTGCTTTATCTAGCTGTATAGAAGGCCATGGCTAGAGCCCACAGCTGCATGGACAGAGGCCATATAGAACCATGACTACACCTTACTACATGGAACAGTCACATATGTTCAGCCAACAGTACATCATTTATGTGCGGTATCTGGAAGGAGATAAAACGATCATGCAGAAATGCAATAATACCATCATGCAGAGAGAATCTCTATTGAATAGTTGTACTTAATGATCTTCCTGATGCAGTGAGGCATCCATCACCAGTCATTTGGGAAAAGCAATTGTAGTAGATCTCTAATCAAAGCAGTGATTCTGCCTTCCCTGTACTGCTGGTGAAGGAAATGAGGGTTGCATGAGCAGGACCTGGTGAGGAATGGCATGCCCCAGCTGTGGTGTGGGGCTGGTGTGTGCAGGTGTTGTATTGAAGTGGAGGGAGGGCAGGGGGATCACAGGCTGCAGCTGAGGAGGTTTTATGACCCCCCTGATTGTCCCTGTAGAGTTCCATTCCACCCCTGGGACTCAGCAGCTCTGGCCCCTGGCTGTTTTTTTACAGCAATGAGCCACTGATGTCTCTGTTAAAAACGCAAGCACCTTTTTCTAATTTCACTGTTTAAAGTGGATTTGATAGGTGGCCAAATGGCCCGAGAATATATCATTTTTCTTGTTGCGTGCTAGAGCTCTCCGAGAATGCAGGTGTACTGCAGTAGTTGGCGTTTCTCAACCTTGGGTGTTTTGCCTAAGCTCTGTGTCAGGCCTGCCTGAGACGTCTCTACTCCATCATGCTCGAGACGTCTCTACTCCATCATGGCTGAAGCTCATAAAGCCTGTGATGTTGTTGATGAGGCTTGAGTCCTGGTGTTAAACCTGTCCCTCTGCTGGAATAGTCTGCTATTTCTGGGGCTTACCTTGACTCGTGTGGTTTACTGCCCCTACCTGGCTTAATGGTCTCATCTCTCTGGTCCTCTTTCTATCTAATCCTGATTAAAGACATCTATCCACAGTCAATTACTGTCATTATAGAGTGATTTCACCCTGGCTTTTATAACATGGGTGACCTTCTGGCACTGTCATTAGGTTGGGGTAAGTCAACTAGCAGAAGTTACACACACTTGTATATGAAGTTGAGAGGTGTTTGAAAAGCAGTGTTTGCATGATGGATGGATGGATGGATGTCTTTTCTCCACCTACTTTCATAGTTCCCAGGAATTTAGAACAGGTTTGTGCTGTTTCCCTTTTCGAGAAATGATGCAAATGCCTTGCTACTGGTGTACAGATCTTTAATAAAATCTTCATTGTCTGTCCTATTTTCTTTAATGACAACTTTTGATTATAGACATATGTGGGAAGGAAGCTGATGAATAAATAAATGCCTCATCGTTTCCTGCACACGCACATCAAAGTAGAATCCAGCGTTTCTCAGAACCCTGCCGTTTCCTTTTTTCTCAGAGTGCTGTGGTTTCTGTCACTAATGGCTGATGTGAATGCTTCCTGTGTTCAGGGTGTAAGCTAGGATGAGGAAGTGCAAGGTGGGGTACTCTTATTAGAGAAGGTCAAATCTCTTCATCTTTATGATAATAAGTACAGGAGCCTCCAGTTCATTCCACTGATTCAACCTCCAACTCTGTGCCTGTATTGTGTTAAGAGTACTCTATCCCTTCTGTACTACGTGGAACCACAACGCACAAGGCCTAGCATTAAACCCATACATGATCTAATGAGGAAGGATGGTCTATCTCTGCCATCATGAGACAGGCTGATTCTAATCAGTGCTGCTACAGACCAGCACCGTGACTGGGCGTGATTAGTGTTACTGGGGGCATTTCCATCTAAAAGGACCCATGAGCATCAACATGTGAATTTCATAGGCTCATGTCAAATGAAGGCGAAGAGTCTATCCTTTTTGAGAAATTAAGGCATATACATTTTTCAACCATTTTCCATCGTACACATTAGGAATAAGCAAAGGTTTATCAGTAACGGAATTACTGCAATGAATTGGCTACAATGGGAGATGATGGTAGTCACAAACCACAGTTGGCTCACCTGCTACTGTCCTCCCTTCCACTGGCATACTGTTTTGGCTCATAACCTTATATTTTCTATATTTTTTTCCCCTTTTCTCTGGTGGTCAAAGCAAGACTGTGAAAAAACTCTGGACAACCCCTCCCTCTCACTTGTTTTCTCTCTGCTGCTCTCCCTCTTCTCTCTCCAGTTAAAGGGTGCATTCCTCTGCTGATGCCTGCCAGATCTTACAACGCCTAGATAGGTATTTTATCAGCTAGCCACATATGTTATAACAATCTGTCAGTTGGTGACAGTCAATGACGTGCCATGCAATCAGCGTCTGAGCTGCATGCACCTACTACCTACCCTCTTTCCATTTACTGTAACAAGCATCTTCACCGACAGACACTGGATGTCCATGGACGTTGAAAAGTAGTTAGTTGAAATTTGGTCAATCCACCCTGGCCGGACCAAATCTGAACCAATCATAGATGTCTGTTTCACAAGTTTGGACAGCACAGTACAGCAGTGCACACTGGAGTGGAGTACAGTATAATGTACTATACTGAACATATCTACTGTACTCTACTCTGCTCTACTGTGATGTCCAACTTGTGAAAAACAGATGTATATGATTGGTTCAGATTTGGTCTGGTCCAGGTCAACCAAATGTGGTCTTGTTTGGGGGCGGAGCTCATTATAATAATAGCCAGTGTGTAGATTAATACCCAAATAATAGAAATATTTCTACCTTTGTGTACCAATTCAGGCTACATCACCTTGAAGATAATGATATCCATAATTATGAATTTCTGTATAGTACAGCTCAGGGACCAATGATGTAATTCTGTTACCGGATGTAAATCCACTTCACCTACTGTATTTCAGTAACCAAAATACATTTTGGTTACAAGGTGTCATGTCATAGCTGACAACCCATTCTTTCTGCGGACTTAATCTTCATTCGTAGCAGATATATTTTAGTTTTTGGAAAAAGTAATTTTTCTGTAATTCTGTTACTAAACTTTGCATCTGCACAGCTCTTCCAGTAATTGTGTTTTTGTGAGATTTTCTGTGTAAATTGTTCAAAGTAGTCCTTGTGTTTTAGAGCTATGGTTTGTTAAACATTGAAATTGATGGTTTTTCTTTGGCATACAATTTAAAGTGAAAAATCAGAGTCAAAGCGTAATTCTGTTATTGTGTAATTGCCTTGGGAAAGATTGACATCAATTTCCTAAAGGCATGGCTAACTATGGAAAGCTAAGGCCTATACACTACATGTAGCAAGACTGGAGGCCTATCTGTGCACCACAGGCATCCGCAGTGTTTATCTGTTAGATTCCCCATCTGTGTAGTTCTTGTTTTCGCTCTAGACTTCTCTGTTCTGTTGTCAGAAGTCTCTCTGCTCTCTCCTTCCCAGTGCTTTTATATTTGTTTTGATCTTGTGATTGTGCGAAACGACAAGGTCATTTTCATTCAAGGTAATGCACAACACATCCAGATGCTCATCTCTTTAGCAGTTGATCTCTGGCATAGAGATGGACAATGAGGACTAGAAGATTGTAAGTGCGCCTTGTAGCGGTGCCAAATTACTGTTGGTTCCAAATGTCCATGGGCATATTGTAGTGCAGTGCCAGAACTCCCTGCACCTACTGTAAATCACCAGGCCTGGTGCCAGGTGAGGACAGATGAACGCTTGCCGCTGCAGAAAAACACTATGTAAGCAGACACACACACACACACACACTCTCTTTGCTATGTTGACCGAAGTTGGTTTTGATAAATAGCTTTGCCATGTCTCAAATCGGACAGAGGGCAATCTTGAACGATATAAATATAATCCAGTGTTCATGGGAACTGTGTGTGTTTCCAACTCTTCAAGTCTCTCTACTAGCTGCTGGACCTGGGCCACTCCACCAGCAATAAATCATCTGTGACCCTTTTTGTTTTACTCTTGATGCTTTCTCTAGCCATCTAAAATGTAGCTATGGCTAATGTGGAACAGAACCTCAGGCTCAAATACAAGAGGCTGGACTCACATAGCCCATAATTGGTCCCTGGGGAGTCCAGGCAATTGCCTGGGAGGCAAAGGGGGTTTGAAGTGATTTGCTGGAGAGCGAGGAATGAGGAAGTTATTGGGAGAAGGCGACACGGAGAAAATGGCGTGCTGATGGGCTTTGAGGCACCACTAGGCAGAATTCAGCTCTACTCCACAAAGGTGCTTTCTCCTGTGCCCAGCACCAGTTGAGGTCCTAAACATAACTGAACTCACCCCTATCATGCTCCCTCGCTCCTCTTCATACAACCTCTCTCAAACACAAACTCCACTTCAACCCCTACTCCCCCTTTCCTCTCACAGCCTGAACAAGGACTTTCTCATGATATGGTTTCTTGGAGAAACTGTTAGCGCACATTGTGGTGAGGTGACTTTGTTGGCTTACGAGTTACCACTCCCTTGGTTGGAGAGACTGTATTGCAAACACGTTGGCTATAGATCTGCTGTGGTAAGTATTGCATTATGGCTTTGCAGTGTTTTGTAACATGGCAGACTTGTGCAATCACTGTGTCAATCTTTAACAGGCCTGTGACTGTGCTGTGGACTCTACTGTGGCCTAATTTAGCCAATGAGAGCTGACGGGTCTAAGGGAGCGTGCAGCTTCTATACAGCCAGAGCAGAATGCCTCTTAGAGACTGCAGCTTTGAAGTGCTGTAATGATATCACTGCGACCGTGGCTCTTAGACCTAACCATGGGAGTTGGCCCTTTGAGATGGGCGGTCTCATAGTGCAGAGAAATGCGACTTTCTCCTCCCACCTCTTTAGTGGTCAACAGTTTACCTCTGCATTGTCTTTGAACTTTGTTGCTCCCTATAGACGAGTGCCCCCCCCCCCCCCCCCCTTCTCCCATCCCCCTCTCTGCTGCGCCCCCTGACATGCATTACGCTGTAAAGGTATTCATCAAAGTGTCTCTGGCATCTTGCGAATGGTGGAATCAACTTTGTTTTGCTCCAGAGTTGGAGTTGAGGCATGAGACATTTTGATGGTTTTGGAACACGTATAACTTTTCGTAATCTTTTTGGTGATGAGCCTGAAGGCAGAGCATTGTTTAAAAGGTAAATGACCTTTCATCATCTGCGAAACCATCCTCAACTTGGCCCGTGAGAACAGTCAATAGTCGAGGGAAACGCATTGCATTGCAAAAGCTGCTCTTGTTTGGTGCTGCTTAAAGAGACACATGACCTGAGTATGATGTAAATCTCTGGACAGAGCCGCGCTGGGATGGCCGCACCCCGACTCCCAAACAAGAAAAGCCAGCTGGTCAGCAGGCGGCCATCTGGAGCCTACATCGGAGGAGTGGACACCTAGATCGCCAGGGACCAGAAACGAGCCAGGGGAACTTCAGTGTCTGTTATTCCCCTGTTCTCCCTCAGGACAGGGATGGGTCAGGGCTGAAGGACTGAGGTGAACCACTCACAGGTCACAAGGGCTGTAACTAGAGCCAGATGTGCTGAGGGGACACAAATGACCGCACACACTCACAAACACACGAAACAGGCTGGGCCACCTCTCCTCACATCTGACAGGGATGTGTGTAGAAGGCTGTGACAGTAATTGAATAACCGTGTAACTGATGGTTATGGATAAAGACCTTCATGACCATAAAATAACCGTCAAAACGGTTTAAATAGGCTTACATCCATTTTGGGATTTTATTTTTATTAACTTTATTTTCATGTAGATAAAGTTGTCCTAATAGCAGGAGTGTGCTAATGATTTAAGCAATTGTTTTGCTAACTTAGTCTGTCTATTCAACTTTCTACATCTCCTCTCCTATGGCACTTTAGTAAAAATGATTTTATACAATGCACGTTTTCATTGCTTGCTAGTAAAGAAATAAATTGGTCAAGTTTTTTACATTTATTCAACAGCAGTCGAGAAGGTTGTTCTGGCTCTGAGGCCTATAATGAACTAATGTTGTGTCGTGGACAATGCGCCAATCCTCTCCAACCTGGCATGGTATAATTTGATACGGAATAGTTTCTTAATTTATAGACTAATCAATGCTGATCAGGCCCAGTTCTGGCTGATATGCCGCCCTAGCCGAGAAAGAAAAATTGCCGCCCTCCTATCCCTTCCAAGTAGAATAGTAGCCTAGGCTATACAGTGTCGGCCTGCAATGCATTTTTACGAATGCCCATGTGGTAGCCTTGTGTTTGAAAAACAGGCAATTTAATGTTAATCCCTGTCATTTGGTTATATTCATTTCTGTGAATGCATGTATTATTTACCGTTCTCACGCCTGCTGCGTGCAAAATGTAGGAAAGTGCCCATTTGGCAATGTCTGATTTCTTTCATAACTCAACACCTCCACCACTAATAAGCTGAGCTTCCCAGTAATTTTTTCTTCACCTCACACGATGTTAACGAAGTCTGTTTTTCTCACATCTATTGCAAAAGATAGTTCCTTAGTATTTGAAAAATCTTTCCAACACTCCCGGGCCTCTAATCACCAAGCCTCAGTGTGAAAGAGCAAAATATCATGATCTGAAAATTCCAAATATCCAGTGGAAACGTCATTAAACAAAGTAATCTGTCCCGAGCTCACTGGTGCGGAAAACTCTGAAGGCCCAGAATAAGCTAGTTGATACAATGTTTCAAGTCAGCTATCACCAGCTTCTGGCTGGACCCAGTTGATGATTTGATGCAATGTTGCACTTTACTAGCAATAGCTCAAGTCAAAGTGAGGCAGGGAGGTGGAGTAGAGAGATGAATGTGATAACCAGAATTTTCAACAGAATATTTTCTGTTTTTATTTGTCTGCTTTAGGCCTATGTATTTTACTTAGTTGACAATGGAAGTTATAGGCCTACTGCTGCACTGGCCCAATAGGCCATCTCTGAGTTCTATGCGTTCATTTCTTTAGCCGCCAACGGACCACAGCGTATCAATGTGTCCACATGGCAGAGGCTGGTGCTCTCGCCTTAGTTGAATTTGAACTTTTAGATTTTTTTGAATTTTACTTCATAATTTTATGATTAAACACGTGACAATGATTTTAGAAATAAAAATGTTATTGAAATGAAACTTTCACAATAATGCACATAATAAATAACTGTCATGCAGATCGGTAGAAATGGTAGGATAAATTGTAAGCTTCTCCAAACTTCCCCTGAAAAGAACCCGCATCAATCAAAGCCACCAGCATATGTCAGACACGAGCAAATATTTATCCTTTCCTTAAAACGTATGAAAAAACCTAGGCCTACCGTAGGCTTTCCGGATAGGCTGTAAGAGAATGAATTGACAAGGAAAGTATGAAGGCGACAGCTATGCTGTAGTATGAAGTTGACGACAATTAAAATAGCCTATTTATCAGTGACGCTGATTATTGAGGGTGAGTGTGTTGGAAAGATTTTTTTAAATACTGTAAGGAAATATAATAATCTGGATGTTGACTTACTGTGTGAGGTGAAGACAAAATGGCTGAGAAGGCCAGCTTATTAGTGGTGGCGAGTTTAGACAATCAGACATCCCCAAATGGGCACTTTCCTACATTTGACATTTGCGAGAAGCAGGCCAGGTACTTCTATGCATGCTCAGGCGCGTACGCATCGTCGACATTAACGAGACAGAGAAACCAGACACATGCTCATTGCTCACATGGAGTGCCTAAATAATGGTATGAAATAAACCAAAACGTGCTTCTCACAATTGTAGCAAACAACGTCTCCTCTACGAGAATGATAATGGTAAATAACTGTAATTAATACATGCATTAACAGTAATTAATGTAACCAAATGAAGAGGGATTAATGGTATATTTACTAGGCCTACTGGTGTCATATGTAATGGGGAATTGATAAAAAAACAATCAAAGGGCAAACAATTCACACAATGAATGCGGGAGACAGCTGAGCGCATGCATTCTGGAGAGAGATGCCATTCTTTGCCACCCCCCCCCCCATTCTTCTTGTTGCAACATCTTAAATTGTACTGAAGACACATTTATCTTCACATTTTAGATGCTTTTTACTGACAGCCGCAACTCAATCAGCTAGACATATTGCAACATGCGCTGCGCAAATTGCAGGCTTGCGAAGTGGGCATAGGCCTACTCATTTGTGACTTCAAACAATCCACAGCTGTTTTTTAAAAAGAAACCAATGATCCTCTGTGGCTAAGTTATGCTCTCTGGTGAAGTTTTTATTTTGACTGGAGTAATTATATAATTTGGGCAAAACATCAATTTCCTTTAGGGGAAGCCAGCACCCTAACTGTGCGCTGCGCACCCGCTAACTTTCATTTCCAATTCGCAAGAGGCTGAAACCAGAGATCTATATATAATGCTCATGAGATGCTCATGTCTCTAACAATGGGAGTCGTTGTCACAAAGGCGGGAAGGCAGCTATGATCCATTATTAATGTAATTTGTGTGCCGTTCAAAGAGTGAATGGGCAAGATTTGAAGGGGTGCCCGAAAGATGGCACCCTACACAGGACAATGTTTCCATTCACTGCCCTGGGGCGTTGGGATAATTTTTTAGGCCAGAGGAAGAGTGCCCCTTACTGGCCCTCCAACACCACTTTCAGCAGCATCTGCTCCTCTGACCAGGACCTACCCTGCTCAGCGGCAAGCCAGCAGTGGGATGCAGGGTGGTATGCTGCTGAATAGTTTCCTGTGTGTATCAAGAATGGTCCACCACCCAAGGACATCCAGCCAACTTTACATAACTGTGGGAAGCATTGGAGTCAACATGGGCCAGCATCCCTGTGGAACGCTTTTGACACCTTGAAGAGTCCATACCCCAATGAATTGAGGCTGTTACGAGGGTGGGGGGAGGGTGCGCAACTCAATATTAGGAAGGTGATCCTAATGTTTGGTATACTCTGTATGCCTATTCAGAAAGTTTCCTGAAATAGCCTGTCTGGACTCCATCTCTTTAAGATCGCGCCTGTCATGATTTCATCTTGTAAAAGCCTATTTTCAGTAGCTTAGGCTACATTATTTCTGTCATTTCGGCATCCTCTTTTTGAAGAACATATGCCAACGTTGTTGCGGGTCTTGCTTCCATTCAGCCACAAGACCATTAGTGAGGTCGGGCACTGATGTTGGGCGTTTAGGCCCAATCAAGTTCTGCCACACCGATCTCAACAAATAATTTCTGTATGGACCTCACTTTGCGCACGGGGACATTGTCATGCGGGAACAGGAAGGGGCTTCCCCAAACTGTAGCCACAAAGTTGGAAGCACATAATCGTCTAGAATGTCATTGTATGATGTAGCGTTAAGATTTCCCTTCACTGGAACGAAGGGGCCTAGTCTGGACCATGAGAAACAGCCCAAGACCATTATTCCTCCCCCACCAAACTTTACAGTTGGCACTGCATTTGGGCAGGTAGAGTTCTCCTGGCATCCACCAAATCCAGATTTGTCCATTGGACTGCCAGAGAACGCGTTTCCACTGCTCCAGAGCCCAATGGCGGCGAGCTTTACTCCACTCCAGCCGAAGTTTGGCATTGCGCATGGTGATCTAATGCTTGTGTGCGGCTGCTCGGCCATGGAAACTCATTTCATGAAGCTCCCGACGAACAGTTATTGTGCTGACGTTGTTTTAGAGGCAGTTTGGAACTCGGTAGTGAGTGTTGCAACCAAGGACAAATTATTTTTACGCGCTGAGCGCTTCAGCATTCGGCGGTCCCGTTCTGTGAGCTTGTGTGGCCTACCACTTCACGGCTGAGCCATTATTGCTCCTAAACATTTCCCCTCCACAATAACAGCATGGGTAGTTCTAGCAGAGCAGAACTTTGAAAGTCGCTGAGCTATTCAGTACGGCCATTTTACCTCCAATACTTGACTATGGAGATTGCATGGCTGTGTGCTCAATTTTTTTTTTATACACCTGTCAGCAACGGGTGTGGTTGAAATTGCCGAATCCAATAATTTGAAGGGGTGTCCAGACTTTCAGAAAGTTCCCATGCTTGAGGGCCAAGGAGACTTGAGACTTCTGCTGAAGCTTGTTTTTAATACTCTGAGCTGTTGAAATGAAAAACTATCAATCACGCTGATACACTTTTAAAAGGATATTCCTCAAATATTTGGTTGTAAAGGATACAGCGTGTGGGAAGGGAAAGTTAGTGTCTTTTGTTTCTGGCAGCTGGGAGCTGGGTTCATTGTTCACTATTGTGCAAGCGCTCAGGGAAATGGTGTTGGCTGGCGTTCAGCAGATTGAATAAGTCCTGTAGGTCGCTGGTGCATGTGGCTGGATCTAATATCACGGACCGTCTACCCGGGACAGGAACCACTGCCCTCAACCAGGTCCGCTTGAAACCCTGCCTGCCAGCCATCCCCTGGATGACCTAGTCTCTCACAGCCAAGCACACACACACACACACTCTCTGACTGTTGGAGGTGGAGTGACCGCTTGGTGTGTTTTCAAAAGGTTAACGCTTAGATCAGAAGACTTTTACAATGAAGTCTGCCTTAAAAGCCTTTTAACCAGTGTAATGGTTGTGGTGGTGTAGGATGAATGCAGGGTTTGGGTGGAGTTTTTATGGTGTTTCCTTGTAATAGGAGTCATGGTGGTGGGTGTCAGATCTTAGTGTAGATTTGAGCTGTCTGCTCAGCACCGCTCTGTAACACTGTAGCAGAGTAGCTGGGCTCACATTTCAGCTCTTCTGTCAGCATTACCACAGAGAAATGTAACCTGGGTATCATTTTCTGCTGGGCTTATTGTGTTGTGGACGTGCTGCTGCTTTGTTGTAACATCATGAATGAATCACCAGGTCATACATTGCATTAAATGCTCTTACACCACACATGCACACACAGGCCTGTGTTGTGAGGAGGGCTGCTGCATTAGGCATGCCATGCTGTGGGTCTCTGGTCTCATCCTGCCCACTGCCAACACCCCAGAGAAGGCTGCTGTAGCCACACTGATACTAACATCCTCCCTACTTGTTACACTGTCTCCCTATCTCTTTTCACACTCTCCACCTCTCTCCTCTTACCTCTCTCTCCCGCTCTCCACCTCTACTGGCCTTCTGTGTGACACTGTCCTCTATTCCACTCTCCCCTTCTCTTCCCTATCTACAGTATTGTTCTCTCCCCATCTCCCTGACACCTACAAGACTCACCCTCCTCATCTCTATATTCTGAACTTTACTCTTCTCTTTCTTTACTCTTCCCCCTCTTGTCCCCTATCACCTTCCCTCTCTGTTGATCATTTCACCTCCCTCCGACTCCTCCTAGTCACATCACACACATCACGCCATTACCTCCACACGCCACCGTACACTCACTAGACTTTGATTTGTTTTTCTATGGTTCCAGTAATGTCTTGGTATCGTGCCAACTCCACGGAAATCATTATTTTAGAGGACATTCGCTCCTGAGTACACCATCTGTACAGTAGTTTATTTTATTCAGTGTTTATTTTTAAAGTGTTTGATGTCTTAGTGCCTTGTCGTGCAGTCATCAGACTGCCGTATTAAAGCTGGCAACTTAGTCAGGATGCAACTTGATTCTGTTCCTCTGAATTCTCATTACATTTCACTAGAAAGCTTTGAAATTGTTTTGATCTTGACTGCACAGTGACTCACAAGAAAGACAGGAACACAGTCACTAAACATACCAGTAAAAACAGCTTGTATGATCTAGGAGGCTGTATGTCTGTTGCTGTGGGGTAGCGTACGTGGGAGGGTGGGTGTTTGTGTCTGTCTTGGTCTTTTTACAGTATCTGTTGCAGTGATGCATTTGACTGCATGTGAATATTTTATTATCAGAGATGCAGGTTTTACATGAAGGGACCACAGCCAAGCAACCCCCCACCACCCTTTGTTTCATCAGTTGTTAATGAAAGTTGACTCTCCACTCCATATGAGCAAATTGCTTTGACTGTTCTCATTCCCTGTTTTGATTTTATTTGTGAAATACACTCAACTTAGCTATGACAGCAATATATTTAGATTACTTTGCGATTGTCTGGGCTTGCTAGCAGTAGCCAATAGCTAGCCAGCCAGCAGCCCTGGGTGGAGAATTGCACCCTGGGAGTTAAAATGCACTCTGGGAATCGTAGTATGCTGTGTAAAATCCATTGAATTTCTATGGCGTGTAGACTATTGCAATAAAGAAGCTTCAAAAATGAGCTTCAGAGTTTTTGTTTCGGAACTAAACTATTCATTTAATACAATAAATGATTTAGCTGTAATGAAAAATGAATCTTAGGTTTAATGAATGTAATTTGACCAAATATTATGGCCATGAGAAAATTAACCCTGATATGTATCAAATTACAAAAATATAATTTAATACGGATGTAATTAAATGTGTAATTATTGTCTCAGATATGATTTTTCATAAGGAAAATGTATATTCTTCTGTTAATATGGTGTTTTATTTTTTAAGAAGTTATAATAGAAGATATATTTGAGTTTTTCTAGCTGTTATCAACATATTGTTAAATGTTTTAAAAATTAAAGCCCTATGGGTATTCTGACTTTAGCTAATATGTTTTTTTTTGCCGTGGTATGTCTTCGGTATCGTTTCCGTATCAAGTATTGGAATACAAACCTGGTATCAGTATTGAAGTCAAAATTCTGGTATTGTGACGTCACAAATATTTTTTTGTGGTTATGACAGTTATATTATTTTCATGACAATCTTCATCCATAACCATTGGTTACACAGTTAGGGCTGGCACAATTACTGTATATCTGGGTCTGAAGCTGGTTTGGCTGAGAGGGCAACACCACAGACTAGGACAGAAAGCTAGCGAGGTTATAATTGGTAGGCCTCAGTTCTCTTTCTCTCTCTCTCTGCTCTCTCTGAGAGACTCCGACTGCAGCCTTTCTCTGGAAGTCCAGCTCCCTTCCATTCCTCGACTTGCTAGTACACGAAGTAGACCACAAGGCCTGCAACTACGGTGCATGTGAAATAGCTGAGCAATGCCTGCGAGGGAGCTTTCCCAACCGGTGGGGTCAGTCCTCACTCCACACAGCCAAGTCAGTCGGCCTCCCGCTGCTCTGCAGGCCCATAACATTCTCCCCTCGGACGCAAAACCTGCTCTCGACAAACACACTGAGACTGTGAGCTGCTCAGCTGAGGCCAGAGAAACCTCTCATTCTCTGTATCAGTTTGGCTTGTTTGCCTATTTTATAACCACTGCTTCTTTGGAAGTCAAACTTCGACTGTAGGTTGAGCAATAAGTTAGCTTACAGTAAACAGAGGCTGATGAGTCATCAGGGTACAGTAAGTGTAACAGTCCTGCTTCCGTCCCTCTCCTTGCCCCAACCTGGGCCTAACAAGAAACCCTCTGAACACATCGACAACAGTCACCCACCTATCGCTCCACAAATGCCGCTGCCCTTGCAGAGCAAAGGATACAACTTCTTAAAGGTCTGTGACGACACCGATTTGAAACGCTACTAGTGTGCACTGCTAACTAGCTAGCCATCACACATGCATATTAATGCACACTTGTACATGTGTGAAATAGGACAAATATAAGCACCCACCAAATTATGATGATTATTATTTCACACCAGTTACATAAGCAGATTTCTGTTTGCATGTTCAAGTTCAGCCCCGGAGGAGGATGGTGAAGTGTGTTTCATGAAGGTTTGATGTTGGAGGATGAGTGTGAATTCCTCTGATGACTGAGAAAATGGTGTAAATGTGCATTCAATGCTGCCTTTTAATGGGGGTGCTGGGCCTGCACATTCAAATACTCCAACACCATCCCTTAATTGGTTAGTGTTTTGATCCAAATGTGTCAATTACAGTAGGTGTTGGAGCTTTTGAATGTGCAAGCCCTGCTTTATTATATTACTGACTACAATAGTCTCTGAGTGGTGTTAAGGGTTTAAGTTTTGGTTGGCCCTCCTGACATCTCTCACTGCTGAGCAGGAGGGTGGCTGGGGGCCAATAGTGACCTGTGACCCTGAAGCAGTTGTCATGGTGACCGGCTGGCTGGCCGCAGGGCTCAGAGTGGGGGTGAACCCTTGGGGACAGAATGGAATGTTCCCCCCTGTGGGGTGACTGACCTGATGTGCCTGTACAGCACACTCCAAGTCTGAACACCACAACCTCTCAAAACACACACTACAATCACTGCCAAGAACTTTGTTCACAATGGTCTAGTACCCTGGACAAGAACATCATGTCACCGTTTTAAATAAGTAAATAAATAATCCTTTATTTAACCAGGAAATCCACATCGATATTGACATCTCTTTTTTTTAAGTGAGTACTGGAGTTTATTTGTCTATGGTCTGCTGCTTTGACTGTGTCTCTTGTTTTCTGTTCTTGGACGTTGTCTGCTGATGAGGGGTGTCAGGTGAGGAGGCTCAGTGTTTGGCTGCTGTCTGGAGGAGAGTCTGCCAGGTGGCTCTGTGTGCTCAAGAGGACATTGAACACATCCTGTCACCGCTAAGGAAGGCTCTGCTCTGCCACCCTGCCCCAGGCTCCATATCCCGCTGCCATGGTGTTTGGCAGAGCGGCAGGCTTTACATTTAGACTACTGCTGGGAAGACACCTGATTCCAGTACTCCTGAGAGACAGTAGAGCGTTTGGCTTGACTGAGTTAACAGTATGCACACACAGTCCTATCCAATCCCCACACCTCTGTGATTTTACAGGGACAAAAGCAACATGAGCGCAACTCCTGTATTGTTTTAGTGATTCAGTGCCTGCTCGCTTTAGCTGGGCTGTGCATCTCATTTATGCGTGCTCATGTCCTGGTTCGCGCCTGTGTCTGCCTTGCATCCTGGAAACAGTGTGTCTGATTGGTTTATTTGACGTTGGGCCCAATTCCGAAGTCGGTGACATCGATCTGAAATACACCCATGTTATTAGTGTTCAGTGGGCTCCTCATAGACACTCAGTGTAGATGATGAGACTGGGGTTGTCCTCTGCTGTGCCGCCGCTCTCTGTATGAATAATTTTGTGTACCTCTCCTCTCCTCCCCACACATCTCCCGTTGCCTGAATTATTTGGTTGGATGAATTTATTTATTCATTCCGGCTGCTGAGAGAGAAACTCTGTGTGGAAATCAAAACAAAATTGACCCAAATATGCTGGAAATGCAAATGTTTTTTCACCCCGAGATGAGAAATGTGTTGATTCTCTCGGAAATAGCAATAGCGAGGTCAAGTCCTGTACCATTATCGCCCATCACTCTACCGGTTGGATGAAGCCTCTTTCATTTTAGTTTGATGAACAGTCATTCCACTCCTACCTGGCTTGTGAACCAGCAAGCAACCCATTAGAGGCGCTTCCTAACCATTGCACGGCTCTAAAACATCCCTGATGTTTACCCAGTATGGAACTGTTAGACTAATGATCAACCAATATGGACACTGTGCTATGCATCGTGGTTGCCCAGTGCACAAGAGGAGCAGAGCAGTCTGTCAGTTTGGTCTAGTTTCCCCTGCAGCTCAGTCTATAGGCCTACACTCCCAACCAACACCTCCCCATCACCTGGCCCTCCTTCCCTTCCTGGTCTCTGACAAGGGTTAATAGCCTAATTGTATTAACCAATCAGACCTCTTTGACAGTTGGCCTCAATTGTTTCATGAATGTGAGACAACCAGAGCATATGTTTTATCTGCAGGCCGTGTGTGTGTGGCTTATGCATTTTTTCAGTGTGTGTGAGTCTGCATACATTTTGTCTGTGTGCGTGCGTGTGTGTGCGCCCAGCTCTCTAGATCAGTTATCTTACATTGTGGGATTGATTGTGTTAATCCTACTGTGAATGTCAGTCAGTCAGGCAGGTGTTCCACAAAGAGCTTCCCCATGCAGTGTCCTTCAGATCCAGCCCTCATTGTGCCCTGGCTAAGAGCTGGAGTTCCCATCACACCCTCTGGTACCCAGGGAAATGATCCTGTACTTAAAATATGTCCTTTTATTTCCTCCTACAGATAAATCTCCAGAAAGTGCTTCTTGAAAATGACCCTCGCTTATCTATAGAAACACTATTTCCTGGAGCTTTTTTTTGCCAACAATGTGTGATTTAATGCCACCCTATTTGATATCTATTACAGTTTTGACTTTGGGGAGGGACTGGCGAATGCTGGGCCAACAATCCTATCCGGTGTGAGAGAACAGCCTGAACATAATACTAGAGGTCGACCGATTTAATCGGAATGGCCGATTTTAATTAGGGCCGATTTCAAGTTTTCATAACAATCGGAAATCGGTATTTTTGGACACCGATTTGGCCTATTTATTTATTTATTATTTTTTTACACCTTTATTTAATCTTTATTTAACTAGGCAAGTCAGTTAAAAACACATTCTTATTTTCAATGACGGCCTAGGAACAGTGCGTCGTTCAGGGGCAGAACGACAGATTTTTACCTTGTCAGCTCGGGATTCAATCTTGCAACCTTACAGTTAAATAGTCCAACGCTCTAATCACCTGATTACATTGCACTCCACGAGGAGCCTGCCTGTTACGCGAATGCAGTAGAAGCCAAGGTAAGTTGCTAGCTTGCATTAAACTTCTAAAAAAAACAATCAATCAATCATAATCACTAGTTAACTACACATGGTTGATGATATTACTAGTTTATCTAGCGTGTCCTGCGTTGCATATAATCGATGCGGTGCGTATCGTTGCTCCAAAGTGTACCTAAACATCAATGCCTTTCTTAAAATCAATACACAGAAGTATATATTTTTAAACCTGCATATTTAGCTAAAAGAAATCTAGGTTAGCAGGCAATATTAACCAGGTGTAATTGTGTCACTTCTCTTGCGTTCATTGCACGCAGAGTCAGTGTATATGCAACAGTTTGGGCCGCCTAATTTGCCAGAATTTTACGTAATTATGACATACCATTGAAGGTTGTGCAATGTAACAGGAATATTTAGACTTATGGATGCCACCCGTTAGATAAAATACGGAACGGTTCCGTATTTCACTGAAAGAATAAACGTCTTGTTTTCGAGATGATAGTTTCCGGATTCGACCATATTAAAACTTCTTATGGCTGCAATCCCGCTAACGGGATCGATATGACAACAGCCAGTGAAAGTGCAGGGCGCCAAATTCAAACAACAGAAATCTCATAATTAAAATTCCTCAAACATACATGTGTCTTATCATTTTAAAGGTAATCTTGTTGTTAATCCCACCACAGTGTCCGATTTTTCAAATATGCTTTTCAGCGAAAGCACTACAAACGATTGTTAGGTCACCACCAAACCACAATAAGCACAGCCATTTTTCCAACGAAAGATAGCTTTCACAAAAAGCAGAAATAGAGAAAATGAATCACTAACCTTTGATTATCTTCATCAGATGACACTCATAGGACTTCATGTTACACAATACATGCATGTTTTGTTTGATAAAGTTCATATTTAAATAAAAAAATCTGAGTTTACATTGGCGCGTTACATTCACTAGTTCCAAAAACATCCAGTGATAGTGCATAGCCACATCGTTTCAACAGAAATACTCATCATAAATGTAGATGATAATACAAGTTATACACATGGAATTATAGATATACCTCTCCTTAATGCAACCGCTGTGTCAGATTTCAAAAAAACTTTACGGAAAAAGCAGATCATGCAATAATCTGAGACGGAGCTCAGAACAATAGCCAAATTAGCCGCCATGTTGGAGTCAACAGAAACCAGAAATTACATGATAAATATTCCCTTACCTTTGATGAACTTCAACAGAATGCACTCCCAGGAATCCCAGGTCCACAATAAATGCTTGATTTGTTCGATAATGTCCGTTATTTATGTCCAATTAGCTACTTTGGTTAGCCCGTTTGGTAAACAATTCCAAAGTCACAAAGCGCGTCCACTATAACGTGACGAAATGTCCAAAAGTTCCGTAACAGTCAGTAGAAACATGTCAAACGATGTATTGAATCAATCTTTAGAATGTTGTTAACATACATCTTGAATAATGTTCCAACCGGAGAATTACATTGACTTCAGTTGAGCGATGGAACGGGGCTGCCTCTCACGTGAACGCGCGTGTTCAATGCGTGGTCACCTTATGGCAGTGGTGAATCATTCCTGTCTCCTTCGGCCCCCCTTCACATTAGAGTCATCAGACAAAGTTCTATTGACTGTTGACATCTAGTGGAAGCCGTAGGAAGTGAAAACTCATCCATATCTCGCTGTAATTTCAATGGGAGCTTGGTTGAAAATCTACCAGCCTCAGAAAAAATCCAAACAGGAAGTGGAACTTCTCAGGTTTTTGCCTGCCATATGAGTTCTGTTATACTCAGACATATTTCAAACAGTTTTAGAAACTTCAGAGTGTTTTCTATCCAATACTACTAATAATATGCATATATTAGCAACTATGACTGAGGAGCAGGCCGTTTACTTTGGGGACCTTTCATCCAAGCTACTCAATACTGCCCCTGCAGCCATAAGAAGTTAATGACCTAAGGCTCGTATGTCTGTGTGTTATTATGTTATAACTAAGTCTATGATTTGATAGAGCAGTCTGACTGAGCGGTGGTAGGCAGCAGAAGACTCGTAAGCATTCATTCAAACAGCACTTTCCTGCGTTTTGCCAGAAGCTCTTCGCTGTGCTTCAAGCCTATCAACTCCCGAGATTAGGCTGGTGTAACCGATGTGAAATGGCTAGCAAGTTAGCGGGGTGCGCGCTAATAGCGTTTCAAACTTCACTCGCTCTGACACTTGGAGTAGTTATTCCCCTTGCTCTGCATGGGTAACGCTGCTTCGAGTGTGGCTGTTTTTGTTGTGTTCCTGGTTCAAGCCCAGGTAGGAGCGAGGAGAGGGATGGAAGCTATACTGTTACACTGGCAATACTAAAGTGCCTAAAAGAACATCCAATAGTGAAAGGTTAATGAAATACAAATGGTATAGAGAGAGAGAGTCCTATAATAACTACAATCTAAAACGTCTTACCTGGGAATATTGAAGACTCATGTTAAAATGAACCACCAGCTTTCATATGTTCTCATGTTCTGAGCAAGGAACTTAAACGTTAGCTTTCTTACATGCCACATATTGCACTTTAACTTTCTTCTCCAACACTTTGTTTTTGCATTATTTAAACCAAATTGAACATGTTTCATTATTTATTTGAGACTAAATTGATTTTATTGATGTATTATATTAAGTTAAAATAAGTGTTCATTCAGTATTGTTGTAATTGTCATTATTACAGATTCTAATCGGTATCGGCTTTTTTTGGTCCTCCAATAATCGGTATCGGCGTTGAAAAATCATAATCGGTCGACCTCTACATAATACCCTGTCACTTACACCTCCAGTCGATCATCATCTCCTGCTTCTGTCTCCGCTAGGGGGGTCATCAAATTACCCCAAGGCCCATCCGCTCTCACTGTTCTGTCACTGTAATGTTGTCTCTCCCCGTCTCTCTGTAGATGGAGGGGTAATACACTGAATCATCCAAATAGAGAAATGGGTCTCTGTCAGCGTCTCCGTTTGTTGGAGTGTGTTTTGGCTCACTCAGATTGCGTACAAGTGGTTTCAATGCTGAGTAGGATTATGAGTTGGATTAGTTTTGACAACTTGTTTTGAAGACCAGACACAAACATGAGATCACATACAGTGTGGCAGATGAATAAGCTACTACATGTTTTGTACATGTAGAGAAGTCTTCTACAATCCATCTGGTGACTGGAACTTGTAGGACCAACAGATCTGATGTGAGTAATCTTAAGCCTTTTCAATTTCCTCACTGTCTGTGGCAGGGAAGTTCAGGTTTCGAAATGTTTTACTTTAGATTTTGACACCCCAAACATCCAATATTGTTGTACATAAACGAGCATAATGTTTTAAGTCTAGCAGCTATTCTACCCCCGCCCCGCTTAACAAAGACCACACCGTTCAAGATTTGATCATAAACTGATTTTATCGTTGCAGCTTTGTCTCCATGGGAACGGGAGTAACTAACAGTCTTGGAAAGCCCGTCTCCCATCTGTTGTGTATTGGGGCAGTGTGGACAACTTTCTTTTGTCCAACTTTTCCTTCCTTCTGCCCATTTTTTACTTACAGTGCAGTCAGAGGGAACACAATGACGTGAGCGGCTCTTGGAGAGGGAGGATCACACATTGTAATGTGGGCGTAGCCGCGTGCCTTGGCAGCAGTGGAGTGGATGGACGGGGGGGGTTGGTGGGTGTTACTCCATTTTATGTTGACTCTGTTCACCTGCAGTCAGAGGGCCACCTGGGATTGAGATGGTGGAAAGACTAATGAAGATGGGTCATGTGGAGAAATGGAGAAAAGGAAGGGTGCTGATGAGAGAAACTGAGGAAAGGACAGACTTTTAAGACACTGCATACCTGTATATGCAATTGTTGGATTGGAGGGTGTTGGCTAGGGCCATTCCCCCCAGAAATGTCCGGGAACTTGCAGGTGCCTTGGTGGAAGAGTGGGGTAACATCTCACAGCAAGAACTCATGGACTGCACCAGATTTGCCAGGAGGAGATGCACTGCACTACCTAATGCAGCTGGTGGCCACACCAGATACTGACTGTTGCTTTTGTTTTTGACACCCCCCTTTGTTCAGGGACACATTATTCCATTTCTGTTAGTCACATGTCTGTGGAACTTGTTCAGTTTATGTCTCAGTTGTTGAATCTTGTTATGTCCATACAAATATTTACACATGTTAAGTTTGAACTAAACTCAGCAAAAAAAAGAAACGTCCTCTCACTGTCAACTGCGTTTATTTTCAGCAGTCACATTTAGTCTGGGTCTGCATTGGCATCCATCACTTAGTTTGAGCTCCTTAGCGACTCGCTGGAGGAGAGCGGTAGAGAGACCGGGCCTAGTCTCACAGGCTAACTGTTTCTCACTAAGGACAAAGCTGCTTTTAAACTGCTTTTAATTCCCAGGGTGACTGTGACACTTCTGGAGAGCCCTCTGGAAAGTCTATTATAGCTTGTCCAGGAAGGGGGACCAGTTTTAGCTCCCCAGCGTAGGAGCAGTAAGAGAGGTAACCTACCCCTCTGAGGGGATGGGGACAGGACTACTGCTTTAGAGAATTGTTAGAGGCTGTTAAGTCTCTTCCCTCAGAGGGCCCAGTGCTGCTTCCATGTTTCTGTTCTAATCCTGTTCTGTATATCCTCCTGCTCTACTCTTGGAAAGTGTGAGGCGACAGAAGGGAGAGCGGAGAGCTATAAATAGATCCAGGAGTTGATCTCATTAGCCTCTGGTCTCCCCGGCCTATCATGACTGAACCCACCTGAGAGTTGGCCCGCTCGGCTCTGTGTCGTGTGATAGGAGGGGAAATGAAGTGCAACCCTGGAGAAGGAATGGGAGCCATGAATAATGAACGAGTTCATCAGGATGGCTTTAATGGCTTCTGGTTTAAGAGGTAGGGTACAGTTGCCATGGATATAGTGACCAGAACCATTCTACTCCTTCTATCCACACACACAGTGCAGAACTCACTGTAGTGCCCTTACTTGCTAGTACCTCTGTCAGCATCGTTGCCCTCTTGTGTGCAGTAAAGTTAACCTTTTAAAATGTTTTTGGAATGTTGAACACTCCAGGCCACAATGACAAGTGATCAAACTGTGACACTGTTAGTGTATTTTAAAACACTCTGGTTCCACTGGCATTGCTGTGACTCACTCCTGCATTCATATTATCCCTCATGTTTATTCATCAACACACATTAATTCTGTTGAACCCAGAAGCATGTATAGCATTATGCTGTGTGTGTGCAGTCCCGGGTGGTACTCTCTCCATGCATGTCTACACACACAATGTCATTTGTGCCAGCGCTATAATTTCCTTGTTGCTGTGGGACGTGGCGGGCTGCTCCGTGGTAATGCAGAGAAGAGCCTCGGCCTCGTCTCAGATTAGATTTAGCGCTCCCTCACAGAGACCTGAGCAATCATCCAGCCTGCCATGCCACTGATAGGGCCAGCTCCCTGGTGTCAGAGCCTGATGTCCTCTCTCTCTCTGAGCAGGGTAATGTGTTACTGGCTCAGGTTTAATGAAATAGAATTCCAGACCTGCCAAAGTTTGAGCTTGCCCACCAGGCTGCATGAGAACATACACATTTGAATAGATTATTTCTGCTCAGGGCGGATATGATTGCAATGAGGGTGACCTTTCATGTCCACAAGCATAAACAAGTGATGCAGAGCAGCTAGACTGACTTCCAAAATAAAGATTTGTAAGGCAGTCTGGGAATTGCCAATATTATCACAATACTTACTGTAGGTGCCGATATGTATTGAGATTTTCACGATTAAAATGTGCAGTGCATTCAGAATGTATTCAGACCCCTTGACCTTTTCCACTTATTCTAAAATTGATTAAATTGTATTTTTTCCTCATCAATCCTAACACAATAACCCATAATGCCAAAGAAAAAACAGGGTTTTAGAAATGTTTGCAAATGTATTAAAAACAAAACACTGAAATGTCACATTTACATAAGTATTCAGACCCTTTACTCAGTACTTTGTTGAAGCACCTTTGGCAGTGATTACACCATCGAGTCTTCTTGGGTATGATGCTACACGCTTGGCACACCTGTATCAAGCTTTGTCAGGTAGGATGGGTAGCGTTGCTGCACAGCTACTTTCAGGTCTCTCCAGAGATCTTCTATCGGGTTCAAGTCCAGGCTCTGGCTGGGCCACTCGGGGACATTCAGAGACTTGTCCCGAAGCCACCCCTGCGTTGTCTTGGCTGTGTGCTTAGGGGTGTTGTCCTGTTGGAAGTGGAACCTTTTCCCCAGTCTGAGGTCCTGAGCGCTCTGGGGCAGGTTTTCGTCAAGGATCTCTCTGTACTTTGCTCTGTTCATCTTTGCCTCGATCCTGACTAGTCTCCCAGTCCCTGTAGCTGAAAAACATCCCCCCACAGCATGATGCTGCCACCACCATGCTTCACTGTAGGGATGGTGCCAGGTTTCCTCCAGAAGTGACACTTGGCATTCAGGCCAAAGAGTTCAATCTTGGTTTCATCAGACCAGAGAATCTTGTTTCTCATGGTCTGAGAGTCTTTAGGTGCCACATTTTCATACTTGAGTAAAAGTAAAGATACCTTTTTAAAAGAAAATGACTCAAGTGAAAGTCACCCAGTAAAATATTACTTGAGTAAAAGTGTTTGATTTAAATGTCCTTAAGTATCAAAAGTAAAAGTATAAATCATTTGAAATTCCTTATATTAAGCAAACCAGACGGCACAATTTTATTTTTTATTTTTTTATTTACAAATTGCCAGGGGCACACTACAACACTCAGATGTCATTTACAGATGAAGCATTTGTGTTTAGTGAGTGTGCCAGATCAGAGGCAGTAGGGATGACCAGGGATGTTCTGTTAATAAGTGTGTAGACCATTTTCCTGTCCTAAGCATTCAAAATGTAACAAGGGCTTTTGGGTGTCATGGAAATTGTAAAAAGTCATTTTTTTAAAGGAATGTAGTGAAGTTAAAGTTGTCAAAAATATAAATAGTAAAGTACAGATACCCCAAAAAACTTTAGTACTTTCAAGTATTTTTACTTAAGTACTTTCCACCACTGTCTGGAGGTCTGTCAGTGACCATTGGGTCTTTGTCACCTCAGTGACCAAGGCCCTTCTCCCCAGATTGTTCAGTTTGGCCGGGCGGCCAGCTCTAGGAAGAGTCTTGGTGGTTCCAAACTTCTTCCATTTAAGAATGATGGAAGCCACTGTGTTCTTGGGGATATTCAATGCTGCAGAAATGTTTTGGTACCCTTCCCCAGATCTGTGCCAACACAATCCTGTCTCGGAGCTCTACGGACAATTCCTTCGACCTCGTGGCTTGGTTTTTGCTCTGACATGTACAGTCAACTGTTGGACCTTTTTTATATAGACAGGTGTGTGCCTTTCCAAATCATGTCCAATCAATTGAATTTACCACAGATGGACTCCAATAAAGTTGTAGAAACATTTCAAGGATGATCAATGGAAACAGGATGCACCTGAGCTCAATTTGGAGTCTCATAGCAAAGCATCTGAATAATTATGTAAATATGGTATTTCTGTTTTTAATTTAAGAAAATTGCAAAAATGTCAACCTGTTCACTTTGTCATTATGGGGTATTGTGTGTAGATTGATGAAAAATATTAATTTCATCCATTTTATAATTAAAAAAAATATTTGACCTTTATTTAACTAGGCAAGTCATTGTAAATAAGAATATATTAACTGACAGCCTAGGAAAAGTGGGTTAACTGCCTTGTTCAGGGGCAGAACGACAGATATTTACCTTGTCAGCTCGGGGATTCTAACGCTCTAACCACTAGGCTGCGTGCCGCCCCAGAATAAGGCTGTAATGTAACAAAATGTGGAAAAACTCTAAGGGTCTGAACTTTCCGAATGCACTGTATTGCGGTTCATTTTTGTCAAGATAAAAGTGCTATTAACAGTTGTCTCACTATTTAAAAAGATGGAGAAGAAGCTATAGGATGAAAAATACTGTAGTTCTGACGCAGGTACAGCTGACCAGCGCTAGCTAATGCTACCTACCTACTGAGTTAGAGTATCGATATAATATTGCAATATGTAACTGTATGGATTTTCCCCCCTATTACTATTGGTGGGTGACTTGATATGGTTGCGACTGCGAGGGAGGTTTTTTTTGTGTTAGATGTGTGGCTGTGATTATATAAAGGACTCTTCGGGCCGACTCCTTTAGATTTCATGCACCATGCTTGTTATATCGAAGGTTCTTTGAGTCCCTACTTCAGGCGTTCCTTTCCTCTTTTTTGATTTTAATGAAAAACATGTGCAAATCTCAGACAGAATTGCACAGCAAGAGAAGAAAAAGTCTGTTCCTCTTCAGATACTCTGCTGTTTTCCAGTCTCTCGTAAAGTAGGCCAATGGCGTGGTGGGGAGTGTTTGTGTAGTGGGGGGTGGTAGTCTTTGTAGGGTACGATTATGGTATATTTGTACTGTAGGCCAGGGGGGATAGCTAGTCTGTAGGATTTTAGATTCTATTTAGATAATTTTGTATACATTTTGTAAACTGTAGTCACTCAGGTTGCGCTGGGCAAAGTAGAGCTGTTTAGCAGACCCATTCTGAGCCTGTGAGGCTACATGAAATTAACCCCCCCGAATCTCAGAAGGGGTTATTAGTGACTAAGTCTAGTCCACATATGAACATTCCAGACAGGCTCTTATTATATTACCTGCCCATTTAATATCAGTCACCACCACTGGGCCCGGTAGAGCTGATCCCCATTGAAGGGGCTGTGTGCTGGGAACTGTCTGCCAGGTGTGCTGGTGTAATCTCTCGTGGACAGATTCTCGTGGACAGAGGGTTTTCATCATTGATTATTTGGATGAATCAGGATTGGGTGAAGGCGGTGCTTAAACTGATGCATTGATTTTCAAGCCTGTGTTCGGATGATAAGCGGATTCCACAGCCACAAAGGCAAAAATTCATCCACAAAATATTTGCTTTTTGGCCATTTATCAACACATGAAATTAGTGGAAGGGAGGGGTTTGGACGAGAGTTTCCGTTTGCGAGGGAGGAAACTTTGCTGCCTAATCACAATTGTTAATGGCATCCCCCCCCAGAAGTAAAACAAGAAATGACAAACTTTCACAGTATAATTTTACTTCTGGGTAACCAAGATTGATTGTGGTGTGCTTGCGGCGAGGTAGTTGTGTGTGTAGTGGTCCGGCACTTCTCAATGGAACTGGTTTAGTTGGTGTCATGTCTCCTTTGGACCTGTGTGCAGGTGTTTGCGTGGGTGGTAATGTTTGTTGGGTGGTAGTGTTTTGGATTTTGTGTGTGTGTGTGTGTGTGTGCGCGCGCCCCCCCTTTACTGCAGCTTGTTAACTCGCTGATGCACAGGCCCCGTTAATGGGGCGTCTCGGCAGAAGTAGCCCTGCATCTTTTCCTACTGCCTAGAGTAAATATTAGCTTTCCTCTGGCCACATGCTCTATCCTCATGTCTCTTCTCCTGTCTGAAGCACTTCATCCTCACTGGGTTCACAAGCTGAGAGAAAAAAGTATAACATCTGTCCTGTTTGATTGTTAGTATAATGCACCACACACACACACTCCCATATTACGAAACGTATTTATGTCCCCTATTTGGAGAAAGTATTTTTAGTGTGTATTCTTCTTAGAGCTTCTCACTACTGCATGGACATGAAAAAGTTCAGCCTAGATAACAGAACCTCCGATGCAGACTTCAGTTGCAAGAGGAGTATTATTTGTTTTCATGCTTGAAAAGCCAGGGCACTGAATGTTTATTTTTCAGATATTGCTAAGATGGTTCGCCGTCAAGCTGTTACATGAAAGTCATGATTAGATTTTTGGAGCTCTAGAAATAGTGATTCCATTTTATCAACAAGCAGATTAAAAACAAAGGGAAACCAAGCCATGTTTCTTAGTTATTTACTTGGAGGAAACATTGAATTCATAGTAGCAGCATGAAGCCATATGTGTGTCTTTTCTGTCCGCCTGGCTCTTTACGCTGAAAAAGTGTGGTGGAACGGATACCATTTCATTTTTTAAATTGAATTATTTCCATTCTCAACCCCTTCACACATGCTCACACACATGCGTACATTTGCAGTCTATTATTTAAACATTGCACCGTAGGACTCAATGACTGAAATTGCATGTTAATTTTGAACAGCAATAACTTTCCATTCTCATATCTGTGCTGCACGCTGCCTCTGTTCCCAAGGCCAACGACGGTCCAGCGTTTCTATAACGTTTGTCTTGCTTAAATGGGTCCTGGGGAGTGTGACTTAATTAAAAGCTTAAATGATATTCCCTCCTAGTGAACACTAGGATTAGTTTTTCCTGTGGCTACTGAGCTACACTCCACCAGCTCTCCTCTGTTCATAGAAAGTCTGTTTTCTCTTTGGTGATTTGAATTGTTGAACAGACTTCAACATGTTTTGTGCAAGCTCCATTGAATTGTGACCTCCGTCTAACCATTTCAACTGTCAAAAAGACAAAGGCTTTTTAGATTTAATTACGTTTTTGATTGAGGCCATTGTGTGGCTTTATAAAACTGTCTTACATTTTCTCTGATTCACCTTTAAAATGGAACTTTCACTCCATCTGGATATTTCTCCAGGGAATGTAGCGTGGACCTCTAAGGACAGTTTTTCATTGTGCCAAAACATCTCAATAGACCAGCTATTATTCTCAATACTGTTGAATTTCAGACTTGTACGGAATGTTAACGCTCGATACAGCAGTCAACTGGTCAAATCTGGTCGAGATGATAACTTTTGTGGGAAACACACCTGTGCATCCCACAAGTTAACTCACTATACTGGCACAACATTAAATGGAAATATTTAGTGTTTTTTTCTACCAATTCTCCATTAGGGTATGCCGGCTGTAAATCAATATATTGATGTACAACATCAACAAATTGAAACAAATCATGTTTTGTTACAGCCCCATTCACCATGAGGCCTGCTGAAAAGTAGTGTTGATAGTTGGAGTACTCGGCGCTTTGAAATAGACTGGACCATCTCTCCTAAAGTACAGATGGTCACATTAATCTGTGAAGTGTTGCTTGGTCATGGAATATTCTAAACATGGTTTTGTATAAACTTTAATTTACAATCCAAAATGGGTAAATCATGTTTGAGTTGTCACAAAGTCAGTATGCTCATTAAAAAAGTATTTAACACTCTGGGCCTTTTGTGAATTTCCCTTACATTACAACTGTCACCTCTGTACAATTTAGAGTATTCTCACACCGTTCTTAATGGTCTTGGACTGTTTGTTCAGTGTTTGTGCGAGGCCAGCTGTTTGAGCCCTCAAAGGACCAGTCAACTTTAACCTTTGACCTTTACTCACCCCCTAACTATAATGCCCTTGAAAACACTATGCACTTCAACATTGGAGGACGATGTATTGTCAGTTATTTAAAACGTGTGTTGAGTCAAGTTGCCTTTATGCAAAGTTTCCCCTTATCACTTGACTGGCCACTGTGTTCCAAAGCACAACACTGGTGATGTAGAAGAGTCCCATCTGCTGAGTTGTCAGGTGCTCAGCCGTATTGATCTGGCTGTAATTGATTATGATAGTCTGAAGATAAAGGCTTCTGTTAAACCGTGGCTGTGCTTTTGCAGGGCCCTGTAATTGCATATGCACGCTGTCCCTGTGCTTATCTCCCTGCTTTCTCCCAGCACCATACAGCTCGGTCAGCTTAAAGACCTCAGCAGCACGGCGAGTTATGCCTCCAAGGACACTCCTCATCAACACCAGAGACTGACAGCCTCTGCAGTAGTTGTGCTACAACACTGTAAACTTTTACACACCGATCAACTCCATAAACTACACTGGTACTCCTGCTGCTGGGGGTAAAGGGATGTCCTGTCCTCCGCTTAAACTTAAATAAACCCAGTGGGTTTGGTTACACGACATGCTAACAGATTGGGTGCGTGTGTGTGTGGCTGCCAGTGGGCTCCCACCCTCACCCCCAAACCATTGACCACCACGAATTGGAACACTTATGTTTTACCCGCAACTATACACACAACAGTTTCTAAATACTTTGGCCAGAGTTTAGTTATTATTTGGTTGCTGCAGTTATTGTCATTAAAATGCCAACATTTTGTCACCCAAGTCTTATCTAAGTCAGTTGTTCTTGTCAGCGCTATTAAATCCATTACTGTAAACTGTTTTCAGAACAACACAAGCAGGCAGTTTACTGTTCTGAGAGTGATACACCCTGTCAGACAGTGCAGAGAGAGGAATTTGGTATCTTGTCCGGAATGGGCTGGTATGTGGATAAATGAGTGTGCTGTAGAGGGCCATATAAGGTTTCATAAACACACCGTTTATCTGGCAGGCGGACGGATGCAGTAGTATGGTGCTGCCGGAGTGAAGGAGAAGTTCTGTCAAAGTTGTAAGAAAATCAAATAACGTTTTATTTGTCACATGCGCCGAATACAACAGGTGTAGACCTTACAGTGAAACGCTTACTTACAAGCCCTTAACCAACAATAAGTGTTAAGTAAAAAAATAAAAGTAACAAATAAATAAACAGCACCAGCGGCTATATACAGGGGGTACTGGTACAGAGTCAATGTGCGGGAGCACCGGTTATTCGAGGTAATATGTACATGTAGAGTTAAAGTGACTATGCATAGATTATAAACAGAGAGCAGCAGCAGCGTAAAAGATGGGTCTGGGTAGCCCTTTGATTAGCTGTAAGAAGAACAGAATGCATGTCTGCTCACTGTGTATGGCTCCCAAACCATTTATCTGAGGTAATACATTCATGTTTTGACTGGCATGCTCATCTAATTAAAGTTTGCCTGTCTGGGCCATGGTGAATGGAGGGAGGTAGGTATTTATTTGTATAATCTGGTTAGATTTGGTTGTTTTTGCTAATCTGAGAGGCGTATAATCTGGAGTTTGGGGTGCTCTAATCTGGAACCAAAGACAGACCCACATTAACAACCCACTTGAGCAGACTGGAAGGAGAGTGTAAGAAGGAAAGATGAGAGGATGGTGGATGAGAGAGAAAAATGACTCCTGAAAGAGATAATGGAAAAGAGGTACCAACAAGGATGAGGAGAAGGCGTATTATTCTGGCAGACTGAATGGCAGAACAGACCCATCTGCAGTGTGGGCATATAGGCCCGGCTTGGCCCAGCCCGCCTGACCATTATTAAGGGAAACTGCCTGTTAGCGCCAACTGCAGCCCAGTGCAGCGTGGCCTGGCTCTCTCTCTCTGCCACCTCCCTTAGCCCCTGCCCTCAGAGCAGCAGCTGAGACGAGGTGTGGCTCCCAAGACATTCTCTAAACCTGGAGGAGGCATTTATGTTCCAGCGCAGAATGTAAATAAGGTGGGAAATCATTTCTGGGAGATGTTATGTTTTTAACTTGTTCGTCTAATGGCAAGTATGTATTTCAAAGTTTGTTGATTTTATAATAAACTTAACCTTAAGAGGTTAAATCTTGGTTCTTTCTAGAAATATTGGCCATTGGCAGACCTCTGTACTAATCAAGTGACTCTATTGTGCTTCACTTGGGAAATGAATGTAAAAAATGGAGGCTGTGAATCACTTTAGATGTGTTGAGTCAAACACATTGTTCCAGATCCATACCGGTCTTTACTCTTTCCACACGCGCTGCTCTATAGCCATTGGAGCTGCTCTAATCACCAGAGGTATTCCCTTCCTGAGCTCATAACTCCTTCTGGAATAGAGAAACTTTTACTTCACTTTGTTCCCATTAGGCCTGCCCCTCCAATTTGTCTCCAGACATTGCGCTTTTTGTAATACCTAATTGTGTCTACAGTCTGAAGACGCCACACCTTATGATAAGTGCATTCCCACAAGGTAAAGTTGGCAGGGCTCGAGTAGAACGAACAAACAACCCAACAAACATGCAGTTATTTCGGAGCCTGTTGCTCTGCATCCCAATGAGGCTGATGGATTAGCGCTCCGCTCCAGTAATGGGCTGAGAGGCGGAGTGCCAGAAGTCCCATTCTGCTTTTATCAGTGGCTCGCTGCTTCTCACATTTGTAATGGTTTCTGAGCCGGCTGTTTTCCACATTTTCCTTATCTAAACTTCTTTGGTGTGTAATTGCAGTAAATGGCCTGTTTCCCCCACAACCGACTAGTTAAAGTTTACTGCCCGAACGTGGATGCCAGATTAGATGGATGACAATAAGGCTCTTATGTTTGGTTCACAAATGCAGACACGGGGCTAAAATAACCCAGGGGGCTTTTAGTCGTGGTGGAATGGGTTTATGTTTGAGTGTTTGAGTCCATCCGTTCGTAAGTTTACGCGTCTTTCCAAGAGTGTGGTGTATTCTTGATGTATGTGTGTGTGCTCTGCTTGGTCCCTCCGAGAGCGGAGTACTCTCTGACTTCTACTGAAGGGGCAGGGGTCATCTTTGAACTAATTGGGTTCACCTCGCTCTGGTCATGACATTCTGGGGTCACACTGCTTTCAAATGTCAGCCTCCAGCCGTGTTCCATGCCAGCCAGTCCTGAGAGCAACAGAGCATCAATGCCACAGCCTCTCTACCCATTCAACCATCTCGGCCGTAAACCTTGCCAAGGACCGTCCACCCACACATCTTTTGAGAACCATTCGTGAATTCACCTTTTGTATACAATGACAGTACATTTCTCACATCCTGACTAAAGTCAGCGGTGCGTGTTATAGAGTTAGGACATTGTTATTGCAGTTTTTAAGCTCTGCAGTTAAGAAGTTGGTTTGTAAAGGCCCTTCAGTGAACTCACTTCTGATGTAGCAGAGGAGAGGGCTGGGGTCTTTCTGAATGGTTGATGATCTGGAAAGGACAGTAACATTCTGTGATGTAGTACTCTAGGACAGTGTGGCGTGATAAAGAGTGTTTGAAGGTAATCACAGACCGGCCATAGCGTATGGCAGCAGTCAGTCAGAGACTACGCATAGAAGCCTAAAATCCCTAATTGATTCCATGGTCATGTTTTGAGTTAACGTTTACTTTATGGCGTGCTGCTGTGCGCTTGTCTTCCAAAACATTCCACACTCTTTCAACTGTCGCCTAGCAGCATTGAGGTTTGGCACGAACCGTCAAGACTTCAACCACAACCCATTATCTGATTTTTATCAGTGTCAAACTCTCAGGCTTAAACCATTTCTCAGACCTCTATTGAATTCTAAGGCCGCAGCGTTGGAGAATTCTTAACCGTAATTTCCAGGCTAATGAAGCACTGTAAAGCGGATGGGCGATCTTAAGCAGCGATCACTTTGGCTGAATCAATCCTGGCTGCTTTGTTTCACGCGTCCCTTTTACTTGGTGTTGATGTGATTTAAGAGCTGCCTTAATGGACCCTGCGGCTCTCTGTTGAAGCCATATCTACATATCTCCCCCCTCCACCTTACTCAAGTCTTTGATCGAAGCCCACCCTCTCAGGCTGTTATCTAGGCTCACACACAATGGGGCCCTCAGCCCACCCTCTCAGGCTGTTATCTAGGCTCACACACAATGGGGCCCTCAGCCCACCCTCTCAGGCTGTTATCTAGGCTCACACACAATGGGGCCCTCAGCCCACCCTCTCAGGCTGTTATCTAGGCTCACACACAATGGGGCCCTCAGCCCACCCTCTCAGGCTGTTATCTCACACACAATGGGGCCCTCAGCCCACCCTCTCAGGCTGTTATCTAGGCTCACACACAATGGGGCCCTCAGCCCACCCTCTCAGGCTGTTATCTAGGCTCACACACAATGGGGCCCTCAGCGCTCCAGGTCTTCTTCCCTTCTTTCTTTAGCATCCGATCTCTTCCATCTCTGGACAGGACAATGGGCTCTGTGGAGCCGCTCATGCTTATGTGATGTCAGCATTTTATTCCATTTTCATCTCCCTCTCTCATGGGTTTACATTCTGTTCTTATTCACACACACACACACACACATTTCCCCTCTCCCCATCTCTTTTGTGGTGGTGGGTCGGGCTCTGGGAGGCATCTCATTGTGAATCATGTCATATGCTCTTTCTGGGTTATTGCCTCTCTATTTTCCGCTGGCTGTGTTCTGAGAGGGGGGATATTTGTGTTGACCTGCTTTGAGCCAGCCTGTTTTCTGGGATTTAAATGGGAGCAAGAGATGCTGAACCCCCCCCCCAGAGTGGAGGACGGGTGTTCTATTTCCCCTCCACTGCAGCGTCTAAACGGTACTGTACTGACGCTGCCAGCCAAGACAAAACGGCACAGTCACTATGTGGCCTGAAATACCCCAGCCTAAATGGTCAACTTGGTTATATAAGGGCCATACTGTAGCTGGGTCATGCTAGGCCTATTCATTCAGAATAGTCCTTCCTAGCCATGTCCCAGCCCTAGGCTTTGTCACAGCCAGGATAAACATATTGTACTATTTATTATTACATAGTCTGCCAAGATTCAGTCTGAAGTCATTCTCTGGTTTTCTAAAGCAGTGCCCTCATTTGGTGTAGACATGTTATGATCCACCTACAGTACTGTTAATGCTGTAGACATGTTATGATCCACCTACAGTAGTGTGTTAATACTGTAGACCTGTTATGATCCACCTACAGTAGTGTGTTAATGCTGTAGACCTGTTATGATCCACCTACAGTAGTGTGTTAATGCTGTAGACATGACACATCTAACTGGCAGGCTTTAGTTAGCTACAGTGATTTATACACTTCCATTCTTTCTAATGAAATCATTAATTGGCCATTCAGAACCGATCAGGCTGCCATTAGGTTGAGCTCTGCTCATTCACAAGTTCTGGGTGGGCGGTTCAGCACTCTCTCTCTCTGAACATTTAGCCTTTTTCATTTTTGATTGCTGAGGGCCTCATTTGGTCTTTCTCGTCTGACAGTGCTCCAACTTCACACTTCCTGTCTCTGGCTCTGTCATTCTTAGCGGGGGAGGGATTGATGCCCAGCCCAGCCACACCACCAGACTACCGTCTACCATCACATGCTGCTCTGTCATTAGGAAAGGTGCAGAGGGCATATGGAAGGTTGACTCATCAACACTGTGTGTGTGTGTGTGTTTTCACATATTTAGCCCAGGACTAGAGGTGTTATTGTGTGGTTATAATAATCTCTGCACCCGCAATGACTGGACTGAGGGCAGAGGATTATGGGACAGACATGGCCTGTGCCCTGTTTAACCAGGTCTCTGTGTGTCAGACAGTTTCTCTTAAACATACGTGCACTGTACACACACTGTGTCCCAAACCATCTTACTCAGTGAGGTCACGGCCAGGGCAGCAGCTGTGATCCTGCCGTTGACCTTGTTTTAACCAGGGCCCGTAGCGCTCCGCTACCCTCCGTCAGGTCGTTAGTGCAGCTCGTTCTCAATTAGTGTCGCTGTAATGCTGAGCTGTAATGCTGCGTTGTTAGGCCCTGCTGGAGTACACCAGGTTAGAGACTGTTCCACATCTGCCTCCCTTCCTCACTTGGTAGAGTACTGTACAGGATCAGCCTGATATCATTTCTCTATGCTATTTTCCAACTGTGTGCTTTCTCCTTGACTTCTGTTCTGAGCTAGTCCATGACCTTGTGGCAAGAAACTTCTCTACATTGCGGCACTTCCTTTTTTAAACTTTGTCTGAGCTTTCTAGAGAAGGTGTCAAAGCAGGGCAGGTAGTTTCCTCCTGAGCTCTGAGAGCAGCTGAAGTGTGCGTGTGGGTGTTTTGTGGTACAGTAACTCAGACAGGGTATGTTTACTGCAGCGCTGTCACCCCCTCAGTCTCTCCAGGAACTCAGCTGTAACTCATGAAAAATAGCTGTATAAACAATGCTAGAGGGATTACATGTACTGTTTGATGATGAATACTGGTGATCAAATTCCTTGACTTAATGGAATCATAATGAGATGAATGGATTCCTATGTATATTTTCATGAATCCATAAGTCAGAATGAATTGGCTGTTTCATCCTCAACTTTAACACACGTGTCAAACTCATTCCACGGAGGGCCGAGTGTCTGTGGGTTTTCGCTCCTCCCTTGTACTTGATTTGATGAATTAAGGTCACTAATTAGTAAAGAACTCACCTGGTTCTCTAGGTCTTAATTGAAAGGAAAAACCTGAAGACACTAGGACCTCCTATGGATTGAATTCACTTTAACAGGACATATTGTCTGGCTTCTGTCTTCACACCCCCTCATGTATAATACGGGTGGATTTACATTTGTAAAGTATCTAGTGATCTATCTTCAACATCAGATTTGCAACTTTTATGTTTACACTAGCCTGGGATGTGGTGTGGCCAAAAACCACATTCCTGTGTCTTGTGAGTGCAGCTATTAGCATACCGTAAATATCATAGTATATAAACAAACAAAACAAAAATTGCTATTCAAACTATACAGGAGCTTCTCAACTAAATCTTGTTGCACACTTGATTTAATGCAATGATTCACAAATGTGTGGATACTTTTAAAAGCAAAAATGCTGTCTGCTGGTATAAAGGTAATTATTGCAGGTTCATGTGGTGTGGGAGAGCCATTGTCTTTGCACTGTACCACTCAGAGGGGGCTATGTCTCCAACACTACCGTCGGAGCAGGATTCCCCTCAGGGTTCCCCTTTAGGAAAATGTGGTGCCGGACATTTGACCGGCAACATTTAAATATACCGGACATTTGAGAAATTCTCCGGACCCATATGCATTGAGTGCGTAACCTGATTAAGGCGTCCACCCACGGTGCACAGAATGACAGAAATCACATTTAGAATATGGTAATTTATATTAACGGAACATGTAAGTTGAGGATTCAACGATGTGCTGTCCTTACCGATTCTGATGTTCACTTTGAACATGTAACTGTCCATATTTACTCTTCCTCAGCCAACAAGACGAGTAACGAACAGCAAAATCACTGGCATATGTCAATCTACTATAGTAAAGAAGTTTAGGCTGCCTATTCTATTGGTCAGCTTGTCGAGAAAGAAATAGCCTATTTCAAACGGACTCTGGGACAGTTGTGGGACGATAGATCCCAAATTCATACAACCAGTATGCCTAGGCTCAGTGGCGATTTTAGAATGTAGATCTTGGTGGGGCGAGAAAATAAAAAAAAGTGGGATGCATGCCAGCAAAGCCACTACACAATACATTCATTGCACTATACCGGTGACAAGTGGTGCCCACAAACTGTTAGGGCCTACATAAAACTGTACCAACAGCAGATGCACGTAGTCAATATAACTATTTGTTCAGCACTTTTGAAATGTACAGCGACAGTATTCATGTACACCGAGGAACTTAACTTTCCACCTTCTCCACTGCTGTCCCGTCGATGTGTATCGGGGGTGCTCCCTTTGCTGTTTCCTGAAGTCCACGATCATCTCTTTTGTTTTGTTGACATTGAGTGAGGTTATTTTCCGGACATCACATTCCGAGGGCCCTCACCACCTCTCCGTAGGCTGTCTCGTCGTTGTTGGTAATCAAGCCTACCACTGTGGTGTTGTCTGCAAACTTGGAGGCGTGCATGGCCACACAGTTGTGGGTGAACAGGGAGTGCAGGAGAGGGTTGAGAACGCACCCTTGTAGGGCCCCAGTGTTGAGGATCAGCGGAGTGGAGATGTTGTTTCCTACTGTCGTGTCTTTGGCTATGCCGGATTAAGTGATATGACATGCTATTCTATAAAATAATTTCTCTGTAATTAATATTACCTGATTAAACTAATCATGTAGATGTAATTAACTAGAAGGTTGGGGCACCACGAAAGAATGTTTATAGAGCTGTTATCTTCCGAATAAACTCTTAAAGACCTGGTCATCTTTTACCTCAATAGCAGTCAATATTTAATCGCCGCCTTATTCAGTCTCATCTGAAAGTTGTAAATTCTTGGTTATCTTCACGAACCCTGGCTAACAAGTTGAATCAGCAATACAAAATTGTTTTATTTATTTACTAAATACCTAAATAATCACACAGAATTACATCTACACAGAATGGATCATACATTGATTACAAATTATGTCAGAGCCAACATGTCAATTCTAATAGGCTTTTCGGCGAAAGCAAACACTGCTATTATCTGAGGATAGCAACAGAGTAAACAAAGAGAGAGAAGCATATTTCAACCCTGCAGGCGCGACACAAAACGCAGAAATAAAAATATAATTCATGCCTTACCTTTGACGAGCTTCTGTTGTTGCCACTCCAATATGTCCCATAAACATCACAAATGGTCCTTTTGTTCGATTAATTCCTTCTATATATATCCAAAATGTGCATTTATTTGGCGCGTTTGATCCAGAAAAACACCGGTTCCAACTTGTGCAACGTGACTACAAAATATCTCAAAAGTTACCGGTAAACTTTGCCAAAACATTTCAAACTACTTTTGTAATACAACTTTCGGTATTTTTTAACGTAAATAATCGATCAAATTGAAGACGGGATGATCTGTGTTCAATACAGGATTAAAACAACCTGTAGCTAGCTTTCTGGTCAAGCGCCTCTAACAAACAGTACACTTCAAGTGACCCTCGTTCAAGATGGCCGTTCTTCTTCATTACACAAAGGAAAAAAACTCAACCAATTTCTAAAGACTGTTGACATCCAGTGGAAGCGATAGGAACTGCAAGAAGGTCAATTACAAATCTGGATTCCCAATGAAAACCATAGCTACCTGGCCGCTTATAACGTTAGCTTTGGGCAACAGGGTTAAGTAGCTGGCTAGCTATTTATTTTCATGAACTGAAGTTCAATTTCAATAGGCGAACAACAATTCCCTACCTAGCTAATACTTACTCACACGGATTCCTAAATCATTGCTAAGAATAATGAAAATGACTGCAGTTTCTACTGATCATTGTTTTCAGGCAGGTTGTATTGGTGCTAGCTAGGTACCAAGCAAGCTAGCTAGCTACCCCAGAAGTTGCGGTCGAACAAATAATGCTTTATTACCAACCCACTATTGTAAACACATTGTTTGTGGCCGTTGTTTGCTTGGTTGCAGACTTTTTTTTTGTACAGCTTTGCCAGTGCTACTGATAGCGTTCTTTAATAGAACTGTGTTATTTGACGTGTCAAATGAAAAGTTTATTTAATGCGTCATAGTGTTATTTGAAATGTATCCTTTTTGACACGCAAAGACCCAAACGGCATTCCATAGTATGTCGTGAAGCTAATAGCAATGACGCTATTATTGTGTAACCGGTAGGGCAATATCTGAAAAATAGCGCACTTGGTAGTGTGTACCGGTGCTCGACCAGTCGCGAAAGCCAACCAGTCATGAAAGCCAACATCACCCACGACAGAGAACGGTTGATTGTCAAGGGCAATAAATTCCATTATCTTGGCGTTTCTGGTTTTTGCCTTTTGAGTTGTCTCGCTGAATTTTTAAAAACTCTTTCAAATGACTGTTCAACTTGTTGACCGCTCGATCCACACAGCAGACATTGTGGGCTTGGTTAGGAATGCTGTGTTGCACGTGTAGCGCAAAATTACATTATATAGATATGCACGTCAGCTTTGACATCGGTTTTGCACACTGGCGTTAAACTAGACAGGGCCTATACCAATGTAGGCATTTTTAGCTAATATCGTCCAATTCCGATATGTTCACCGATATATCGTGCATCCCTAATTAAAAATGATTTCCCAGTAGCTTGTCGGTTTGATTCATGATGATTGCTAGCTAAGACTTTGAAAGTAAGATGTTGACATGATCAGTCCAATCAAAGCTACTGTACATATAATGTGATTTGATGTAATTTTTTCTCTGGCCAATGAACTTGAGCCTTCTTGGAAGTGCACTTGTAATATAACTCAACGGTCATCCATCTCGGAATTCGAAGATCCCTGAAATCCTGATTTGACCTCCTTCCCAGTTGTCTTGAAAGCACAAGACTTCAGCAGCAGTGCTTGCGCTGTATGACAGATTTTTCACTCAAAGGCTCTGTATCTGTATGCTATACGGGTGTGATAAATAAGATACATAACGGATAAAATGTACACGCACCAATTTAATTCCACTCAATTATGCAAAGTAACCTATAGACCAATTTAAGCATGACCAGTCTAATGTATTTACATGGACTGGTATTTCCGTCAATGAATAGGCTGAAAAGCATTATTTTACATGGATTTTTTCTTCTACCTGCGCCAATTTTATTTATTGGCTTTTCTATTTTTTGATAGGACGAAAGCCAGCTATTACCGGGTAATGGATAACTTGTCCCGGAAGTAGTGTGAGAGACATCTCTTAAAGAGATTACATTTTTAACTACACAAGTATCTCTCCTGGACCTAGTTTGTGTCGTAGAAGTAGTGTAAAGAGGACCCTTGCAAATTGAATACCTTATCTCCCTAACATGTAGTGATGCTGATACACTGATGCTGCATCAGTGACGCTGGGATTAATGACTGTTTGTGTCTGTCTGCAGGTATTTGGTGACATCTATCACTTCCGGCACCGTTCTGTGGAGAAGAGGTCTCTGTCGGATCACCGAGGGACGCACGTCCGTCTACAAAAAGAGCCTCAGGTAAGACGCCTTGGGAGGAGGTGTGAGTGTGTGTAGATGTTGGGTGGGTGAGTGTATCAAAGCGGATGAGGAGGTTGAGAGTGAGTGTACAGCAAGAGCGGGTGGAGGGATGTGAGTGTAGGGGAGGATGGGTTATATCAATAACATGACTTCACCAGCCGCAACAGAGGGTGGGGGTTGGATTGGGCTTGTTGAAAGATGATTCATTAATCTAGAGTCATACTGTAATGCACCTCCCATTAACAACACAGCCAGTGTGAGAGAGGTGAGAGGTGATGGAGGGCAGTATGTGAAAGAGGTTGAGAGTCACTGTACTGTAGCTAGGTTGGATTTGTTAACTTATATTCCATAACATGACTGGCGGAGCCGTTGGTACTACATCACCACCTGTGGAGTGGCCATTAGGCAGGCAGTGGGGGTCAGGGTCGATGCAGAGGGGACCACGGTGAGCTAACAACCACAGGGCAGAGTGCCAGAGACCTGAGCTCTCATTTATCACCTGCTTTTAATGGATGTCTCGGACACCCTACAGCATCTGCCTGGTCTGTTTCCTTTCCCTGCTTTATGTTAGGGCTGGGAGGCGAGAGCATGCTAAACATGCTACTCACATACACACACGTATACAGTGCTTGGCTATACTGTGGTGTCTAATGATCTCATTCTCAAACCACCTCTGAATAGATTAGGTTTCCAGTTTGATTTCTAATGCCTGTCATGTCTGATTTCTCTTCCACTCCTATTGTGTGTATGTAGTGTGTACTGTGGATGTTTGAGTGATGGGGCCCTGTTTAAAAGGTCTGTGATTAAGTGTCGCTGGGGCTGTGTGTAGTTCTCTCCTGGTCTCGTGTTTCCCTCTGTAGCTCTTTGGGCTCTGGCTGTGTTTCCATGGCTGTGAAAGTCGAGCGTTAGTACTGCGGCACAATGAATGTCCTGCCATCTGCAACAGCCGTTCAGAACCGCTCCGCTGTTTGTCACTCAGCGCAGCTCAGGTCCAGATGGGAAGATCAGAGAGAGAGAGAGGGCTTGTAACGCAAACTCAGACTCATGTCCAGGAAAAGCTAACATGCACGTGCAGATATGCATACACAGTCACACTCACCACTAGTTCCTCCCCTGACTAACTAATGTTGGTGCTGTTGTGGGCTGGTTCTGCTAATGGGGGCGGCTGGCAGTTCCACATGCTGTACAAAACACAGCTTTAAAGGTATGCAGGACCTGCTGATTCAGAGGTACTCTTCCCCTCCCATGTCCAAGAACAGACGTGTGTGATTGAGTATGCTTTCTTATGGGGGTGACTAGGTGTGAATGAGCAAGACCTGTGGTACTAACTGACATCCCCTGGGAACCCACAATTGAAAATCCCCTGTAACTATGGAGTGTCATGGGAAGTCCATTGTGTGTTAAGGGAAGGACTAAGTGCTACTGCAGTCTGCCAGTGGACATCTCCCCTATCCAGCCCTGTTCCTGTAGAGAACCCATGTTTTGGTTTCCCAGCGTTATGGGAGGTCATTCAGCCAGCGAACTGTGTGGCCAAGTCTCGCTGCTGTTTTGTCTTGAGCAGGCGCACGGTGGGAAAAGCGTTGTGTGGCCTATCTCCTCTTACCCTTAGCAGCACAGCACCAAAACAACACTGCTCCCGCCCCAACCCCACTCCTCCCCTCACCACTCAACTGATGGGATTTCCTCTTTCGCCGCCGCTCCATTTCCTGTTGTTGAATTCCTTTTCTCCCTGAGCACCTCAAAGAAAGGGGAACCTCCTTGCACCTCCCTCCCTCCTCTGCTCAGGTCAGCCCTGTGGCCCACAGCAGTCACACTGGGGGAGATGGATCTCAAACAAAAGCAGCAATAAACCCTGCTCAAAGACCCACATTACTGTGGACTAAACGGCCAGGGACTCTGCCAAAACGTAGTCTGGCTGACAGACCCCGCTGATCTGGGAGCTAATGCCTGGGCTTGGCCCGGCTGCTCATTCACATCTAATGGTGATGTATTGCTCTAATATTGTGTTGCTGTTGTAAGACCATTGCTGTAGTGAAATTGTGTTAGGCCTAAACGATATACCCATAGAAATGCCATCAATCCAGCCATCAGTATTACCTCAAGTTATTCCTGGTCAGGCCATGTGGTCAGGGAAAACCCCTGGACCTAATCATTTTACAATCCATACAGCTACCTTTACTACAGCAATGTAACACTACAGCCATGCTCTGCCATGGTAATAGTACTCTAGCTGTGGTCGTTGCTTTGGTGTGAGCCTAAGGTTGTGTTTTGTTTGGTTGTGTTCATGTTTGTATATGGAGGAGAAGAGAGCAGGAAGGAAGGCACAGAGACCTGTCTGCTCAGTATCTGCTGGACAGCAGCGTTTAACCAAGCAGCCGGGGTCCTGTATGTGAATGGTCTGGAGCGAGGAGAAAAGCTGTCTCAGATAGCTGGTATCCGGGCCCAGTTATAATGCAGATCTTATCTGTTAACTGCTAGCTGTTCCCTCTGTTCTGTTCCACTTCACTCGGTCTGTTTAAGAATTCCCGGAGACTCCCTCTCTGGCTCGCTCCGATTTTCCCCTTTTCAAACATTTGCTTAATTATCTCTGTTTGCGATAGGGAAACTTTGGCAAAGGCCTTTAAGTGTAATTAACATTGGAAACGTCTGTCTTTCTTGACTGAGGATCGGATGGTAATCTGTGGTAAACTTAACTCAGAGACAAAGTTAACTTCTCTTATTGTGTTGATTTTAAATCATCCATTCAAAATGTTTATTCACTCCCTGTCTCATATGAAAAACACAAGCCTCATTAATGCTGTTTCTGGGGGTGATCCGTTAGGCTAATTTGAAAAGAGCAGTCCTATGGAAAGGATTGGTTGGGCCGTGTGAGTTTTAGCCTTCCCATCCTCAAATCAAATGTTAATGGTCACATACACATGGTTAGCAGATGTTAATGCGAGTGTAGTGAAATGCATGGGCATCCTCTATGCAGTCAGGCGCTACTTGATAACCCTGTGCATCTTAAGAGAGGGGATTTAGCTACTCTGGGATGCTATCTTTCATGATTGACCTGTTTTAATCAATAACCGCAGAGATACTGACCCCCTCCCCCAGGCTGACGCTGTCTGAGCTTAGCAGACTGTTCATTAACAGTCCAGAACCTCCATTTCTAATCTCATCTCCCCTGGTTGAACTGGATGGAGGTTTACCATCTGGAACATCAAGGTAACAAACTATCAACAGTGTTCTTTCTGGTTGTATTGTGGTTGGCAGAGTTCATGAAAGCAATGACAGGCTCCATTGGCCAAATGTAGACTGTAAACAGTGTTGCCCTGAGTTACCATAGAGACTGTTGTTTTCATGGAAAGTGAGTTTCTCCCTAATGTGCTATGTGTGTTCTCAGTACTCACACCACATAGTGAGCCCAGTACCGGCAGCTAATCTGCATGCTTGACTGAGTGTGCTTGAGCTGTGATTAAGGGGTCTTGTAGCAGGCCTTGTTAATGCCTTGTTTGCAGGAGAATGAGCCCAGACTGTGGCATGGCACAATTACAGGGGTCCTCTCCCTCCCTCTTTTGGCCCTCTCACACTCCGCATGGCTGACCTAGCCTCATTCTGTGGCCGCCAGTAAATCGCAGAGTAAGAGACTTAACAGTCAGGGGGAAACCATGTTGCTTCTGGCCATGCAATATCACCGTTTCCTTTTTGAACTTTATTTTTGATGTCCCTGGTCGCCTCAGTCGTCATTATTCTGTGGGGAGCTGGTGAGTGTAAAGCTGATGACTGGTCTGTGGGGAGCTGGTGAGTGTAAAGCTGATGACTGGTCTGTGGGGAGCTGGTGAGTGTAAAGCTGATGACTGGTCTGTGGGGAGCTGGTGAGTGTAAAGCTGATGACTGGTCTGTGGGGAGCTGGTGAGTGTAAAGCTGATGACTGGTCTGTGGGGAGCTGGTGAGTGTAAAGCTGATGACTGGTCTGTGGGGAGCTGGTGAGTGTAAAGCTGATGACTGGTCTGTGGGGAGCTGGTGAGTGTAAAGCTGATGACTGGTCTGTGGGGAGCTGGTGAGTGTAAAGCTGATGACTGGTCTGTGGGGAGCTGGTGAGTGTAAAGCTGATGACTGGGTGAAGACTGCAGCCTGGATTAGAGATCAATGGAAACTGTTGCTTCCTGACAGGAAGCCACGTGGACTCATGGGTAATGGAGTGAAGTCGGATGGTACATCTCAATAGTCTAACGTAGCTTCCTCATCTCCTTTCCATTGCCTGCACTGACATTAAACTGGGACAGCAAATTCCTGGTAGGCATCCTGTCATTTGGCTTTCACCTACCTTAGTGTCAGTGCAGAGACGAGGAGACATGGAGGAGAAGCCTCTTGTATTGTGATGCCCCCATAGACTGAACTGGGAGAGTGGTTCAGCCTCCCTAAACCTCTTCTCCTATCCATGTCCCACTATTTAATCTGATATCCCCTGCTGTAGGACACAGACCATCACCCATGTTATCTCTGTTTTCATATTGCTGCTGTCCGTACAGTAGCACCCCACCCCCAGTCCCCCATTCTTCGTAATGTGTTGACCTTGTGAAGGGGCCACCCACTGTTGAAGCATCTGCTCCAGTGTGATTCTGTACAACTGCCAACCAGCAAGGGCCTTTCAACACTGATTCATGTAAACACGTCCGATTTCCCCCCCCCCCCCCCATTTAATTTCTTTTTTTTTTTAAATAAAAAATCTGTACACCAATTATTGGTTGGATGGCAGCGCATAAAGGTGCGTGTTGTGTCGGTAGTAACTTTGGTGTTATTGACGCTCTTGTGGTTTGAGCTGTTGGCAGAGAGGGGGCTTCTGTGGTTCCTGGTTGACCTTCATGCCTGCCTCTCTGTCCTTGCAGCGGTCTCTTGTCTCCCTGCTGCAGCTTCTCGTCCACTTCCCCCTCTGCCTGTGTCCCTTTCAGCCACTCCACTGTACGTGGAGACAGCAGCCCGTAGAGGGGGTGTGACGCAGGGTTGTCGTTGTGTGCAATCTGCCTCTGTCCACACTTTCTGCCGCACGCCGGCTGGAACTCCCAGAGAAGAATTGCTCAAATCACATTTTATTGGTCGCTTACACAGTTTCTATCTCCAACAGCGCAGTAATACCTGGCAAAAATAATAAATAAAACACAACGCACACATAATCCAGAAAAATCCATCCCTGCTTACTGTTATTACCAGGGCTTTGTGTGGGGAGGCAGAGCACAGCGAGGAGGGAGACTGAGGATAAAGACTGGGTGTCGTAGTGTGTGTGTGTATCCTCCTTTCTATGTTGATGTGTTGTTTGTTTGTTTGTGTGTGTGCGTTTAATGTGATTTTGTGTGTCTGTGTGGCCCCCTATCTGACCTCATCTAGCAGTTGTAATTAGTCTCAGCGCAGGCCGTCGTTAGGCTCGGTCTCTAATGAGGAGCCCCTGAAACGTATGTTAGAACTGCTGTTCCCTTTATCGCTCTCTGCTGTCATCCCGCTCTGCTTGCTGAAACTAGATTTCTCTTTCATTCAGGGGAAACGGTGACCCTCATGTTCCCTCCTGCTCATCGTTATTTCTTATACCCTGTACTAATGGTCCTCTGGTATATTGAGTGCTGTTTTAGCACGGCTACTTCAGTAATGGCCCTCCTCTGGTTGAAATCCCTGTTACTAGTGTAGTAGTGGCGTTCCCATCCGCATATTAGCATGGTGAGCGAGTCTACTTAAAGATGGAATCCGCAGTAGAGGAAACGGTGCCACTGTCTGCCCCACGGCTTTTGTTATTGTTTTTGTTTTGTTGACGAAGTGGATGTGAGGAGTGTCGCCCAATGTGGTCAAAAAATTGCAGTACACATTGCTGCTTCTCACTAGTACACTGTCTAATGAAGGAAAAAAATAACAGTTTGCAATAACTTTTTTGTTGTAGTTTCGCGAAAGAATGTGGTAGTTTCACAATTAAAGATTCCAGCTTTAATGGAGTGCCCAAGCTGAATGTAATCACGTCTCTCTGTTTAATGCCATGACTGATGCCTCTCTGTATCTGTCTGTGTGTGTGTTCCTCAGGTGACGTGGGCAGAACAGCAGGTGGTGAAGAGTAGGAAGAAGAGGGACATCTACACGGAGCCCTCAGACCCCAAGTTTACCCAGCAGTGGTACCTGGTGAGTAGACCTAGTCTGGCTGACGTTTAACAATCTGTATCACTTTATTATCTCTCAATAGGAAGAATGTGTCTCAAATGCGTAGGGAGAGAAATCAATACCCACTCTCTGCTTCATTGCTGTCATAAATAAGCCACAAATGCTTCCTCAGTGTATGGACTGAAATTTCAGAAACATCCTCTTCAGACTACTGCCCATCACTGAAGCCACGGTGAGACAGACAGTTCAAACCTCTTCTCAGTTGATCAGTAATTCCTCCCTGTGCTCGGCTGTGTGCAATGTTATGTCTGGATGCACAGGGCTCTATAGAGCCTGTATCTTTATTAAAAGGGAAATGACATAAGAGCCCATTCAGTGGCACAGCAGTGCCCAGCACTCTGTTTGATCTGTCTGCCCGTTCTCAATAACTCAGTGGATAGTTCCCTGTTGGCTGAGTAAAAAAATAAAGTTTACTCTATTCAATAGACTGTATTAATACATTAATACCCTTTGTTTGAAGGAGTGGATGCGATTAAGCGTCTTGGTTGATGCAGAATGGACTGCTTAATGACCATGGTCTTTTAGGAGTCCATTATCAGAACGGCATACACATTTGGGTTTCCAGTCTTAAATTGAATTCATCTATTTATTGTATTCCCCAGACAATGGCACAGTCCCTGAACGAGGCAGTGAATACAAATAATGGACTGAAATTAAACCAGTCTCAGTTATTGACTGTATGTATCATCTTAAATGCAAAGTGACGCACTTTGACTTTGAGAAGGTTACACAGTCTGATCCAGTGGTCCATGAAAGAAACGGTGAGATAAACAAGTTGTGATTTCTCTTCACTTTGCTCCACCTTTAATTAGTCTCAAAGAAGGTTCAAGGCAATATAATAGAGTTGATTGTAATTCTCAACAAACAATCATTCCTCGCTTATTCTCCAACACGCTCACGCTGGAGCTGAAGCAAATCCAATTTCGCCCCATGTCCCCGAGCTGTTGTTGGGGGGGCTGACTTCACCAGTGTGACTAGCTACATTTAATTCCCCTCCGGAGTTCACAGCTCTGTCGCACACAGCTCGCTAGCTAACTCTCCAGGCACACTGATTTGACTAAAGCAGTTTACTATCACGCTACAGAGGGAGGCAGGGAACCCGGGGCCCTGCGATGGAGAGGTACAGCTGGTGCTACTTGCGGTTAGTGGGTTTAGTAAGGCTACTGTGGAGTGAGGTACGAGGAGTAGAGAGTATGCAATGAGATGGTTGTGAGGGTGTAAGGAGTGTAGAAAGGGTATTTAGTTTTAGTGGGAGCATGTAGCTGTAGCAAAGGTATAATGTGCATATAACAAGGGTGCAGTCAGGCAAAGCAGTTTTCTAGATGGGGTGCTGCTGTATGAGCATCTGAGAGCCTAGTCTGAGAGCCTAGTCTGAGAGCCTAGTCTGAGAGCCTAGTCTGAGAGCCTAGTCTGAGAGCCTAGTCTGAGAGCCTAGTCTGAGAGCCTAGTCTGAGAGCCTAGTCTGAGAGCCTAGTCTGAGAGCCTAGTCTGCGCCCAGGTGATTCTTGGTTGCAGATAGTATCTGTGTAGTCAGTTGACACTGTGTCTCTATGATAAGGACATGGATAGACTCTGCTGCTACTTCCTCTGCTTATTCTTATGTATGACAGCAGCTCATATCACTGGTCTGTCCCTCATGGATTAAAAAAAAAAAAATCTCAAGGCACAGTGTGAGATTTCGAAGGCAGGAAAGTTTGTTCATGTGCCAATATTTAATGCAGTAAGAATGGTCAATTTAGGCATAGGAAAAATACAGAAATACCAATGTCCAAGACCATTACAAGAACCTGGAGAATTTTCAGGGTAATTTCCAGATTTGAGCAGGATTTTCTGAGTGAGATGAATCCACACAGACCAAAGCTTTGGCCATGGATATCTGACACTGAAGGCCTTGGATGAGAGGAAAATAGTAGGACGCTTTTCAGACAAATTACATTAAATTGCGGCAGCATTCTAGAGAAATGGCTTTGAACTGCAAGGCATTAAACATGGTATTTGACCAAAGGTCAAGTATGATGTGGAGAGAATACCAAAAGGCCTGTGTAGAAGTCTATACCATTACCCTGCTAGATGGTTGTCCACTAACAGAGACTCTCGGGGTGGCTCTGTGAGATGTATGCTGGGTCTGGTGTGGGACTGATGCTACATGCTGAGTGATGAGTCTGCCTGTCTGCCTGTCTTTGTCTGCCTAGCACCACAGGATGTTGTAAGCCTGTCTGGTGCCACAGGATGCCGTCTGCCTCCCGTGGGGATTTAGTCATTTTCTGTTATGATTGATGTCTAATGCAGTCTGACACATTTCTCATGGAACACACCACCCAAACACTCATCTATATATTTCTGTTTGGAGACGATCGCGGTATATTTTTTCATTTCATAAAAACAATTATAAACTGGGTGGTTTGAGCCCTGAATGCTGATTGGCTAACAGCCGTGGTATATCAGACCGTCTATCAAAACATGTATTTTTACTGCTCTAATTACGTTGGTAACAAGTTTATAATAGCAATAAGGTACCTCAGGGGTTTGTGGTATATTGCTTAATTTGATGATGCAGAGATATGTTTGATCATTTTCGTCATCTAACATATGTGTCTTGTAATGGCTCTTTAGACTCCATTGACTGTTCTTGGTGTTTTCTACTCCACAGTACAATGCTAATCATCGTGACCTGAATGCTAAAGGTGCATGGGAGCTGGGCTACACTGGGAAGGGAGTGGTGGTGTCCATCCTGGACGATGGTATAGAGAAGAACCACCCAGACCTTATATCAAACTATGTGAGTATCACCATCATATTACTCCTAGCTTCAAGGCTGGGGCTGCTGCATCTCAATAGTTTAAGGTGGCTTCCTTTCCATGATCCATGTTGATGAGGAGAGGAGGCCATTTTGGACTATTGGTATTCACCCCTAGACTTTTACTCTTACCCCTCTTATCATAGATGAGTGATTCTGATTGTCTCTGTCTGTCTATAGGACCCAGACGCCAGCTATGATGTGAACGACGGAGATCCAGACCCTCAGCCACGATACACACAACTCAACGACAACCGGTAAGACCCTGATTTTAAAAAGACACTGTTTCAGTGGCAGCAGAATTTGATCTCACCGTGCCTAACTTGATTCTTTATACAAATCTACCATTGACGTCAATGCATGATTAACATGGAAATACGCGTCACGTCGTGTGCCCATGCCACATTATGATTCAGTTCTGAGAGAAGAGACGTGTAGGATGGTTCTTATATTAGGCAATACTTAACGCATCACACGGGAAACGTCACGCCTCTACATGAATAGGCTGATTCATTGTGGTGTCCTCATAAAAATACTGTCATTTCTCATGCAATCAGATGGGTGTGTGGTTCTATTGGAGAGACACAGAGGAAGGGATCTGGAATTGGTGGGGTAATGGAGTGAGTTATGGGGACCGTCACTCTGGCTTGGGTCCAGGTCTGTCAGCTGTTAGAGCAGAGTTTCTCTGAGTGAAAAGAGAAAGAGACATGCACTCAATGAATGTGTTGAATGTGACAGTTGAGTTATTTTAATAAGCCGGGAGACAGATTGAAGTAGTAGACTCTTAGAGGGTCGGAGAACATCTCAATGGGTTTTGGGTCTCCCCCCAATCGAGAGCAAACGCATGTGCTTTAGCGTCTTAAATCACCCAGCTGCTACCAGGGCATTTCTGTGGCCTAGTTAAGTGGAGTAAATCTCCTGGGATTAAGTGAATTTGTGAAGAAAGCAGCTTTACTGCAGTGGCCTGAGCAGATAGCATTAAGACTTGTTTACTACCACCCCTGATGTCTTCCCTGCTGCCCTGAATTGATCGAATTAATTTCATCAGCGTTAACGAATACAACAAATCTCCGGCCTCTGGAAAGGCCTGCTCCTCTCGTTCTGCTCCCCTGCATGCTTCCCCTTTCTGACTTAAATTTGTGATTTTCCGTAATCTGCTGTTTTCGGGCTGCTAGCCAAATACCCTTTTTTTAAATCTTGAGGCTAACCATGCTTGGTGATGACAGGCAAAGAGGGTTATAGTTAGACGCTAGTGGAAATCAAAGGTCTCCAGCTGAGACTGCATGGGTCTGGAGCAGGCACTGTCCACATGGAGGCCAGACTGGTGTAAGGAGAGATGGAGATGGCCTCAAGTAAAACGACAGTGCATACATTACTTCCTACACTAGTGTGTATAGCCATAGGTCTTGAGCCTCCTGCTGTCAAGGCGAGAAAGTGAAACGGCGGAGTAAGAGCTAACGCCAATGGAGCTCTGCCACTTACCACACACACGCGTACACACACACACACACACACACAGAGCCATACATTATGATTCCTCCAGCATACACACAGAGCCATACATTATGATTCCTCCAGCATACACACAGAGCCATACATTATTATTCCCCCAGCATACACACAGCCAACAGACAGTTGATTCCCCTATCCCCCACACACAGTGCAGTAAATGCCTTTGGACTGAGAATCCTCCTGGCTTGTACTCTCCCCCCTGCCTAGCTCACCCCAGCCCTTATCTCCGGCCGCCCAGCTTTGCCTCGCTTCCCCGTGGCAGGACTGAGGTGTGTGTAACTGCGTGGGGTTGGTGTAGGCGTGTGTGTAAACACCCTGTGGGCAGGCTGGAGCTCTGTAAGGCTGTGTAAGGGTCTGTTCCCTGCAGAAAGCCCAGCTCTGTTCACCTCCATAAAGATCCCTTTCTTCCCCTGCGTGAGGAACGCTCCTCTGCAGCAATGTGGCCATTCAGCCCTGTATTTGTCCAAGTCAACATGTGATCTGGCCCTGTGGCTCTGCAGCCATACTGTCTTAGACCAGGATGCTCAGTCTCTCTAGGGGGCTCTGCTGCGAGCTAAAATTGGAATTGAGGGGGTTTTCTTTTTATGTATTGAATGTTTCCCAAAATGCCCATCCTCCGCTGGGAGTGGCAGGCTTTAAAGCTAGGTCTAGCGCAGGATAATCTCCATAAGATTTGAACTGAGGTTCTCTTGTAATTGATTTTGCCCACGGAGGCTTTTCTGTTATTTGAGGTATTTTGGTAAAGCAGTGGGAAGTAGACTTGAGATTTTTTTTTTTAAATGTCCTGGAGGAAGTTGATTTTATCACGCGGTGCTGTAACTGCTGTACTATGGCTGATATCATGTTATTCATATTTTAATTAAAAAGAGCCAGGGAGTTTGAATCGTGCATTACATTAAGTTGGCTTGCTGCAAGATACCATCAAGGACAATAAACTTTGATTAACTGTACTGTAGTTGTACCCACACACACAGTAATGTAGCTGTATATTGGGTGAACATTGGGGATATTGCTGGTAGCAGTAAGTGTTGGTGATCATCATCTGACCACCTTTTCTCCAGGGTGCCAGCACTCTGTCTGTTAGTACAAGACAGAAAGACCTCTTGCTTTGAAACAGCAGGCATGTGTGTTTGTGTAGTCTTTGCTTTCAGTTTCCGCTGTATCACTGTCACATGTCAGGTTGTGTGCACACAGCTTGAAATGTTTAGTACATACACATGTTTGTGTCTGTGCCAAGGCTGCAGGGGCCAAGGAAAATAGTTCAATTGATGTTATAAGTTTGCGTTCTGACTTATCAAATGCTGCTATCAGTTAGAGGAGGAGAACGCTTGTTCTTCATTACAGCCCTTCATTTCTTTGGAACATTAAATCCCTCTTCCTAATGTGACCGGTCGTCAGTGTTGGGAGGAAGGCTCTATTTATCAGGAGCACTCCACAGAACAACCCAGGTTGATTCATTTTACATTGTCTCAGATTAGTTACACAAGATGTTTGCTTTGTATTCCCCCTCTGCCTCTGTTCCATAAACACTGAGAGACCTTTTGTCCTGTAGGTCAACTCATTAGTCAGCTGATTAAGTAGGAGCGGGGCCAGAGCAGTTGTTCAGATTTACCGCAGGCTAATGATCAGCTGGGGCCACTGGCCCAGTCTCAGAGAGCACAAATGATTTTCTTCTCAGTAATTAATTTAGGTTAGGAAAAACAGTGAGTGGAAGGAGCGCCTTGTCAAGCTATCAATAGCCCAATATGGCATCTGAGAGTGAAGAGCTCTCACACAAAGACAGGCTACTCAAATGGAACCCTATTCCCTATGTAGTGCACCGCTTTTGGCATCATTAAAAAGTAGTGCACTATGGGTAATAGGGTGTCATTTTGGATTTTGAACCAGGACTTCCGTGGACTGGATGGTATTTTACAGCTTCCAATTGTACCTGCCTTAGGAAGTTTCATCATGTTACGCAACGATAATAGGTCTAACGTTATGTATGACCTGAAAGGACATAATGGCTGTTAGCACTGTGTTTCTGCTCTGTAGGAAACCTCTAAAGTTCCACCTGTAGTTTTTCCCACATAAAAATATTTGTCTCGTTAATCTCTTTTCTTATAACAGTTGGCTTCGTTTGAAATATTGTCTTTATGGAAGTTCCACCTGTGGTTTCCCCATCGTATAAACATTTATTATGCTAATGTTAAGACCTTTCAGGAGGCAGCTGGTTGCCATGGGGATGTGAGCACCAAATTGGCTGAGTCATCCCAAAAGTTCATCAAACTGTAGCCGTATGGTTTCAGCACTCCAGTTCCACACCAGTATGGGAGCGATGTTCTATCGAAACTGATAACTATGAAATATGAGTTCCAGCTAAGGAGAAAGCCAAGTCAGCATTCTCACAGCACAATGATAATGTTGTTTTAGCTTACCATGGAAATCAGCTTTCCTGTTTTATTTTAATATGCCCTTTGATTAAGTTAGTCCAAACTTCTGGGAGGTTTGTCTCGTTCCTCTCCTAGTTTATCATTCCAACACCGTCTACAGTATCCTATCCTCAGTTTACCTTTATGTATTACTTTCTGGCCAGCTCAGTTAAACTGGCTTTGTCAGTGGTGTTAAGACTGGCGATGGAGATGGCCGTATCTCTGCTCCAGTAGTTCTGGTCAGGCTGACTTGCCAGCTCCTCAGGGACCAGCCTCATTTCCTGCTCAACTGCATCCCATATGAAGGAAGGAAGGAAGGATGGAGTTGCCCCTTCACACTGAGCGTAAGTTCTTTTTTTCGTTTTCCCCCTGCGGGTGAGGTTTTGGGCATGGTAAGCTCATCCTAGATCCATACCTAATGGTAAATTCTGCCAGGAGGAACGGCCAGCTAGCGGTCTGACGGAGATGGATTATTTGACCTACTGCAGTTGTCAATTGAAGCAAGGACAAAGACAATTGACCCAATGTCATTACATAAAAGTAAAATTAGCACTTGGTCTAATTCAATGTCAGTTTTGAATTCTAGCCTAGGATTAGGGGAGCTGATCCAAGATTTGTGCCCATCTTCCAGACTACAGTAAAGCAATTACTCAGAGTTAGTCTAATGTTTCAACGTGACTTTGGTGAGGTATTACCCTATGGGTGTATCGGAGTGCCTGGACACTGCCTGCCTGCTTTTAGTTGAGTCAGTGTTTAAGAATCTTAGAGTAGAAGGTGTTTCCTCCACACAGTGATGTGATGCAAGTAGGGCTGTCTGTTCTTTGAATGAATGCTAATCTAATGGTTGGCTTTGGGCTGGCAGCCAGCTGTAGCTGTGTGTAAGTCTGAGTCTTCTCTCCAGACGTGTGTCTGTGATCAGATAATGCCTGTTGTGTTCAACTCATTGACATGGCTTTTTGTTGCTCTTATCCCTCTAGATAAATATCACTTTTGTGTAGAGGCTACAGAGCATTGTTACACAATTAGTCAAAGATTCAGAGGATATTATAAAGGCTGTGAATAGAGTTTTGGCTCCCGCAACTCTTGAAAACCTAAGGATCCGGATCCCGTTCTGCGCATGTGTTATTTTACGTGCACAGTTTTCTATGTTGCTGCTGCTGACACTCCACCGCCCTTCACATTTCTCTCTTTTACTCATCCTCTTCTGAACCATGGTGATAGCCTCTGCCTCATAGTTCTGAACAGCTGAAATAAAAACCCTGCAGCGATTTGAATGAACATTCAAGGCCATTAGGAAGGCTACAACCTTCTGTCTGTTGTAACGGATATTACAGTTCCACAAGCAGGACGCAGTCCCTACACATTGCATTGGAGCAAAAACAAGTAGCATTTTGTGTGATGTAGGCTAATCTTTGTAGTTGCTGCCATATTGTAGCCACAAGCCAGAGTTGCTGAAAAAGAACACTACTACTTTGACTGCCTGTCTGCCTCCTGCTTAGCCGATGTTGGCAATGATGACGAAACGGGAACATTAAAATCGCTAATTCGACTGCGTGTCTGTGTCTTGCTTGTGTTTGATATGCTGCCTAAATGGCTGCATGTAACTCCCCACTTGAGTTTTGCATTCGGGCAAAAAGCAATCTACAAGTTTGTACGAACATGTTGATCATTTATTTTGTGTACAATGCATATAGCTGCATGTAGCCTAACTCCCCTACTGAAAACAGAGTATGAAATCACTCTTATGCTTAATAACCTACTGAGGCATGGAATGCAGTAGTTGGAACATGTCCTTTGTGTACCACATGAAGTTTGTAGGATAACGCCAGACAAAGGCGTTCATCGCTGATCAAGGAGATGGAAGCGGCAGTAGAGCACTGAGCAGCAGCTACCTTATAAAAAAATCCAGCACATAAGCAGAGATCTCTAGCCACAGAAAATCCGGAACCGTAGCCACTATTTTTAACCTCAAATATGAGACCATCTCGTGTGTGTGTGTGTGTGTGTGACAGACAGACAGACAGAGATTATAAAAATTGTTATTCAACATGCCTGTAACAGATGGTCCAGGGATTGGATCAGAGCTGATCTCATTACGAACAGTAACCGTTGAATAAAACTGAAGGGATAACTATAATCTGTTACTGATGATGCACCTCCTCTCTACATACTGTAGTTTATCATACCAGCACGGTGCGATTCAGAGTCTTTATGTTGAACGTGAGTGTCAGTGTATTCTTTCATGAAATATAAGATAGAGGCCGACCCACTCACATGAATCAGTGTCTGATCCCAGGCAAGTACATTTAGTTCATCTATATTATATATCATTGATGGTTGTTTTATGGAAGGCGTTTTAACTGCACACTTTACAGCAGTAATATAAAGTAGAGTTAAACTTTCTGTCCTCTGGTCTGTGACTGATGTTAAGTGAGTCTGCCAGTGTGTCAGGGGGATATTAAGGCTCTGTGATGTTAATTTATCTCACTGTGACTTGATGAAAGATGCCCTCCTCCCCTGTGTGAGTGAGAGATGTCACTTTGTTCTGCCAGAGTGGAGCACAGTGTGTTTTGATAGGCCAATTCATCTGAGCCCCCTCATATAGCCTACACCAGAGCTCTGCTCAGCAACAACCTCTGTAACCACACCACAAGGTTGGGTTCAATCCCATGTCAATGCCAGGCTGAGGCAATGCAGGAAATCGAATCAATTGAAATTCAATTTGGCGGCAGGTAGGCTAGTGGTTATGAGCATTGGGCTAGTAACCGAAAGGTCACTGGTTTGAATCCCGAGCTGGCTAGGTGAAACATCTGTCAGCGTCTGCTAAATGACTAAAATGTCAAATTTAAACCGATCATTGTCATAGAAAATCTTGGGAATGTGCTGTTTGTTTGTGTGCTTCCATTGCATCAGGAAATTAATTGGAAGTGACCTTGACTCTGTCCAGCTGGTTGAACCCCCAGTGGTTATTTGGCTGGAAGCCTGGAACATAATATTAAGTCAAGACAATCATCCAAAATACATAATCAAATTTGAAGTTTTGTATTGGCCTAGTCAAAGTGCAGACCTAATCCCAATATGACAGGACTTGAAACAAGCAGATCATGCTTGAAAACGCATAGATGTCGCTGAGTTAAAGTAGTTCTGCATGCAAGAGTGTGCCTAAATTCCTCTACAGCGATGTGAGAGACTGATCAACAACTACAGGAAGCATTTGGTTGCAGCGGTGGCACAACCAGTTATAGTGTAAGGGGGCAATTACATCGGAGCATGGACTCTACAAGGTATCGAAAGCTTTCCACAGCAATGCTGGCCCATGTTGACACTGCTTCCCACAATTGTGTCAAGTTGGCTGGATGTCCTTTGGGTGGTGGACCATTCTTGATACTCACAGGAAACTGTTGTGTGAAAAACCCAGCAGTTTTGCAGTTCTTGACACAAACCGGTATGCCTGGCACCTACTGCCATAACCCATTCCAAGGCACTTAAATATTTTGTCTTCCCCATTCACCTTCTGAATGGCACACATACACAATCCATGTCTCAATTGTCTCATGGCTTAAACATCTTTCTTTAACTCTCAGGGATAGGCGTCCCGCTAGCGGAACAACTTTCGGTGAAACAGGAGGGCGCGCGATTCTAATACATTTTAAACATTTAGGAACATAAGTGTCTTTATATCGGTTAAAAGCTTAAATTCTTGTTAATCTAACTGCACTGTCCGATTTACAATAGGCTTTACAGCGAAAGCATGCCATGCGATTGTTTGAGGACTGCACCCCACATCAAAATATTTTTCCACCAGCACAGGTTTCATAAATTCACAAACAGCGATTAAATATTCACCTACTTAAAAAAAAATCTTCCTCTGATTTGTCATCCAACGGGTCCCAGCTACAACATGTAGTTTCGTTTTGTTAGATCGAATCCTTCTTTATATCCCAAAAAGTCTGTTTAGTTGGCGCCATCGATTTGAGTAATCCACTCGTTCAACATGCAGAGAAAGGAATCCAAAAAGCTACTGCTAAACTTTGTTAAAACGAGTCAAAATACGTTTCTCATATTTCATAAGGAAAGAAGTATGTTCAATAGGAAAACAATATTAGCAGGTGCGCGTCCTCTTCGTCGCGCACATAGACTGATTTCCAAGTCTGTATCCCAGTACTAAAACTCATTCTTCCCCGTTTGGGAAGAAACAAGCCTGAAACCTTGAACAAAGACTACTGACATCCAGTGGAAACCATAGGAATTGCATACTGGGAGCTAGATTACTTTTATCCCTATACGTTCGATTGGAAGAGCATGCGCTCTCAAAAATTTTATTCTGGTTGGTTTTTCTTTGTATTCTCTCCTACCATATCTATTGTGTTAGTCTTCCTACATTATTTTAACATTTCTACAAACTTCAGAGTTTTCTTTCCAATGGTACCAATTATATGCATATCCTGGCTTCAGGGCCTGAGCAACAGGCAGTTTTCTTTAGGCACGTCAGTCAGGCGGAAATTGAGAAAAATAGACCTTAGCCTGAATTAACCTGTCTCCACTTCATCTACACTGGTTGAAGTGGATTTAACACAATTCATTAATAAGGCATCATAGCTTTCAGCTGAATTCACCTGGTCAGTCTGTCAGTGTACATTCCTCATTAAAGAAGACTTCACAAACCATTTCTTCAGCACCTCCAAAAGCCCACTTTCATCCTAGACCAGACTGGATGACCGTGGCATGTTTGCTTTGTTCCCTCCATTGGAGCAGCAACCCACAGTCTGTAAAGGCCCACTCACTCGCTGGATGTGATTGACTGGGCTGCTGACCCAACCAGTTATGTCCTCCACATTCTCTGAATGAGGAGGCCAAATAAGCACATTGTGTGGCTCTGAGATGGACTGCTGCTCTGCTGCGTTGCTGGCCAGTCGACTTGCCACCATTGTGTGATTCCTGACCCTAAGATGTCTTGCAACATGAGAGACACCAAATGGTCTCTCCTGGATCATTTTCAACCTTTTTAGATATGTTCATACGCCTTTAGTTGTGCAAATGGATCAAAATGCCCTTGTCTCGTGGAAAGAACATTTTGCATCAAAAGGATCGCACGTCTTGGTTTCTGGAAGATGTTCAGATTGGGATATTTTCAGCGTCCTTTAATTTTACCCTAGCAACATCACATGCCAGAAGAACGTGTCAGATCGATCTAGGTGGATATGTATTTGTCAGAGGCAGATGTGACTGGGCTCAAGACAGACTGGTGTTATAAGCTTGGGCTTGCCCTACATCCTTTCAGACATCTGAGCTGTGCCTTATCTGCTGCATCGCTGGCCTGCTTTCCTACCGCTACAAAGGGATGGATCACTTACAAACACTGCCTGGACAGATTAACATACCTGCCCTGGTATGAAAGTGGAGATTAACCTCTAACGAGTCACAACCCCGGATCCGGGATCCCCCCCATCAAAAAAGCTGACTAGCATAGCCTAGCCTAAAGCCACAGGGATATCATATAATCAAATGTTCATGAAATCACAAGTCCAAGACACCAAATGAAAGATACAGATCTTGTGAATCCAGCCATCATTTCCGATTTTTTAAATGTTTTACAGGGAAGACACAATATGTAAATCTATTAGCTAACCACGTTAGCAAAAGACAACTTTTTTTTCTCCACCATTTTTTTCCTGCATGGGCAGCTATCACAATTTCGACTAAATAAAGATATATATAGCCACTAACCAAGAAACAACTTCATAAGATGACAGTCTGATAACATATTTATGGTATAGCATATGTTTTTTTAGAAAAATGTGCATTTTTCAGGTATAAATCACAGTTTACCATTGCAGCCACTATCACAAAACTCACCCAAAGCGACTAGAATAACTACAGAGAGCAACGTGTATTACCTAATTACTCATCTTAAAACATTTCTGAAAAATACACAGCGTACAGCAAATGAAAGCCCAACATCTTGTGAATCCAGACGATATTTCAGATTTTCTAAGTGTTTTACAGCGAAAACACAATATATTAGCATACCACATGAGCTAACATCACCCCAGCATTGATTCAAGGCAAAAAGCGCGATAACGTTATCACCACCAAAATATATTAATTTTTTCACTAACCTTCTCAGAATTCTTCAGATGACAGTCCTGTAACATCATATTACACAATGCATATAGAGTTTGTTCGAAAATTTGCATATTTAGCATCACAAATCGTGGTTATGCTATGTAATCAGTCAAAACATGGCATGCATTCTGGCCGGTGCCATCTTGGAAGGGCACCTAAGTTTACGATTATTTATTGATTAGATTGACTAAAAAAATACAGGTTGGACAGCTAATGAAAGATGCATTGGTTATTAATGCAACCGCTGATTTAGATTTTTTAAATTAACGTTACTAGACATACAGTGTGCGTTACAGCCAGACTAGTGCCGCAATAATGGCCGAAAAATGCGTTTACATTTTTCCACATAAATACGGAATAAAATCATAAATAGCTCTTACTTTTGGACGAGCTTCCATCAGAATCTTGGGCAAGGTGTCCTTTTGTCCAAAAGAATTGTTGCTTTGTTGTAAAACGTCCACTTCAACTTCGGAACTAGCAGCTAACAGTAGCTACGTGGCACACACATGTCCAAATCCTCAAACGCAATACTACGAAAATTCCGAAAATAGCAATATACTCGCATAAACTGATATAAATCGGTTTCAAATAACTTCGTTATGATGTTTCTAACACCTATACCGAATTAAATTACAGACGGACATATCTAAGGCCGATAACTGAGCATTTCAAAATGCTATCCTGAGATCTTGCTTTGCGTAATGGCGGAAGTCGAAAAGAGAGCGCACCTCGTTCCTTGCCCTTTTATAAGCTCTGAGAAATACGTAGAAACACCATTCCACTTCTCATTGGTTACTGACATCCAGGGGAAGGCGGGTGCAGTTCATTTCGATCCATAGGGCACACACAGAGCTTTAAACTGATCCGAGATCAGAGCCTAGTTTTCAGACCTTCGCATGTCCTGTCATGATTTTCGCTGTAGAAAGAGTTCTGGTTCACCCACAGACATAATTCAAACGGTTTTAGAAACTAGAGATTGTTTTCTATCCAATAGTAATAATAATATGCATATTGTACGAGCAAGAATTGAGTACGAGGCAGTTTAATTTGGAGACGCAAAATGTCGAAGTTGAAACAGCACCCCCTGTAGTGACAAGAAGTTCATTGCCAATCTTCCATTGTCAGTTCACACTGATAGCGGTGTACTAGCTGCCAGACTACATGTGTGTGTGTGTGTTTTCACTTACCTTTGTCGTGTGTGTGAGAGAGAGTCGTTCTTTAGATGTGTTTTGAATTTTCTTTGAATTACTTCTACACCTTCTACCCTTCACCATTCAAGCATGTTGTTAAAAGGGCCTCTGGTCCTGCAGTTAAGCCAGGTTCCATGACACTTGTTAGTGGGACATTGAGCACTCGGGTAACTCTGACATTAATCTTTGACTCGCAGCTCATAGCAGCGTCTAAAGAGATCTCCGAAGGATTGGTTGATCCACTGCCACAGTGCAGCGCTCTCTGATCCTCTTGTTTAACAGGGCCTGGTCTTCGCCCTGTGGGTTTAATGAAGGGAATACATTAGCCTAGCCTAACGCCCATCAGTCAGGCCTGGATAAATGAGGTTAAAGTGTTGCGGAGGTTGTTTGAGTACAGCTGACCCCCCAGAATTAAATGGCAGTTACAAGACGTCCCACTATAAGACAGGTACTGGAGGCATTAAGTCCCTTTCATATTCTTTAATTGCTCATCGAGGGCCATGGCTAACAGCTTTCATATGCTGCTGCTTTCATAGAGCTCTGGTGGCTCAGTCTGTGTTCCATAGAGCCACATGCTGAGACCACATGCAAGTTATCAATGGAGGGTGTCAGTCTCTCTCAGCCCACTGGGGTATTTCCCGTGGGCTATGATAGAACACCATAGTACTGGTTTATTTACTCACCCTGAATGAGAGCCTGCTGGCTGGGCTGCTTTCCTTGGCAGTGGAGCTGCTCTCTGCTGCTCTGGTGTATCCTACCCCTGGCATTATCCGCTCCCACTGATTGTCCTGGGGAGCTGATGGTTTGGAGGACGTTTAGTATCCGTGTCCATCCGGTGGAGCAGAGTGAGCGGAGGAATGAACCTGACTGGAATGTGGTGGTCCACATTCTCCACCGATCCCCTACAGTGCTGAGAGATCAAACCGGAGAGGCACAGACCCAATGAAAAGTCCTTTTGTGGAAATGGCAAATCTAATTTGTTTCCCCCACCGTAAGATGGTAGCATGTCAGTTCATTTTGCCTTTCCTTGCTGCCGGCAGGCCCTGCGGCCCCAGACTCAAGGTCAGGCCTGCTGGAAGGGAACAGTCTAGTGTTTCATGACCCTCGCTCACTGACTGACTGTTTTTCTCTGGGCTACAGCTGAGTCGGAACAGCTGAGAGGCAGCCAGAGCCAAGGACTTGTCTATATGAGTTTGTTTTTTGTCGATGGCCATCTTAGACCACAGTATCACAGGGAGTGCATTCCTACACAACCTCCTGAATCTGTTAATTTACTCTCTCCAAGAGCTCCATTCATAGATAATGCACACTGCCTGGAGACAATTATGTAGTTTGTAGCTAATGTACACTGTGTTTATATGGGTAAATCACATCAAGATGAGGACTTATATTCTCTCCTTCCCCCCCTGTTCTCTCTCTCGTTCATTCGCTCTCTCTCGTTCATTCACTCTCACTCTTGCTCGTTTTCTCTCTGTCGTTCTTTGTCTTTCTCTCTCTCTTTCCCTCCCTCCCTCTCTCCGCCTCTTTCTCCCTCCAGGCATGGGACTCGTTGTGCAGGTGAGGTGGCAGCGATGGCCAACAATGGGATCTGTGGAGTCGGGGTGGCTTACAACGCCAAGATTGGAGGTACAGTACCATAGAACAGAGGGCGATTGATGTCATCTCTCTGTTTCTCCTCCATTTTATCTTTCAATTCTTCACGTTTTCTGACTGCTAAGACAGCTGAAATACGCATGTGTGCTGCCTCCGTACTATCCTGAGCTCAGTTTGAGCAGGAGTTGCTCAAGGATAACTCTTCCTCCTCCACTTCTCGCCCGAGATGACAGTGAGGCTCTATGAACATTAGGTGTGTGTGATAATCTGTGTGCAGCGTGGCTCCTCTGAGCCCATGCCTCAGTGTAAGCGTGTGTAATCCCTTTAATTAGAGCCATCTCTTTTATCCAGTCAGTTCATGCTCTCATCTCATTACCCCTCTGCATGTTTTATCTGTCCATGCCGCTGCATGTTTCCAGCTGTCACAGCCTGGCTAAATCCAACTCATAGTTTTAGTCCTTATTGGTCACATCCAATAGCTGCCTGCCGCCACTTCTCTACTGTCTGGAGTAGTACTGTCTCATTTAAACCATGAACATACATACAAGTCTTATTCGGTTAGTTGAAAAATGAAGTCTGCAGAAGTTTTAACAGTGTATGCCTCCTGCATTCAGCCTCTTCAGCACGACTGCTTCCTTTATAAAGGTAGACTCCTGGGCAGTGATTAAACAGTCTGCCTTGGAACCTGCGTGTTAATGAGATGGTTAATGAGCAGCAGCTTCTGCTCACCTTCCCCACTCAGAGGACAGAAACTTTCTGACCAACCACAGTCCTTCCAAGACTGCAGCAAGGGTGCCCTGTCAGGCGTAAAGGAGAGTGAAGCAGAGGAACAGCAGGCTGTGTGTGTGTGTGTGTGTGTGACCTACCCGCAGGCTTGGCCCAGTCCGGCAGCTGCCTGTTAATAAGTGAGTAGAAATACCCACTTCTAGAAATAAATATTTGTTTATTTTTTATTTAACCAGGTAGGCTAGTTGAGAACAAGTTCTCATTTACAACTGCGACCTGGTCAGGATAAATCAAAGCAGTGCAACACAAACAACAACATAGAGTTACACATGGAATAAACAAACATAGAGTCAATAATACAGTAGAAAAAGTCTATATACAAATGAGGTAGGATAACGGCGGTAAGGCAATAAATAGGCCATAGTGGCGAAATAATTACAATATAGCAATTAAACACTGGAGTGATAGATGTGCAGAAGATGAGTGTACAAGTAGAGATACTGGGGTGCAAAGGAGCAAAAAAAAATTATAATATGGGGATGAGGTAGTTGGATGGGCTATTTACTAAGCTGGTGCTTAACCTGTCTAGCCCCCGGGTTCCGCCACATTCCACTGAAAAGGCAGCAAGAAATTCCAAATTTTTTGTTGTTGAAATATTTAACTTTCACACATTAACAAGTCCAATACAGCAAATGAAAGATAAACATCTTGTGAATCCAGCCAACATGTCCGATTTAAAAAAAAATGTTTTACAGCGAAAACACCACGTATATTTATGTTAGCTCACCACCAAATACAAAAAAGCACAGACATTTCTTTCACAGCACAGGTAGCTTGCACAAAACCCCCAAATAGAGATAGAATTAGTCACTAACCAAGAAACAACTTCATCAGATGACAGTCTTATAACATGTTATACAATAAATCTATGTTTTGTTCGAAAAAATTGCATATTTCAGGTATAAATCATAGTTTTACTTTGCAGCTACAATCACAAATATCACCAAAGCAGCTAGAATAACTACAGAGAGCAATGTGAAATACCTAAATACTCATCATAAAACATTTATGAAAAATACATGGTGTACAGCAAATGAAAGACAAACATCTTGTGAATCCAGCCAATATTTCAGATTCTTTAAGTGTTTTACAGCGAAAACACAATATAGCATTATATTAGCTTACTACAATAGCCAACCACACAACCGCGTTCATTCACTGCAAAGGTAGCGATCGCAAAAAAACAGCAAAAGATATACATTTATTCACTAACCTTGACAAACGTCATCAGATGACAGTCCTATAACATCATATTACACAATACATACAGTGGGGAGAACAAGTATTTGATACACTGCCGATTTTGCAGGTTTTCCTACTTACAAAGCATGTAGAGGTCTGTAATTTTTATCATAGGTACACTTCAACTGTGAGAGACGGAATCTAAAACAAAAATCCAGAAAATCACATTGTATGATTTTTAAATAATTAATTTGCATTTTATTGCATGACATAAGTATTTGATCACCTACCAACCAGTAAGAATTCCGGCTCTCACAGACCTGTTAGTTTTTCTTTAAGAAGCCCTCCTGTTCTCCACTCATTACCTGTATTAACTGCACCTGTTTGAACTCGTTACCTGTATAAAAGACACCTGTCCACACACAATCAAACAGATTCCAACCTCTCCACAATGGCCAAGACCAGAGAGCTGTGTAAGGACATCAGGGATAAAATTGTAGACCTGCACAAGGCTGGGATGGGCTACAGGACAATAGGCAAGCAGCTTGGTGAGAAGGAAACAACTGTTGGCGCAATTATTAGAAAATGGAAGAAGTTCAAGATGACGGTCAATCACCCTCGGTCTGGGGCTCCATGCAAGATTTCACCTCGTGGGGCATCAATGATCATGAGGAAGGTGAGGGATCAGCCCAGAACTACACGGCAGGACCTGGTCAATGACCTGAAGAGAGCTGGGACCACAGTCTCAAAGAAAACCATTAGTAACACACTACGCCGTCATGGATTAAAATCCTGCAGCGCACGCAAGGTCCCCCTGCTTAAGCCAGTGCATGTCCAGGCCCGTCTGAAGTTTGCCAATGACCATCTGGATGATCCAGAGGAGGAATGGGAGAAGGTCATGTGGTCTGATGAGACAAAAATATAGCTTTTTGGTCTAACTCCACTCGCCGTGTTTGGAGGAAGAAGAAGTATGAGTACAACCCCAAGAACACCATCCCAACCGTGAAGCATGGAGGTGGAAACATCATTCTTTGGGGATGCTTTTCTGCAAAGGGGACAGGACGACTGCACCGTATTGAGGGGAGGATGGATGGGGCCATGTATCGCGAGATCTTGGCCAACAACCTCCTTCCCTCAGTAAGAGCATTGAAGATGGGTCGTGGCTGGGTCTTCCAGCATGACAACGACACGAAGCACACAGCCATGGCAACTAAGGAGTGGCTCCGTAAGAAGCATCTCAAGGTCCTGGAGTGGCCTAGCCAGTCTCCAGACCTGAACCCAATAGAAAATCTTTGGAGGGAGCTGAAAGTCCGTATTGCCCAGCGACAGCCCCGAAACCTGAAGGATCTGGAGAAGATCTGTAGGGAGGAGTGGGCCAAAATCCCTGCTGCAGTGTGTGCAAACCTAGTCAAGAACTACAGGAAACGTATGATCTCTGTAATTGCAAACAAAGGTTTCTGTACCAAATATTAAGTTCTGCTTTTCTGATGTATCAAATACTTATGTCATGCAATAAAATGCAAATTAATTACTTAAAAATCATACAATGTGATTTTCTGGATTTTTGTTTTAGATTCCGTCTCTCATAGTTGAAGTGTACCTATGATAAAAATTACAGACCTCTACATGCTTTGTAAGTAGGAAAACCTGCAAAATCGGCAGTGTATCAAATACTTGTTCTCCCCACTGTATATGTTTTGTTCGAAAATGTGCATATTTAGCGGTACAAATCGTGGTTTTACAATGTGAATACGTAGTCAAAATGCACAAAATTGTCCGGAGAAATCTTGGACAGTCACCTAATCTAATAACTCATCATAAACTTTACTAAAAAATACATGTTGTACAGCAAATGAAAGATACACTAGTTCTTAATGCAACCGCTGTTAGATTTTTAAAAATAACTTTAGTACGGCATACAGCTTACGTTATAGCGAGACAAATATGACTAAACATTTTCAACAGAAATACGAAATAACATCATAAATGGTTCCTACTTTTGATGAGCTTCCATCAGAATGTTGTACAAGGGGTCCTTTGTCCAGAATAATCGTTGTTTGGTTGTAGAATGTCCTCTTCTCCTGTCGAATTAGCAACCAAAGCTAGCCATGTGGCGCAAACGTGCCCAACTTCACATGACGCAAAGAAAAGAAAATTCCGAAAATCGCAATTAAACGTTCAATAAACTGATATAACTCGGTTTAAAATAACTACTTTATGTTTTTATCACATATCAAATAAAATCAAAGCCGGAGATATCTAACGTCTATACCGAAAGCTTTTCAGAACGCAATCTGGGGTTCCTTCTCGCGCCTTCCAAGACAATGAAAATTCCAGACACGTCATTCCAAAAGCTCTTGTTCGGCCTCAGATCAAGCTAGACACCCCATTCCACCTCTCACTGCCTGTTGACATCTAGTGGAAGGCGTATGCAGTGCATGTAGATCCATAGATTTCAGGCAAATTAATAGGAAGGCCCTGGAACAGAGCCTCGATTTCAGATTTTTCACTTCCTTACAGGAAGTTTGCTGCAAAATGAGTTCTGTTTTACTCACAGATATAATTCAAACGGTTTTAGAAACTAGAGTGTTTTCTATCCAATAGTAATAATAATATGCATATTGTACGAGCAAGAATTGAGTACGAGGCTGTTTAAATTGGGCACGATTTTTTCCCAAAGTGAAAATAGCGCCCCCTATCCCAAAGAAGTTAAAGCTAGTGAGGGAGATATGAGTCTCCAGCTTCAGTGATTTTTGCAGTTCGTTCCAGTCATTGGCAACAGAGAACTGGAAGGAAAGAAGGAGGAATTGGCTTTGGGGGTGACCAATGAAATATACTTGCTGGAGCGCGTGCTACGGGTGGGTGCTGCTATGGTGACCAGTGAGCTGAGATAAGGGGGAACTTTACCTAGCAGGGTCTTGTAGATGACCTGGAGCCAGTGGGTTTGGCGACGAGTATGAAGCGAGGGCCAGCCAACGAGAGCGTACAGGTCGCAGTGGTGGGTAGTATATGGGGCTTTGGTGACAAAACGGATGGTACTGTGATAGACTGCATCTAATTTGCTGAGTAGAGTATTGGAGGCTATTTTGTAAATGACATCGCCGAAGTCAAGGATCAGTAGGATGGTCAGTTTTACTAGGGTATGTTTGGCAGCATGAGTGAAGGATGCTTTGTTGCGAAATAGGAAGCTGATTCTAGATTTCATTTTGGATTGGAGATGCTTGATATGAGTCTGGAAGGAGAGTTTACAGTCTAGCCAGACACCTAGGTATTTGTAGTTGTTCACATATTCTAAGTCAGAACCGTCCAGAGTAGTGATGCTGAGCGGGCGGGCAGATGTGGGCAGCGATCTGTTGAAGAGCATGCATTTAGTTTTACTTGCATTTAAGAGCAGTTGGATGCCATGGAAGGAGTGTTGTATGGCATTGAAGCTCGTCTGGAGATGAGTTAATACAGTGTCCAAAGAAGGGCCAGAAGTATACAGAATGGTGTCGTCTGCGTAGAGGTGGATCAGAGAGTCACCAGCAGCAAGAGCGACATCATTGATGTATAACGAGAAAAGAGTCGGCCCGAGGATTGAACCCTGTGGCACCCCCATAGACTGCCAGAGATCCGGACAACAGGCCCTTCGATTTGACACACTGAACTCTGTCTGAGAAGTAGTTGGTGAACCAGGCGAGGCAGTCATTTGAGAAACCAAGGCTGTTGAGTCTGCCGATAAGAATGTGGTGATTGACAGTCGAAAGCCTTGGCCAGGTCGATGAATAAGGCTGCACAGTATTGTCTCTTATCGACGGCGGTTATGATATCGTTTAGAACCTTGAGCGTGGCTAAGGTGCACCCATGACCAGCCCGGTAACCAGATTGCATAGCGGAGAAGGTACGGTGGGATTCGAAATGGTTGGTGATCTGTTTGTTAACTTGGCTTTCGAAGACTTTAGAAAGGCAGGGTAGGATAGATATAGGTCTGTAGCAGTTTGGGTCTAGAGTGTCTCCCCCTTTGAAGAGGGGGATGACCGCGGCAGCTTTCCAATCTTTGGGGATCTCAGACGATACGAAAGAGGTTGAACAGGCTAGTAATAGGGGTTGCAACAGTTTCGGCTGATAATTTTAGAGAGGGTCCAGATTGTCTAGCCCGGCTGATTTCTAGGGGTCCAGATTTTGCAGCTCTTTCAGAACATCGGCTATCTGGATTTGGGTGAAGGAGATTTGCACTGCCCCTTCACCAGCTCTCATACCATACACACCTACACAAACACAACTATGTCTTACTATACACGTGAGGACTTTTTGCCGACCAACAATTGATTCCCATTCAAAATCCTATTTTACACCTTACCCTAAACCTAACCCTAATTCTAAACCTAACCCCTAAGTTAACTTTTTTACAAGTGAGGACCAGAGAAATGTCCTCACTTCTCTGAATTGTATTGGTTTATTATTCTTGTGTGGCATTCTGGTACTCACAAGTATAGTAAAACGTGTGTACACACACACACACACACACACACACACACACACACACACACACAGGGAGAGATTCATCTAATATCCTATCACTCTATGGCAGTGACTACCAATGAAAGGCAGGTCTTTGTCATCCCACCAGAAATCCTACCACTATTCCAGAGCACAAACTGTAAGCTCAAGCTTTGACCTTAAGATTTAGAAAGCTGTATTGGCTTCATCCCACCTATAGAAGAATCCCTGTGTGTTGGTGGAGGTAAGGGGTAGCAGAGATGGGCGCAGCGCTCCCCAGATAATGGGCTATCTCCTCCTATAAAACGATTTGCTCGTTTCGTTCTGAGCTCTACGGGGACCCTGAGTCAGTGCCCTCGCCGCTGGATGCCTTTGGAGAACTTCAAAGGGCTGAACTTTGTTTGTTTACTTTAACCGGTATAAAGGCAGTATGGATAGCTTGACCCTCCATGCATCAAAGCAGCCGACGCGTTTGTTTTGAAGATGTCTGCCTTCGATTTCTCAGCTTTCTGTCTGCTGGGCTGGGATGAGGGTGCGGAGAGAAAGAGGATGAGGAGGCTCTGAAAACTGCCCTAGAGGCTGGCGCTAGAAAACGTTCCAAATTAAATTCAGAATCGATGGCTTTAATATACAAAAAGCGCTGGCATATCCCAATTCAAGTGTCCCTCTTCTGCAGAGGGGATTTGTGCAAAGCAAAGTCCACCCGGATTCAAACTTCATCTGTTTTCTTGGGAGGGAAACAGAATGTTCTCATTTATCACCTGTAAACGAACCTTCAGTATCAGCGCTTCTTCAGATCTAAGGCTTATTTATCACCAACTCTGCTGCTGACTGTTTGTTTTTCTGTGGAACACTTGCTACCACAGGTTTTGGTATTTGAGTTTAACCTCACCTGCATTTCTCTTCAAAGAAAAGGAGTAGATGGTTACTAGATTGTGTGTGTGTGTAGGAGTGCGTATGCTGGACGGCGAGGTGACCGACGTGGTGGAGGCCCAGTCTCTCAGTCTGAACCCACAGCACATCCACATCTACAGTGCCAGCTGGGGCCCAGAGGATGATGGGAAGACGGTGGATGGGCCCGCCAAGCTCGCCAAGGAGGCCTTCCTGCGCGGAGTGACCGAGGTGTGTGTAAATATCTGTGTGTTCTGGGCCTCAGTTGTGTGCCGCGTTCCCAATGCCTGCCTCACCATCAATAGTTTGTGTGTGACTTCCTCTACACACAGCCAGTAATTAGGTAGTAAACTATTCAGCCATTTTGAAGGACAAAGGCGGCTTGAACAACGCAAGCGCACTTCATGACCCAGACGATTATGAATGGGGAAATTTTATTTGGTCACAGTGGAAGTATCAGGCTTTCTAAACTCCACTAAGGATAAAATAATAAATGGCCTGAACAAATACTGTAGGAAAAAGAATCCTCAATACAAAGTACTGAAAATATTGTACATTCATAACCACCTAAAGTGCACTTTACACAATCATTTCTCTTCACATCACTACCGTACCACAATTGTAGAAGTGATTTCAGAATCTGAGTGGGAGGATATTTGTGTTATGAGAATATCTCAATAAAACGGCATTGAGCTCAGGTCACGTGCACATTTTCTTTTGCATGTGAAAGGCTAACAGATGTAAATAGTTCATGGGGCTTTAACGTTACTGTGGCAGGATTCAGAGAGACTGAAGTCTTAGCTCCAGCTCCTCCGTCTCACATGGGCATCCGGGCAGAGCATTGGCATACTGCCAACCCTGAGACAATGACATACTGCCAACCCTGAGACGTTACCTGTGTGTGTGTGTGAGAGAGACTATTGCTTTTTGGCATTTTGATCACTACTTAAAGAGCAGGATGGTTACTGGTCCTGGTCTTTCGTGTCAATAGGAAACAGTAGCTGGTTTGCTGAAGGCTCAGTCCTTTTAATGGGCTTCTTACTGTATACAGCCTCCACCCAAAAAATGTGATTACAAATGCTTATACTATAGTTAACTTCTTTTGGCTCAAATCCCGTTAACGGGATCGATTTGACAACAGCCAGTGAAACTGCAGGGTGCCAAATTCAAACAACAGAAATCTCATAATTAAAATTCCCATACAAGTATTATACACCATTTTAAAGATATAAACATCTTGTTAATCCAACCACAGTGTCCGATTTCAAAAAGGCTTTACAGCGAAAGCATACCTTGCGATTTATGTAAGGTTAGCCTAGTCACAGAAAACACAGCCATTTTCCAGCCAAAGAGAGGAGTCACAAAAAGCAGAAATAGAGATTAAATTAATCACTAACCTTTGATCTTCATCAGATGGCACTCATAGGACTTCATGTTACACAATACATGTATGTTTTGTTCGATAAAGTTCATATTTATATCCAAAAATCTCAGTTTACATTGGCGCGTTATGTTCAGTAATGTTTTGCTTTCAAGACATCCAGTGATTTTGCAGAGAGCCACATCAATTTACAGGAATACTCATCATAAACGTTGATGAAAGATACAAGTGTTATGCATAGAATTAAAGATATACTTCTCCTTAATGCAACCGCTGTGTCAGATTTCAAAAAAGCTTTATGGCAAAAGCACACCATGCGATAATTTGAGTACAGCGCTCAGCCACCATACAGATACCCGCCATGTTGTGGAGTCAACAAAAGTCAGAAATAGCATTATAAATATTCACTTACCTTTGATCTTCATCAGAATGCACTCCCAGGAATCCCAGTTCCACAATAAATGTTAGTTTTGTTCGATAAAGTCCATAATTTATGTCCAAATGCCTCCTTTTTGTTTGCGCGTTTAGTCCAGTAATCCAAATGCACAAGGCTCTAAGTTCTATTACAGTTCGTAGAAACATGTCAAACGATGTATAGAATCAATCTTTAGGATGTTTTTATCATACATCTTCAATAATGTTTCAACCGGACAATTCCTTTGTCTTTAGAAATGAAAAGGAACGGAGCTCGCGCTCACGGCTGCGCGCGTGACTAAACTAATGGCTTTCTGCCAGACCCCTTAGTCAAACAGCTCTTATTCACTCCCCCTTCACAGTAGAAGCCTGAAACAACGTTCTAAAGACTGTAGACATCTAGTGGAAGCCTTAGGAAGTGCAATATGACCCCATTTACACTATATTGGATAGGCAATCACTTGAAAAACTACAAACCTCAGATTTCCCACTTCCTGGTTGGATTTGTCTCAGGCTTTTGCCTGCCATATGAGTTCTGTTATACTCACAGACATCATTCAAACAGTTTTAGAAACTTCAGAGTTATCTATCCAAATGTACTAATTATATGCATATTCTAGCTTCTGGGCCTGAGTAACAGGCAGTTTACTCTGGGCACCTTATTCATCCAAGCTACTCAATACTGCCCCCCATTCCCAAAAGTTAAGCAATAAGGCACGAGGGGGTGTGTTTAGTCTTTGTATGTGTGAGTGGAGGGAACAGTAAGCATCCAGACTGCAGACGTATAGGGGCCATATGCCAGGCTCTCTGTAGTGTACACATGGGAGCCTGCATCCATCTGATCCCAGCTCTAAGGGTAAGAGGGTGTGAGAGAGCCAGTCATAAAGCATTGAGCCGAGCCACAGAGAGCCAGGGCCAACGGGCCATTCAGACGAAGAACCATCAGACCTTATGGGGCAAACCCCATCTGAGGGCCGTTACTGGTGCTCTGTCTGCCTCCCTTTTATTACAGGCCTGTCAAATAAAAAGCATATGGCATGTAAACACATACTATTCTATAGGGAGCCATGGCGTCATCAGTAGCTCCAGTCTGTTGTTTACACTGTTCATGATGGTTGCGTGTGATGGTCAATGTGTAGACGCTGCACCACCCAGCACAATGGAGCATTCTGTTGGACTTTGATATTTATTCACTGTGAATGCTGAATAGCACAGATTTATTGCTCCGGGTTTGTTGACATACGGTCCCTGTTGTCTTGTATTGCGGCCGTGGTACATTAAAGCTCTTTGGATTCAAAGCGTCTGAGTGATCACACGGTCCTGTGATGTATGGATGAGCTGTGGCAGGCCTTTCAGAGATGGACCCTGGAAATAGTTGTGCTGTAGTATCAATGGGAATCTAATTTAGATTGAATGACACCTGTGTTCCCCTCTTTCATTAGCTGCACCACACCAAGATACACATGCATGTGGTCATGTACGTCAGAAAGGCCTGTCTAGAAGTGGTTGTCTAGGTTTGTTATTGACTCTGTTCTGTCTGTCCGTCTCCCTCTCCCTCTAGGGTCGTGGGGGCCTGGGCTCCATCTTTGTGTGGGCGTCAGGGAACGGCGGGCGTGAGAAGGACAGCTGTAACTGTGACGGCTACACCAACAGCATCTACACCCTGTCCATCAGCAGCTCCACCCAGAACGGCAACGTGCCCTGGTACAGCGAGGCCTGCTCCTCCACCCTCGCCACAACCTACAGCTCTGGCAACCTCAACGAGAAACAGATAGTGAGTTCAGTAGACACGTGGTCGCGCACACACATACATACACACACACATATACACTTACAGTGGCAAACGGAGCGGGGAACACGGATTTTGATTAATAAACATACTGAACACACACTCATTCACTCCCAGTGTGAGCGTCATGAGGAGAGCGGGAAACGTTTGTCTGTACAGTCTGAAAATGGGCATGTCAGAAAGCAGAACATTAAACTGAGTGGTGGTGTGCATTTAGGGTGGAGGAGTGTGTGAGTCGGGGCTCCTGTCCTGTGAGATTCTTGTGCTCTGTGGTTCCAGGGCCTCAGTGGTATTATGTTGCTAACTGCAATGGGAGATCACACAGCTTCCACTGAGCTTTGAAGAGGAGGAAGTCTATTTTACAGCATATTAGTCAGGGGAATGATGTGTGCTTCAGTGAGAAGTAAGAATGGATGGATGGAAACTTTTGATGTATAGCCAGGGTGATTTATAGAACCAGGTTGACTTGGCTCCTGGGATCCGTAGAGTATCTCAGATGGTTGAACCCGGAGCCAAAGCACTAGTCCAGACTCTCTAGCTGTACTCTAGAGGTTTGAGCATTTCTGGATGTCCTAGTTAGCCTGTATCCTGTTGCACTTCTTTCTTATTTTTGTTGCACTTTGTCGGTGTTCCTATTGGTTTTAGTGCTCCTCCTTCCAGTCAGATAGACTTTAAGTCAAATGCTTACTGGACTGTTTGGTGATTCAAGGCAGGTTTTGTGTGTGTGTGTGTGTGTGTGTGTGTGTGTGTGTGTTCAGTCTGGAGGAATGACTGAGTCAGTTCTCACTGGCCTGCCTCAGACAGCCATGGCCTGCAGTGACACTATCTCTTTCCCACTTTCGTTCTTTTCTCTCTCTTCATAAACTCTTGCTCTTTGCACTCTTACCCACCCGCCCTCTGAGGCCCATTTGAATGAAGAACTGTAAAACGTTAAAATCCAATCTCCATGTCTCGCCCTTCCACACACACACACACACACACACACACACACACACACACACACACACACACACACACACACACACACACACACACACACAGGAGGGATGTGGAGGAAGGAAAGCCTCTCACTAGGAGAGATTACAGTACAATACTGTATAATGGACGTTCATCCCAACCTCTTGCCATGAGGCATGCTGTGCACACATGATTAATGAATTGGTGTGTTTCCACATTCATGATTAATCATGTTAACCATGTGTTGATAAATAAACATCTATCAAAGTAGATGTGGCTGAGTAGAATGTTTTTTATAGTGTATAACTTACACTCCTACTGATTGTTTCAATAGAAAGTTATTTTTGCCCATATATTAGGTGTTAACATTTCAGCCCGGTATGCGCAGCACCATATCTAACTATAAACTCTCTTCCTGTCAGGTGACAACGGACCTCAGACAGAAGTGTACTGACACCCACACGGGCACCTCCGCCTCGGCTCCACTGGCTGCTGGGATCATCGCCCTCGCACTGGAAGCCAAGTGAGTGACTCTTACCACCTGTCTGTCTATCTCTATCTGTGTCTCTGTCTGTCTTCCTTTGGTTGTCTAATGTTTGTCTCGATGTCCCCTTGCTTGTTCCTATTTTTCTCTCTATGATCTCTGTCTGTCTCTCCCTGAAGGAAGGCAACTGTCTTGTAATAATGCATTGTGGATCAGAATAGATTAGTCAGTTATCTCCTATCATTCTGCTATGTACGTGTCATCAGCTCAGCACTGTAGTCTGGTTAGGCAACGGGGCACGTGTGACCCGTTAAAAACCTCTGTAGTTCCCTGTCCATTAAAAGTGTCTGACTGTACTGCAGGGCTTTGACTTTCCCTTCAGTCAAAGCTGACCTTTAAATAAAAGAGAGCTGATGAGGTTTAAACTCACTGTTTCGCTGGGGTACTATACACTATTTGACTCTGTTTTACTGTAGGATTTTACTGTTGCTCTGCTGGGTGGAACTGCAGTAACACAGGGTTTTATACGGAGAACAGAGGAGAGTGTGGGAGAGCAGAGATGAGACTGACAGGGATCTCTGGTCTCTTTATCTTTTCAATGCAGTAACATTAAGCCTGATGTTCAACTCTTCTAGCACACTTGGGCACCTAATGCCATTTCCTTTGCAGTTTGTCGCTATGCATTGTGGTACAGTAGGATATGTTGTTGCATGTTGTACTGTCTTCATAATTATGTTAAGTGTATTTCAGATCTGGAATCTTCTATATTGATGAAAGGTATGGTTGTTGTGTGTGTGCAGTAAAAACCTGACATGGAGGGACATGCAGCACTTGGTCGTGAGGACCTCTCATCCCGCCCACCTCCTCACCAACGACTGGAATACCAATGGGGTCGGCCGAAAAGGTACAGCGAGGCGTTCCATTAGTTGAGCTCGGTTGACCATCACTCCCGTGCCCTGTCAGTTGCACAATGGAGACTGATCTATATTGTATTTACATCAATTGATTTAAAGTTGCCTACATTAAGCAATTACAGAAAGCCATGGCTCCAAAGTTCAGGGAGAGGTTTTACTGGGCACACAGCAGGGTACATGCAATAATCTAATAGTGAAGAGGCCCTTATTGAGTTGGAACTGGAATCGTGATGAAGTAGCCTTTCAGCAGTCTGATATCGATCTCTCTCTCTTTCCTTCTCTCTCTCTCCCTCTATCGCTCGATCTCAGTAAGCCACTCATATGGGTATGGTCTGCTTGATGCCAGTGCGATCGTGGCTCTGGCTGAGAACTGGACCAATGTTGGGCCCCAGAAAAAATGTGTGCTGTCCATGGTGGCAGAGCCCAGGTGAGCTGCACGCATACACTCACACAAAAGCTCTACCAACTCTACCTGTAATACCACCCACTGTTTGGCTGGCAGGAGCATCAGTACTAGCTTCATAGGGATTACATTGGTTTTGGGTATAGTACAGTTAACCTACCAGGTGATTAACATATAATAAACCTATGTGATCCTTAATAGAATAGGATGCTTCAGATTGTGTGTGTGAGAGTGTCACATCTGGGGGGGGGGGGTCGGCTGTGGAGGTGATGAGCGCTGCTGTGTGTGGGCTGGTTTGTGATGGGCATTAGGTGTGAGAGGTGCTCATGTGGGACCAAGCTGTCATACCTCAGTGTGACTGCACGTCATGTTTCCATTCTGAGCATGGCACCGGGGGCCCATTGATATGCTCTGCTGGGTTCTTGTGTGTGTGCTAGGGTGATGATCTTTTGAGCCTGGGGGAGCATGTTTAAGGGAAATAATCACTTACAGATTAGTCTCTCTGCTTCCATGTTCCCCACACTTCCCTGGCTGTCTCTAAACCTCTGTCGATATTTTACTCTTTCACTCTCTCACTCCTTTGCTCTTGCTGTCTTTCTGCTCCTTTGCTCTTGCTCTCTGTACCTCTCTCATTCTCTTTCCCTCTGTCTTGTGCTCCTATCTCTTCCTCTGTCTCTATGTATTCCTCTCACACTTTCTCTATCTCTCCTGTCTTTAACCCTGCCTCTGCTACATACAGTAGCTGACAGGATCCCAGCCCTGTTGTATTCTTTCTGTACTGGTCCCCAGATCACAGCCTACCACTGGAGCCTGTGTTAAAGGTGTTAGTGGCATGGTGTTTGTGCAGTGTGCATTGTACAGTGCAAGAGGTGTTGCTTCTCCTTCACTCTTTCTGACTGCTGCGGATTGGATCCTAACATTTTAAGGGATTTAATTAGGAGGAAGCGGTGTGTTTTTTCACACCCAGTTCACCGATTACGGCCCGTATTTTCTATTAGCTGGGCGCCACGGCTTTTGTAAAGCCTCATGCCCTCCTCTCTCTCCCCAGCCCTCCTCTCTCTCCCCAGCCCTCCTCTTCTCCTCCTCTGGGTTCAGTTGTTGTGGATGTGGGTAAGCTGCTAAGCGGATTGAGGGGAGTCTAGGGAGCCTGGTACTTTTCTCCTGTGGAGGACAGGGCTGCTGCAGGACCTGAGCTGCTAATCCTCTTTCAAGGCCGCAAACCCTGTGCCCTCAGCAGGCTCTCTCTCTCACACACTAGTCTCTCTCTCTCACACACTAGTCTCTCTCTCTCACACACTAGTCTCTCTCTTTCACACACTAGTCTCTCTCTCTCACACACTAGTCTCTCTCTCTCACACACTAGTGTCTCTCTCTCACACACACTAGTGTCTCTCTCTCTCACACACTAGTGTCTCTCTCTCTCACACACACTAGTCTCTCTCTCTCACACACTAGTCTCTCTCTCTCACACACTAGTCTCTCTCTCACACACTAGTCTCTCTCTCTCACACACTAGTCTCTCTCTCTCACACACTAGTCTCTCTCTCTCTCTCACACACTAGTCTCTCTCTCTCACACACTAGTCTCTCTCTCTCACACACTAGTCTCTCTCTCTCACACACTAGTCCAGAGCGACAGTCACACACTAGTCTCTCTCTCTCACACACTAGTCTCTCTCTCTCACACACTAGTCCAGAGCGACAGTCACACACTCATGCAGCATCACTCACACACTCAGAGAACCATTATAGTCACGCACACAAATGCTGTGCTCACTCCCAGCTGTGACATCTTTCTCATAGACACCAGAAGCCAGCAACATGAAAACACAAGCCACTCCAAGCCAATTGTCATCTTCAATCACTATGCTGTCTTTGTGTAAATGTATGTATTTGGTCATATATGCTGATGTGCTGTTTATCTGTGTCAGGAACATTGGTAGTCACCTGCTGATCACCAAGACAGTGGATGGCTGTGTTGGGACAGCCAACCATGTGAGCTCCCTAGAACATGCCCAGGCCCAGCTCACCCTCTCCTACAACCGCAGGGGCAACCTGGGCATCTACCTGACCAGCCCACAGGGTACCCGCTCCACACTGCTCGCTCCCAGGTACACACACACACACACACACACACACACACACACACACACACACACACACACACACACACACACACACACACACAGTGTATTACATACTTCCTGTCTCTCTCCTCTGCAGGCCTCATGACTACTCATCAGAGGGCTTTAATGACTGGGCTTTCATGACCACACACTCCTGGGATGAGGACCCCCTGGGGGAGTGGACCCTGGAGATGGTAAACGTGGCAGGGGCAAGCGACTATGGTAAGACACCTCATTTACTACCTTATTTGCTATTGTTATGTCTGGAACATTGTCTGGGAGCTAAGAGAGAGAAAGAGAGAGTGACAGGGTTTCTGTTAGTGCAGCCGTGTCTGACTAGCAGTGTCACTGAAAGAATGTGTGTGTGACGGGATGTGTGCTTGTGTTTGCATTTATCTGTGCATCATATGTGTTTGATTCATTGATGTACTGCGTGTGAGAGAGAGTGCGTGCATGTGCAGTAAGTGCTTGATTTATGTGTTAATGGATTTGTGTATTTCATAGTGTGTATGTACGGCATTCATGTGTTGATGATTTTGTGTGTGTGAGATGCTTCCAGATCGCTAACAGGGAGTGTTTTATGCGAGGGGCAGCAGTGTCTGTGCCTTGAGAGCTTTCATTTTGATCCCTTTTATACAAGCTGTCAGGCAGTCTCTCTCTAGCTCCACACACCCACCTCTAAATCAGCTTCATTAAACCAGGGAGAGTAAATCAAGCAGGGGAGTGGAGGGCCCTGCTGTCTGACCCATGCTGACCCAGGCTAACCCAGGCTGATCCAGAATAACTATGACCTAAGGCCCATCCAGGCCCTCTCAGACAATCTTTTTGGGGTTTATTTGTAGTTTTCTCTCTTGTTCTTTCATTTTGTTTTCTTTCTCTCACTCTTCTCTCTCTTTCTCGCTTTCCCTCCCTCCCTCCCTCTGGCTGTAGATCCCTCAGCCCCCCCCCCCCCCCCTTCTGGGATTTAGGAAGTTGGACCCTCAAAGGGCTCGTCATATAAATGGCTCTCCCGGGAAGTGTTGTTCTGAACTAACGGGTCTGTAGAGAAACACCAGAATGTATGCTTATACATTTAATGCTTTACTTCTAGGAATCTTTTCCTGTCATTCCATCCAGGAAATCCAAGAATATAAAAGGAGCAGGTTAGAAGCTGCAATTACAGAACCCACCCTGAAGAGTGCCAAAGCCTTGTTGGCGTATACGGTGGCTTGGAGATCTGTGCTGTTGTTGCTTATGTGTAACACTCTCTCCCTCCCTCTCTCTAGGCACTCTGACTCAGTTCACCCTGGTGCTGTATGGTACAGGCTCAGACTCTCCCAGCTCCACAGCCAAGGACCTCTCTCAGTCCAGTAACGGCAGCTGTAAGACTTTTGACCTACAGCAGATCTGCATTGGTAAGAATATTACTGTTGGTTACTGTAAGAGAATGTAGATTCTGTACCTAGGGTTAGGCCACTAGGGTCTCGTAGAGCTGTGGTGTGCCCAGGCTTTTGTTCCTGCACAGCACAAATGCACCTAAGTTAATCCATCATGGTCTAATGGATCAAAAGTCTGCCCCACTGTGGCTCTGCCGGCTTCAGTTGCCTACCCCTACCCTAAACCTAACCATTTAATGAACAGGTACATTTACACTGTACAGGTAAGACCGGAGAGATGAAACACTGGCTCTCCTATCAAAAGTGTATGGCTTGTATAGGTTAAACCCTAGAGCAGGAGTCTCCAACAGGTAGATCGTTAGCTACCAGCAGCTCGCAGCCCACCTATGATAAGCTTGCCAATGAATTCTTAAAGTACATGCATTTTTTCATGTGTTCCATCGCAAACTGTCGTAAACATAAGGCTCCTGGCTACTATCCAATCAAAGGCACATTGACATTATCCCATCCCTGGTTAGCCACTGTTGACTTAAATATCCAAACGTAACACAATATCTGGCAATTAAAATCCGGCAATATTGTTTGGTGAGCGCGTTTGTCTAATGATAGCCGGCGTCTTGTGGGTAGACAGGACTTTCCGCATAAACCTTCTCAATTAAATGTAAACAAACATTTAACCTCACAGAACTAGGCTATATCATAATTATTTGTATCAATTGGGTGGCGATTGCTTTGCAAACTGCCATGTTCTATAGACATCAAAACTTGTCTTCTGATGTGGTTTAAGCATTGACATGGACACCATTTTTGTTTCTTTATGAATAATTGTTATATTTAGAGTAAAGGATCAAATTAAACTGCGAGAAATGATTTCAGAAAATACAAAACATAATTTTATGGGGCCTGTCATGACAAATACTGTTTATTAACCATTATATTACCCGGGTATATTGACAGAAAGCACAAATCTTGTTCACTAAGGATCCGGGGAAGAGTTGCATGGTAGAGGAGAATAAAATAATGTGCCTATTTGAAAGCTATAAAAAAAAGAGTAGCTTGTGACATGTTTACATTTTTAAAAGTAGCATTCATGCTAGAGGTTGGACTGGGAGAGATAGGAACAGTCTGACCCCTGCAGGATCCCCTGGGTATCACAATTTAACACTTGTTTGCATACTGTATCAGATAGTGAGTGGCGTAATGGCATAGATGTAGGTTGTGAAGCTAGAACTCTGGATGGTTGAGTTTGTTGATCAGCTCGTCCTCAGAGACATCTGCTGCGATAAAGTAAACATGGGGGCAGATTAGCGAGGACTGCATTTTCCGAGCTAAACTGACTAAGATGCACCTCCAACACACAACACACAATTCTGCCCCAAAACAATCCTAAAAACAGGACAGGTAAAACAAAATAAATGACATTATGAATGAACTACCAGTGGGTTACATTGGTTTCAAGTTTGTATCCGTACATATTTGACGAGCTGATCATAGTGAAAAAGAAAATAATTCTGCATTTGCCGTTGTGTAAACACATTGATTCTCATTGCAAATAGGCCCAGGATAACTCCTGATAAAGTTGGGTAGCTTAGTCATGGGAATCAGGACTAATAAAGCAAATGCAACTGCCTGTTTTAGGAACAGTAGGCCTACCAAATGGATGGGCATTCATAAAATTCCATTGCAGGCCGACACTGTAGGCTACACCCCACCGACTGACGCCAACATCAATTGGGTGTCTTTTTTTGGTCCTGTCCGGACCAGTCTCTTTTTTGTTGTTGATTTCAACGCCCACGGATGTAGATTTTTGGTCCGGACCAAATCTGAACCAATTATAGACGCCTATATTTGGTTTGGTCTGGGCCTCCCGAGTGGTGCAGTGGTCTATGGCACGGCATCGCAGTGCTAGCTGTGCCACTAGAGATTCTGGGTTTGAATCCAGGCTCTGTCGCAGCCAGCTGTGACCGGGAGACCCATAATTGCCCCAGCATCGTCAGTGTTAGGGAGGGTTTGGCCGGCATGGATGTCCTTGTCCCAACGCGCACTAGCGACTCCTGTGGTGGGCCGGGCGCAGTGCACATTGACATGGTCGCCAGGTGCACGGTGTTTCCTCTGAAACGTTGGTGTGGCTGGCTTCCGGGTTAAGTGGGCATTGTGTCAAGAAGCAGTGCGGCTTGGTTGGGTTGTGTTTCGCAGGACGCACGGCTCTCGAAATTCGCCTCTCCCGAGTCAGTACGGGAGTTGCAGCGATGAGACAAGATTAACTACCAATTGGATACCACGAAATTGGGGAGAAAAACAGGGGGGGGAGTAATACATTTTAAAGTTTGGTCTGGACCGACCTTCATTTGGTCCAAACATAGACGGCTGGCTATAAATTACGTATTTTCAACTTTCATTAAGAACTTAAATTTGACCCAATTTGAACATCTGGAAAATATGTATTTTAACCTTTCATTCAGAACCTAAAATGAACCTCACTTCAACGCCTGGAAAATAATTAATTAATGGGACTATTCTAGTTTTGTGGGGGTATAGGAGGAGGGTGGGAATTTTTGTTGGTCTCATCTAGAGCAGCAGAACGGCCAGGACCGGGCCTGGCTGTGATCAACACATTCAGCCAGTTAGCAGATGACAACTCTTATTAGTGCAGCCAGACCAGCCCTGTAGACATACTGTATCATTTGTTGGAATTTAGTCCCTACTCCTCCCTCTTGCCTCTGTCATCAACCCCTTCTCCCTCAACACTGTCACTACTCCCACCCTCTTCCTCTCTCTTCCTTCCTCTGTCCTCCTCTTTTCCTGCTGTCCCCTTTCATTTGATCCTTCCTCTCTCTCCCACCCACTTCAACTCTTTCAACAGGGAGAGAATGACAACTGATTATGAACCAAGTAATTAGATTGGGGTAATAGTCTGTCTGACCGTGTAGGCTGGGGGGAATGCGCCTTGGGTGGATGCGGAGGGGGGGTGTGGAGCCTCAGTAGCTGTCTGTGTGAGATTAGCTTTCCAAATCATTGGGGGAGATAAGGAGTTACAGGGTGCTGCTACTGAAACTACTGCGGTGATAACACACTAATGCCACTGCCAAACTGTTCACATGGATGTGCAGGCTTATTAGAAAGTCCATATATCTGCGATATTATTATTTCCAACTGGGTTGGCAAAGCACGGCTCAAGGCATAGATATGCTACAGTGCATTTCTCCTCAGATTGATGAGGGATTTACACACGCTGCATTTGTCTCGGCACACAATCTGCACAGCTCATCAACACATTCACACTCTAAACAGTTTGCGGCAGGAAACTGTTCATTCTAGCAGAAACTACATGAACATTATGCAGCTTGAGTTGAGGGAACATTCACAGGCTCATGATTTTAATGCCCCAGAATGAGGCGATGCGTAATGTGCTGCATGATTGTCGTGGCAGACTATTCAAATACAGTTCACATATTTGAAGCTTTGTGTGAACTATATCCATTCATTACCGGTGGTTGTGCACTAACCGTGTTAAATGAAGAATTTGAACACCAGCAGTACTAAAATATGTCTGTTTCTCCTCTTGTCTCCCTGTATGCAGAGTGCAATGGTGGCTACTACCTCTTCCAGCAGGGCTGTGTGAGGGGCTGTCCAGCCGGCTACACCGCAGGCTCCCAGCTCCTCAGTTACACCATGGGGAACTCTGTGGATCCGGCCTCCGTCCCCTCCTGCCTGCCCTGCCAAGCCCCCTGCCTGACCTGCAGCGGCCTCAGCCCCAGCGCCTGCCTCTCCTGCCCCCCTCACAGCCACCTGGACCCTGTGTCCAGCACCTGCCTGCACCTCAACCAGATCCAGAGGGAGTCCCCCGGCAACTTCATGGTGGGCCAGGGCAACACCGGTCCCCGCCCAGAGCTCAGCTCGCGCCTGCCCGTCACCATTGCCGTGCTCAGCTGCATGATCATCATGGCCACCTTCGCTGGGGTGTTCGTTCTGCTGCAGCTGAGATCTGGAGTCCTGGCCAAACTGCCCTCACTGGAGGAGGCCGGCTCAGGCCTGAGGGGGGGCTTCGGCCTGGGGAGCAGCAGCAGAATGGTGTCGTACCGCGGTATCCCTACAGTGTGGGGCGACGAGGGGGTGAACACTGACTCCGACAATGATGAGTTTGACGTCCACAATGAGAAGACTGCCTTTATCAAAACACAAAGTGCTCTTTAACCCCCTCCTGTCTTCATATTCCTGCTTTCTACAGCCTCTCCCCCAATCACTCTGAGTCGTCTAATTCCGGGCTCCCTGTCCTCATGGTCCCCTCTGGTTTCTCTTTCCCTGTTTCGCTCCCTCGTTCTTCCCTTCATCGGGTTTCATCCCCCAGGTTTAGTGTTCCACTCTGTAGTGGGTGACCTGATGGGAGACTGGAGTCACGTGGAACAGGGATGGCCTGGGCGCGCTCGGCGCTCGCTTCACACTCGGGTGCTTTTCTATTAAACTGTCTCTCTGTGCCCTTTCGCCCTCAATCACCATCAGACAGAGTGTTTTCTGAACACAGCCCATTTCCCGGACGGCTCCAGGGTTTCCCTGTCACAATAAACAAACCATTATTGTTTGCTCTCTCCCTCCTTTTTTTTCTTCTTCATCTCCAATTCCAGTGCAGTAGCCAGATGAGATTGTAAATTGGGGTACACTGTGTGTTCAGTGGACAGCGAGATCGGGGTAGGGTCAGGTTCTGAGAAGCCACAGCGGAGTCCTCAAAGTCCCACCGTTTTGGTGAATCAGCCCCAGGCCCTCCCAGAGCTGCTGAGTGTGTCCATGCTGCAGTATGACTATCTCTCTCTCAGCTCTGGCTGGATACAAGGCTATGAGTCCATGAGACTAGCAACGCTCACTCTACCCCCAGCATGGGGGGGATGGGGTTCGGGCTGAGTGCTCGCTCGCTGCCAGATCTCCAAAGATAGGTCAGCAGTTCACCCAGCTACGCTGCCACACTTTACTGGGCCTCAGAATTTTGACCAAAATAATATTGCCTCTATGATTTAAAACCCCATTCCCAAGGAAATTGGCTTTCAACTGAAGTATTTTAATTGCTCAGCTTCTGAGGGTGAGAGTGTTAGTGAGATGTATTGTGGATGGGGCTCAGTACAGTAGAAGTTACTTTTAGCTTCTCTGAGCAGCAGGTAGTGAGAGGAGTGTGTGATAGAGAGAAGGGTTTTACGCACTGCAGAGGAGAGAGAGAGCGAGAATAACAAAGTCTGGCCATGATTACCAGACGGGGCACTACACTCTCTCTACTCTGTTGCTCTTTTAATGCTGTTCATCACACACACTTTGCACTATGTTGGTCTTATGTGTGTATGTGTTTTTGTGTGTCTGAGTGTGTGCCGGCCAAGTGTGTGAGCAGGTGTCCAGTTGAGCAAAAGGAAGGAATGACCACATTAGGAATACTAAGGATGTGGTTGTGTTTGTAGGCTCAGTTATGATACTGGTTGGCCTATGTAGTTTCCCTGTCTGCTGTTCTTTAAAGAACTGCCTATGTTAAAGAACTGAGGTTGGCTATAATAAGCAAACTTCTTTTAACATTTTTTATCTGTCAATGAGACTTATCACAGCTTCTCTCCACTCGCCCTCCAGTCGTCATCAGGGATGTCGATGCAAACTAGAGATAATCTGTTTCATATACTTGCCAATGAATTATATCCTTATATCCAGCTCAGATGTGTTCCAAGGGAGGTTTTTTTTCTATTCAAACTGTATCTTTATTGAAAAACTTAAGTGAATTTTTGGCTGCATATCTTCCTTCTACAATCTGTACCTCATTAATTCATCCATTGGACAAATATTGGATCCATTCATCTTTTTTTTTTTCTTGAAGGTCTTTTTCGCTGAGAGTGGTATGTCATAGTGACAACATGTATATAAGATTGATGCAGCTGCTCATCCCGTCCTCACTCATATCACACAGCAACGGCAGCAGAGTATATGTGTTCCATAGCAATGATGAAGGATTATATAGGTCAAAGGTGAAAGCTTTTCAGAGAAGGATATTTCTTTTGAACCTTAGGAGTTTTCCTTTCACTGATTTACACTTCTACAGTAATAATAAGACGGAAATGTCTTTATCTACAGTGGTAGGGCTGCGGTCTCGCTCATTTTTGTCTCTCTCCTCCCCTACTCTGTCTTGGCACAACTTAAATGTAATTTAATATATCCTGATTTATGCCCTCGGAATATATTGTTTTCATGATTGTTTTTTAAGGTGTGTGGGGGGATCCCTGTGCTTTAATTCTTATGTAATTATAAACATTGCTGAGGAAGACTTAATCTTCAATACACAGATTGGGGAGTTGCTATCCTCTGAGTGCAAAGTATTGACGGCCAACTTTGAGCAAAATATGTAATTATTACACAGATGGAATAGTGTGCCATTTAGCCTTGGCTGATGTAAGGTGCAGTAATGCTGTCATTGATGATAATTTGTTCCCTTAAATTTAAGAAATAAAAGATAGCTCCTAAGAGATTTATCTTCCTACCAGAATTATAGTTGAGCCGTGGCTCAGGCAATCATTTGAATGTCCCAACGTACTTCCCCCACTTACATTGTTTCCTCTAAGTTGGTCACTCCTGAATGTAAAAATCTCTATTGCATTATAACAGTATGTCTAAGGAAATGGACAGCTGCTGGGAAAGAGGTTGCGCCCCTTGCAGTGCAGCCTCAATACTACATCTGACTGCAGCAGAGTTTCTGGCATTACCAAAGACAGGGCAATTTAGAGTTGTGTTCAGTACAGTTCTGCTCCAGATTGCTGAGCCTGAGTTAGGGAGATGACGCAATCTGAGGTTTTCTATATGCATTGATTCATAAATCAGATGAATATGTCCTCTTCTTTTTTTGAGCTCTTTCTGTTATTCCTCTTTTTTAATGCAGAGACCTTTCCCTCTCCACCCCCTGCTTGGTGACGGTGGTGGAGCAGACATTCTGTATGCTGAGATACAGCGTTGGATGTGGAGGGAGCAGATTGAGAATGTATCCCATTCCCATACACTAAAGGGCTGAATGAGGCTGTGTGTGTGTGTGTTTATAACTACAGAAGAAACACACTCATGGGGGTTAAACAGAGCTCTGGACATACGGCCCATCCAGCTCTGTCCACCTCTCCACACCTCTCCTTATGAAGTCTTTGGCCTGGGGCTACATATTATACCTTACAGAAACAGTGACCTATGAATAATGTAGAAGAATGACTACCTTAGATGGGACATAACTCTAAAATAAGGCCTATTTTTGTACTATATATATATATGGTGCAGTGTAATTTTCTTGTAATTTAAAGATTTTTCTTGCTCTTGTTAAATTTGTCCTTTTTATTTAATTGATAGATTCTATGAAAAATAAAGATCTATGCAAACTTCAGGATTTGTCATGTGCTTTTCTATGTGATTTAATGGTTGGCTGTATTTCAATCAATATCTTCTGTCCAGCTAGATTGAGTAGAGTACTTTATTTCACCTGAGTGCTGTGCTCTAAGAGAGTACAATGGCAGTTCATATATAGAGTCAAAGGATAGCTCTACAGGAGTTGGACAATTGTGGTAAATGAAAGTAAAAGTATAACTGTTTCTTACATCCGCAGTACTGTGGCCTCCACCCAGGGTTGGGTAGGTTACTTTCTTAACATAATCCGTTAGTTACTAAACTCAGCAAAAATAGAAACGTCCATTTTTCAGGACTGTCTTTAAAAGATCATTTGTAAAAATCCAAATAACTTCACAGATCGTCATTGTAAAGGGTTTAAACATGGTTTCCCATGCTTGTTCAATGAACCATAAACAATTAATGAACATGCACCTGTGGAACGGTCGTTAAGACACTAACAGCTTACAGACGGTAGGCAATTAAGGTCACAGTTATGAAAACTTAGGACACTAAAGAGGCCTTTCTACTGACTCTGGAAAAACACCAAAAGAAAGATGCCCAGGTTCGCTACTCATCTGCGTGAACGTGCCTTAGGCATGCTGCAAGGAGGCATGAGGACTGCAGATGTGGCCAGGGCAATAAATTGCAATGTCTGTACTGTGAGACGCCTACGACAGCGCTACAGGGAGACAAAACAGACAGCTGATTGTCCTCGCAATGGCAGACCACGTGCAACAACACCTGCACAAGTTCGATACATCTGAACATCACACCTGCGGGACAGGTACAGGATGGCAACAACTGCCCGAGTTACACCAGGAACGCACAATCCCTCCATCAGTGCTAAGACTGTCCGCAATAGGCTGAGAGAGGCTGGACTGAGGGCGTGTAGGCCTGTTGTAAGGCAGGTCCTCACCAGACATCACCGGCAACAATGTCGCCTATGGGCACAAACCCACTGTCGCTGGACCAGACAGGACTGGCAAAAATTGCTCTTCACTGACGAGTTGCGGTTTTGTCTCAACGGGTGATGGTCGGATTCGAGTTTATCGTCGAAAGGATGAGCGTTACACCGAGGCCTGTACTCTGGAGCAGGATCGATTTGGAGGTGGAGGGTCCGTCATGGTCTGGGGCGGTGTGTCACAGCATCATCGGACTGAGCTTGTTGTCAATCTCAAAGTTGTGCGTTATGTGGTACCCTTCCTGCAGGCTCATTCTGACATGACCCTCCAGCATGACAATACCAGATACTGTTACTTTTGATTTTGACCCACCTTTGTTCAGGGATACATAATTCCATTTCTGTTAGTCACATGTCTGTGGAACGTTGTTCAGTTTGTCTCAGTTGTTGAATCGTATGTTCATACAAATATTTACACATGTTAAGGTAAAGGACCTTTTAATGGAGTCAGACCGAGGCTCTGCATCTGTCCTCGTGCTCCGCATCTGTCCTCGTGCTCCTAGACCTTAGTACTGCCTTTGATACCATCGATCACCACATTCTTTTGGAGAGATTGGAAACCCAAATTGGTCTACACGGACAAGTTCTGGCCTGGTTTAGATCTTATCTGTCGGAAAGATATCAGTTTGTCTCTGTGAATGGTTTGTCCTCTGACAAATCAACTGTACATTTCGGTGTTCCTCAAGGTTCCGTTTTAGGACCACTACTGTTTTCACTATATATTTTACCTCTTGGGGATGTCATTCGAAAACATAATGTTAACTTTCACTGCTATGCGGATGACACACAGCTGTACATTTCAATGAAACATGGTGAAGCCCCAAAATTGCCCTCGCTAGAAGCCTGTGTTTCAGACATAAGGAAGTGGATGGCTGCAAACTTTCTACTTTTAAACTCGGACAAAACAGAGATGCTTGTTCTAGGTCCCAAAAAACAAAGATCTTCTGTTGAATCTGACAATTAATCTTGATGGTTGTAAAGTCGTCTCAAATAAAACTGTGAAGGACCTCGGCGTTACTCTGGCCCCTGATCTCTCTTTTGACGAACATATCAAGATGGTTTCAAAAATCTGTAAATTTCTGTCCAAAAATGATGCAGAAAAATGTATCCATGCTTTTGTTAATTCTAGGTTAGACTACTGCAATGCTCTACTATCCGGCTACCCGGATAAAGCACTAAATAAACTTCAGTTAGTGCTAAATACGGCTGCTAGAATCCTGACTAGAACCAAAATATTTGATCATATTACTCCAGTGCTAGCCTCCCTACACTGGCTTCCTGTTAAGGCAAGGGCTGATTTCAAGGTTTTACTGCTAACCTACAAAGCATTACATGGGCTTGCTTTTACCTATCTTTCCGATTTGGTCCTGCCGTACATACCTACACGTACGCTACGGTCACAAGACGCAGGCCTCCTAATTGTCCCTAGAATTTCTAAGCAAACAGCTGGAGGCAGGGCTTTCTCCTATAGAGCTCCATTTTTATGGAATGGTCTGCCTACCCATGTGAGAGATGCAGACTCGGTCTCAACTTTTAAGTCTTTACTGAAGACTCATCTCTTTAGTGGGTCATATGATTGAGTGTAGTCTGGCCCAGGAGTGTGAAGGTGAACGGAAAGGCTCTGGAGCAACGAACCGCCCTTGCTGTCTCTGCCTGGCCGGTTCCCCTCTCCGCTGGGATTCTCTGCCTCTAACCCTATTACAGGGGCTGAGTCACTGGCTTACTGGTGCTCTTTCATGCCGTCCCTAGGAGGGGTGCGTCACTTGAGTGGGTTGAGTCACTGACGTGATCTTCCTGTCTGGGTTGGCGCCCCCCCTTGGGTTGTGCCGTGGCGGAGATCATTGTGGGCTATACTCGGCCTTGTCTCAGGATGGTAAGTTGGTGGTTGAAGATATACCTCTAGTGGTGTGGGGGCTGTGCTTTGGCAAAGTGGGTGGGGTTATATCCTTCCTGTTTGGCCCTGTCTGGGGGTATCATCGGATGGGGCCACAATGTCTCCTGACCCCTCCTGTCTCAGCCTCCAGTATTTATGCTGCAGTAGTTTGTGTCGGGGGGCTAGGGTCAGTTTGTTATATCTGGAGTACTTCTCCTGTCTTATCCGGTGTCCTGTGTGAATTTAAGTATGCTCTCTCTAATTCTCTCTTTCTCTCTTTCTGTGATTATTATTAATTGTCCATGCTGGTCATTTATGAACATTTGAAAATCTTGGCCATGTTCTGTTATAATCTCCACCCGGCACAGCCAGAAGAGGACTGGCCACCCCTCATAGCCTGGTTCCTCTCTAGGTTTCTTCCTAGGTTTTGGCCTTTCTAGGGAGTTTTTCCTAGCCACCGTGCTTCTACACCTGCATTGCTTGCTGTTTGGGGTTTTAGGCTGGGTTTCTGTACAGCACTTTGAGATATCAGCTGATGTAAGAAGGGCTATATAAATACATTTGATTTGTGTTTGCTGAAAATAAACGCAGTTGACAGTGAGAGGACGTTTTTTTTTGTTGCTGAGTTTAGTTGTCTAAAATTGTAATCAGTAACGTAACTTTTGGCTAACGTTACCCAAATGTAACGTACATTAAGTTACATCTGGAATACTTTCCCCTTAAGAGGCACAGGTTGACGTTTTTCGTCATGAATCTTGTTCTGGAGGCAGCTATGCAGAGTGGTCACTAATTGCCACAGTCATAAAATATGATTTTAAAACAAACATTAACCACTGTTAATGCCGAAGGGTAAATTAAGAACAAAAAGCAAATTTTTGGTTTCATTAATTTGTACAATATTGACTGCAGCTGGGTCATTTAGCGGAAATCGCTCAGCTCTGCGTCGAGGACAATACTCATCTCAATAAACGTCAACCTGTTAAGATGCATTAGAAAAAAACAAAAATGAATATTACCAAATGAACAACATCCATTGCAGGATAAATTACAGAGTTGGCCATAAATGGATGTTGCATTTAATTTGATGGGTTGGTTACGTAGGCTTCTTCTAACCCATTGCTTTCTACTACAGATAATACGATTACGCTATATCTTTACATAAAAAACACCAGTCTGTCGGATTTCCGGTCATTCCAATTAATGTAGTACCCCTTGATCTTCAAGAATAGGATTTGGAAATATAGATTAGCCAAATTGTTTTACCTCAGCATAACCCCAAAACTAATGACTAATTAGCCTACTCTGTTGTTTATGATTTATTTTGATGTCATGGAGGATTGATTAGGCTCTTTGCTTTGAGTTGAAAAATAAATGCTGCTCTCAGAATGTCATGATGTTGGAAAAATTGCGCACAACTTTGCACAGGTCTTATTTTCACGATATGGACATTAATTCGCATTCCAAAGCTAATAAACATATGGAAATGTGAGCAGCATTTTGTATTCCTAGTTGAATTAGTTAGGGAGCGTAAACAAAGTACAAACGTTTTATACATTCGAAATTCAATAGCTCCTTGGTCATGTGACCTACTTGACTCAAACAAGGTTCAGAATGTACACTGACTATCCTTCTATATTGCACACCCTTTGGTTTGTTCATTTTCATCTCACATGTTTTTACATGAATTTTTCAAACTTTAAAATATCAATAGCTCCTTGGTTGTGACCTACTTGACTCAAACAAGGTTCAGAATGTACACTGACTATCCTTCTATATTGCACACCCTTTGGTTTGTTCATTTTCATCTCACATGTTTTTACATGAATTTGTCAAACTTTAAAATATCAATAGCTCCTTGGTCATGTGACCTACTGACTTCAAACAAGGTTCAGAATGTCCACTCAGTGGGCCTACACATTGCACACGCTTTAGTTTGTCAATTTTCATCTCACTCGATTTTACCTGAATTTTTCAAACTTAAAAATTTCAATAGCTCCTTGGTCATGTGACCTGACTTTAAACAAGGTTCAGAATGTACACTGACTATCCTTCTATATTGCACACCCTTTGGTTTGTTCATTTTCATCTCACATGTTTTTACATGAATTTTTCAAACTTTAAAATATCAATAGCTCCTTGGTTGTGACCTACTTGACTCAAACAAGGTTCAGAATGTACACTGACTATCCTTCTATATTGCACACCCTTGAGTTTGTCCATTTATCTCACTCGATTTTACATGAATCTTTCAAACTTTAAAATGTCAATAGCTCCTTGGTCATGTGACCTACTGACCTCAAACAAGGTTCAGAATGTCCACTGACTATGCCTTCATATCGCACACTCTATTGTTTGTCTACTTTCATCTCATGCTATTTGACTTAAATCTGTAAGCCTGAGACCCAGTGGGTGTGGACATTGCTGTACAGTGGACACCCACACTCAGAAGTCATTTAAGTCGCTCTGGATAAGAGCGTCTGCTAAATGACTTAAATGTTAAATGTGAAATGTGAAAAAGAGAGTATCTGACTGATAGAGCCGTTAACAGTGATTACTATTATCTGTCTGACCCCCTTGTACCCTCAAACCCTTCCAGGATATTACAATCTCACAACGCAGGATATTCGATGGTCCCTACATTCCTTTCTAACAGTCCTCAAGCTTCAATAGGATAGTCAATGACTGTGTAACTGTTGAAATTCAGAGTCAATGTTATCATTTTAGTAAGTCTTCTGGTCGGGCATAAAATGTTGTCTCCAGTTTTTTGCTTTCTCAGGTCCTGCTGAGTGGAAGGTATTGATGCCTTTTCAGTCTAGCTTCAGTTAGGTGTCATTATATTATAAGCACCACGCCACACCACTCCCGTTTCATAACACCCTCAAACCTTCTACCATTTGTCTTCACTCCAAGAACCATGAGGGCCCTCTAGCTGTAGACGCCCCAAGAACCATGACAACTGAGATTCCCATATCCATAGCCTTCTTAGCTTGTAGGTCTAAAAGCGTTTTTGTCCATACTATGTTGAAATATCAAAGACTAAGCTTTTTGTGTAACTCTGGAAAGTCAAAGCCTTGTTTTCCCTGGTACATAAACGTATACTACTAACTAGTTCTGTTTATTTTGACTTTGCAACATAAAAATCTTGTTGGGAGCTGTAAAAACACTTTCACAGATGTATGTTGATAAAGAAATACTACAGCTCAGTGCAATGGTAAATGTTAAGTCAGCTGTGGGATATGGACAGTAGAGGAGGATGCTGTTGTAGTGACAGAGTCATCACTATTTTCAGGACTTTTTTTATCAGGGTCACAGCACTGGAGAATAACCTGGTTCTGATCCAGATGTACCGGACTCATTTGCCTGAGGGTGGCCTCTAAAATAGTAAATACCGTTATGTATGCTTGTACACTGGTCAACCTTAGGCACTGCATGCAATACTTGCTGTTGTTTGTAATAGTTATTGTTATGTTTTTGTCCACATTTGTTTGGAAATACGGGTAACTGTCCTTTGTAGTTGGCATACAGCTGCATGGTACTGTGACATTAGTTGTCATGTTGTCACTAAGCTGGTTGTTGTTAGTCTAAAGCATACTTTACAAAGTTTGTTTAATATTTGCATTTGTCACCCAGCTCTTTGACTGAAGAGTCCAGTCTGCCTTTCACAGCCCTTATGAAAAGACGACATTGTAATTAATTTGGTGTTCGAACAGAGGTACTTAAAGGAAGGCGCACGGGTAGGCCTCATGAAAAACAATGTTTCATATGCTCTTTTTAATCACAGTATTAGGCAGTGATTTGTCAGTCAGAGTGAGCTTGATAATGTGAAATAATCCTTTTCATAGCATCACTTTCATACACTGTACATTAAGACAAATCCTTCTACGTTGAGTATTAGAAGCAGTTTACATAACCTGATAATGACTTGATATTTGAGTGCATTCACAACAAACCACCTGCAGACAACTTACAAAATGCAATAGTGCATTTGAGGGTTCGTTTTTATGATGAAAATAGTTATTTGATGCATAGCCTACTATTTGTAACTGGAAAAATACATTCCCACATCTTTTGTGTAACACAAATGTATAACATTCACACCACAATTACACGTTGAAACTACAGTTTTTTTCCTGTGCAGTGATCAACTTAGATTCTGATAGCTTTTTGTATTTCTGAGTGACGTAAAGCTATCGACATAGTGATGAATTAAGTTTTAATGTCATTACAGAAAACATAAAACAAAATGATCGAGTTAACACATTAGAAACAGAGCATGTCATGAAACTGGCAAATAAAGATGACAATGGAAAGGGAAATATTGATGATGGCCAGAAATTCAGTCAACACCAACTAGACCATTACTCCAGAGACAGAGGGACAGAATGTGAGGCAGAGGCTCTAGAGGACAGGAAAGATGACATACAAGCACAAAGTGATGAAGAGTACTCCGGAGACAGGGACAGAACAAGTGAGTGATGCTAAAAGAATGACCAGACCAGGGGCAAAGTCATTTTACATTTATATTAAGATGGACAGGTGGAAGAAAATAAAGCCCTTACCAGGTACCTCAAATCTACAACAGCCATGGACAGATGTGCTTTATTCTGAATTTAATAAGGTCAATCCATGCTGCACCTTGGCATTCAAATACCAGCAAATCAAAGCTAGTCACAGCCGGAAAAAAGACTCGCCTTACTTCTGTACCTCGGCCACCTGCACCTTTCAGTTGTGTAAAGCGTAATACATGTTTAAACAACAAAAAAGGCCTAGCAAATATAGCAAATATGTCAACATCATGGTATTCAGATTTGGTGAGGTGACACACCAACGAAGTGGAGAGAAGATGTAGGCCTGTAAGATATAATCGCAGAGGTGCAGTAGCAAAGGCAGCACAAAAAGGTGTTCGCAGCTACCACTACAGACAGTTAGAAAACACATGTACAGAAGAGATTTTGGCAGGCAACATTACAAGAAGCCCTTCAAAAGATATTCTCAGTGATTGGGGCTGAAATCAGAAAGAGCACAAGGCTGCACGATGACATGATGCTAGAGCTTGCACAAACGGTTTTGAAGGAGTGTGCCACAACTTCAGCTACTACATCTGGATACATGCAGCACCTCCAAGTCGAGCCGTTTGGCATTCACTTGTTCACAGAAGAGGGTTTGAAGATCCTAGTTGAACATCTGAGAAAGCGCAGTCCAGTGACTCTTCATATTGATACCATTGGTGGGGTTGTGTCTAAGATTAGCAATCAAAGTAAAAGAGTTCTGTACTATGCTCTGGTTCTTCCCGGAATGGGCAAGGATAAACCCCCCCATCCCCGTATCCGAGATGATTAGTGTTCAGCACTCTATCCCAACAATAATCTTTTGGTTAATGGAGACAGTATGCAAGGTCTCACAAATGACAAGCTGCAAGCTGAGACAGGTGGAGGCTGATTTCAGCTGGGCGCTGATTGGAAGTGTATTGCTCTCATTTAACAAAGAGAGCATCACTTCTTATCTAAACAGAGCCCACAGCAGAGATTCTTTGGAGGAAAAAGAAGATTGCGAAGACTTCACAGTGCTCTGCCCACATCCGCCCAGGGATTTGGGAAAAAAACAAATGACAATGGGCTCAAAGAGTATGAAACTTTTTGGTTTGCCTTGTTGCTCAACAGCACCTCTTTCTTCAAGGCACTCAATGCGTTTAGACAAGTGTGTGCTTTTCAAATCACAACATAAAAGTAATCTTGTGGATGAAACACAAAAGCATTTAGATGAGAGTATTGAAGTCCGAGAAGGTGAAAGTGGAGGACGTGATGAGAGATTGCACTTTTTTCATAACTGTCATGTCAGCAAAAAATAAAACAATATGTGGACAATCTCCCTTCACACGTCAATTCACGTCAGTTCTTAATCATTTGCAGAGTCTTCTGCAGGAGACACAGACAGGGCCTAAAAATAGTTTTTTCTGCCCTGGGATAATCAATGTTCTAATGGACACTTAGATGGCCATTTTCCCCCTATGGAGTGGGATACTGCTGGGTGACCTTACAAGATATTGTAATGTGACCAACACAACATTGCAATCAGTGAAGTCACGGGACACCAACTGCTATGTGGAACAATGGTTCTGGATCCTGAAGCATTCCATTTTGCAAAATAAGAAATTCCTCCGTCCAGCTGAATTCATTTAGAAAATGCATGCCACCCTCCAAGGAAGGTATAGGGAGCACATAATAAAACATAACCTGCCAGAATCACTGTTCACTAAATCCCCCTACCGCAACAAGTCGTTGGACCAGGAAGAGGAGCAGTGGGCCAAGAGACAAATAAAAGACTCACCTCACAAGTCCAGGTCAAAGTATTTCCAGCCTCCCAGACAATTTACCTGGTAAAAAGAAACCAGCAGGGAAGGCACACCACAAGAAATATGAAAGCAGGGATGAGGCAACATCACTCCAAGACAACGAGGCTGCAGGCCAGGTATGTTTTTTTCCAAATGTTAAAGGATTGTGATAGTTTGTTTTCAGTTCTTGTTTAAGCGGACAATAACTCTTCTAAATGTGTTTAATTTGCATATTGCAGGTCACAGCTCTGTGGCGAGGAAACAATTGCGAGGTGGTGGTTGCTGTTGTGAGGTCTACAGACAAAAAGTCGTCTTTCCTTCTCCATCATTCAGAGTTTATAACTCTGCAGCCCCATAAATGGCTTGTGGGTGAGGTAATAAATACTAGTCATAACATGACATAAGCATTTTTCCAATCACAATTCTAAACATATCGTGGGGGGAAAAATCATACAGTATGAAGGATGAACATAGAAGTACATTAGATTAGGGGCGGCAGGTAGCCTAGTGGTTAGAGCGTTGGATTAGTAAGCGAAAGGTAGCAAGATCGAATCCCCAAGCTGACAAGGTAAAAATCTGTTGTTCTGCCCCTGAACAAGGCAGTTCCTAGGGTGTCATTGAAAATAAGAATTTGTTCTTAACTGACTTGTCTAGTCAAATAAAGGTAAAAAATAAATAAATAAAGATGTGCACCTAACCAAGTCTAAGGACATGTAATATCATTATGTAGTTAATTGGAGTTGAATGTTTCTGATGACGTACACTTTAATATTTATGGCCCTTATTCTGTCACTTTAAAGTAAATAGTGAAGATGTGTCATCACGTAAACACAGTATTGTCAGCAATAACACACTTTTTTGACTACATAACACCTTATGTATGATACTTAATCTCCCTAAAAAGGCATATATATGTGACCATGACCCATTAAATTGCATGTAGCCAGAATATATTAGACAAATAAAAACAAAGGCAAATGTAATTATGTTTGTTTTAAATCTTGATTAACAATCCTTCTAACCAACCAATATTCTCTGAAATGTCTATGTATTTTAGTTTATGCTTAATTATTTGTGGAATTTTAAAGGATTAACTATTGATACATTTGTGGAGGGCTTAGTGGCAAGCATGTGAAATTATTTATTTCAGGTGAACTTCGGTAACTACAATGCTGTCATGAGTTTCTTGAATGTGAACCAGAACTACTGGAAGTTCATTGTTAGTAAAATCCTTTCTATGAACGGGGCATGAGAGACTAGTCAGTGGTAGAATTGAGTTGGTACTTTATTGGCCCAAACACCCACAAGGTTGAGGTTACTCATGGACAGTAATTAGTATTATTTTTTTATTTTTTTGCATTGACGCATTGGGTCTTCTAACTGTCCAAGAATAGGATCCAAACTGTTAGGAAATATTTGTTCCCATAAATACAAAGGAGGATGTCTCTCCTCATACCTCTGGCACTTTAGTCAGACTTATTTTCAGCAAACTCAAATCAAATGTATTTATATAGCCCTTCGTATATCAGCTGATATCTCAAAGTGCTGTACAGAAACCCAGCCTAAAACCCCAAACAGCAAGCAATGCAGGTGCAAACAGCAAGCAATGCAGCAAGCAATGCAGGTGTAGAAGCACGGTGGCTAGGAAAAACTCCTTAGAAAGGCCAAAACCTAGGAAGAAACCTAGAGAGGAACCAGGCTATGAGGGGTGGCCAGTCCTCTTCTGGCTGTGCCGGGTGGAGATTATAACAGAACAGTGTACCGCTGTTAAATACTGTGGGGGGAAAAAACAGGGACAATAAGTACTTAGAATTACCAATTATTATAGATAAATATTAAAGAAAAGGGTAAACACAACACTGGGCTAAACCCCCTAATTGTCAAACTAATATTAATGTACAACAATATAGAAGATACATGACTAGAGGTTATGCAATATTGGTGTATATCCACTGCACGCTTCTTAGGTGTGTAATTGACATGACCAAGGAGCTACTGAAGTTTAAAACTATGAAAAATGTACGTTACTCCATGTGATTTTACAGTACACAAACAAGAGTGTGCAATATATACAGTTGAAGTCGGAAGTTTACATACACTTAGGTTGGAGTCATTAAAACAAATTTTTCAACCACTCCACAAATTTATTTTTAACAAACTATAGTTTGGTAAGTCGGTTACTTTGTGCATGACACAAGTCATTTTTCCAACAATCATTTACAGACAGATTATCTCATTTATAATTCACTGTATCACAATTCCAGTGGGTTAGAAGTTTATATACACTAAGTTGACTGTGCCTTTAAACAGCTTGGAAAATTCAAGAAAATTATGTCATGGCTTTAGAAGCTTCTGATAGGCTAATTGACATTGTTTGAGTCAATTGGAGGTACCTGTGGATGTATTTCAAGGCCTACCTTCAAACTCTGTGCCTCTTCGCTTGACATCATGGGAAAATCAAAAGAAATCAGCCAAGACCTCAGAAAAGAATTGTAGACCTCCACAAGTCTGGTTCATCCTTGGGAGCAATTTCCAAACGCCTGAAGGTACCACGTTCATCTGTACAAACAATAGTACGCAAGTATAAACACCATGGGACCACACAGTCGTCATACTGCTCAGGAAGGAGATGCGTTCTGTCTCTTAGAGATGAACGTACTTTGGTGCGAAAAGTGCAAATCAATCCCAGAACAACAGCAAAGGACCTTGTGAAGATGCTGGAGGAAACAAGTACAAAAGTATCTATATCCACAGTAAAACGAGTCCTATATCGACATAACCTGAAAGGCCGTTCAGCAAGGAAGAAGCCACTGCTCCAAAACCGCCATAAAAAAGCCAGACTACGGTTTGCAACTGCACATGGGGACAAAGATCATACATTTTGGAGAAATGTCCTCTGGTCTGATGAAACAAAAATAGAACTGTTTGGCCATAATGACCATTGTTATGTTTGGAGGAAAAAGGGGGAGGCTTGCAAGCCGAAGAACACCATCCCAACTGTGAAGCACGGGGGTGGCAGCATCACGTTGTGGGGGTGCTTTGCTGCAGGAGGGACTGGTGCTCTTCACAAAATAGATGGCATCATGAGGGAGGAAAATTATGTGGACATATTGAAGCAACATCTCAAGACATCAGTCAGGAAGTTAAAGTTTGGTCGCAAATGGGTCATCCAAATGGACAATGACCCCAAGCAAACTTCTAAAGTTGTGGCAGGATGGCTTAAGGACAACAAAGTCAAGTTATTGGAGTGGCCATCACAAAGTTCTGACCTCAATCCTATAGAAAATTTGTGGGCAGAACTGAAAAAGCGTGTGCGAGCAAGGAGGGCTACAAAAATGAAATAATCTGTTTGTAAACAATTGTTGGAAAAATTACTTTTGTCATGCACAAAGTAGATGTCCAACCCGACTTACCAAAACTAGTTTGTTAACAAGACATTTGTGGAGTGGTTGAAAAACGAGTTAATGACTCCAACCTAAGTGTATGTAAACTTCCGACTTCAATTGTAAGTCAGTGATTGCGTTCGTAGCTGTTTGTATGAATTTACATACAATACATGTTAACAGCATGGAGAAAGAGAGAGACTGTTGCTGTACTCCCACGTAAGGCCCCTGCTTCTGGTACCATTGAAGGTCAGTTGTCAGGCAGGCAGCTTGAAGATGTCACCATCCAGGTCCATGCCACAGCATGCAGTGACCTGATAGGGAGATGACAATAAATGGATTATGTACCTTTCATCACCAAAGCCATGTTAGCATTTACTGCACATGTTGCTGAACAATTTAACCCTTTTGTTAGTGTCACAGATATGGAAATTGACATACAATATTCAGTTCATAGGCATTGATTAATACCTCTAGGGCAGGCCGCAAGTACTTCATGTTTTCAATTGAACCAAACTGGAAGACCAGGTGTATTGAATTTAGGCAGTGGTGGGCCGTCAGGGCCTGCAAGGCCTTCTCTGCTGGCCTAAACATCATCAGAATATAATTTTTTTTTAAATATATTTTCCCACAAATATGTATTAAATTATTCCCCAGAGTAAGAGTTATACTCTTCATTTCATAGCTTTCCTCTTGGTTGCACTGCTTCCAGCCCCAGGTTGAGATTTGGAGGGCTGGTATTTACGTTAGATCTTTTATCCAATCATATTCAGCCATCATGTGTTGCCAGGGGTCTAAAATCTGCCCTCAGGCCTTCAGAATCAACAGTGCGGGCGCTTGTAGCTTAAAGTGAATGGAAATTAAAATTTAGTGTCAACCAATCAGCTTTAGAGTTGGCTATTGTACGCCTGCTGGCTGGCTCCAGTGTTACACAGGAGCCAGCTAGCAGGCGTATGGCGTCCACGTCTTTTGATTGGATTACCAATATTGAGAGGCAGGTCCTATGGGCAGGTCTATGCAGATCTAGGAAACTAAATTTGATAAACGAATTAATTCGCGTTCTACTGTTTTTTGAACCCACAATGGCGGAAGGAGAAGAAGATATCGATTTGGTCGAGGATATAATTATAACGCCATTCTCAAGACGAACTTTTCAAGAAAAGTTAGACATTGTAAGGAGAGGTCGCCCGACGCCACAAAGCCTGTCACAGGCGGGAAAGGGGTTCGTTCGTTCGCCACTTTCAAAGTTTCAACTATGAGCGCTGTCAATGGCTCACAGGCTCCGAGAAGCACTGCAAACTGTACTGCTGGGAATGCCTATTATTTGCAAGTGATCGATTTGGTGTTTGGAGCCACACTGGCTTTGCAAACTTGAGTTGTCTAACCAAGGCAGCAACGAGACACCAAAGTACGGCTGGGCACTTACAAGCAATGGTGCTTTTGAAAACGTTTGGGGACACCAGAGTGGAGCTACAGCTCTCACTCGTCCTGCGTTATGTGACGGACACGGGAGTCAAGGAGCGATTTATCCGGTTTGAAGATGTGACAAGCGGCAAGCGAGCTGATGACATTGCCGCTCTTATTTTCCGTTTCTTGGAGAAAAATGAATGTAGTCTGGATAAAGTTGTGGCACAGTGTTTTGATGGCGCAGCAGTCATGGCATCTGGACTCAATGGGGTGCAGGCTAAAGTTAAGGAGAGGGCACCGATGGCCTTATTCATTCACTGCTATGCACATCGACTAAATTTAGTACTGACTCAAGGAGCCTCAAAGCTTAAAGAATGCAAGGTCTTCTTTGCCAACCTCAATGGCCTTGCAGCATTTTTCTCACGATCCCCTAAGCGCACGCAACTGTCTAATAATCAGTCTTTGGTGAGTAGGCATACAATGCATGTTATTTTTTATTAAATGTGTATGTATGTTTCGCATTTTATTTCGTTAATATTAAATAGCCTATATATTAACAAAATAAAATGGCAAATAGCCTATGTTGCAAATTATTTGTTTTCTTTTATTTTCAGTGAATAGTTATGTGTCTTTATCATCACGGTGAAACTGCTTTGGGTGCGACAATGCGCTGTTTAGTGAACACACTGTATTTATTTTTTGGGGGACTTAAAGCTCAAAGTTTGTGGACCAGAAATGGATAGAAGAAGAATATTAATATAACTCTGTTGCACTCGACTATGTTCTTGCCTATTAGTTGAACTGTACTGTATTGTACTCTTCCCCTGCAATTCTCTGAAAAAAATGTCAATTTCAAGGTGACGCAACGCCTGGTTATACTGCGTTTCTGTCTAAATGTATAGTGTCTAGAGCCATGGCATCTAAATGATGGTAATAACAGGTGGATTAATTCGGGTGGGACTGTGTAGGACCTCACTGAAGGCCCAGGCGCCAGGCCCACGGCACGCTACTGAATTTAGGCAATCACTGAACTGATCAATTAGCCCAGTTGATCAGGGCTCTGTTCAGCACATAAAAACCTAATAGAACGTTAAATGGAACGGAGCTCTACCGAACGACCAGTTGAAAAAAAGGGAGGGGTTGGGTTGTGGGTTCTAAACGCACAGCTGCCATTTAAGTGTCACTCATTGCTTCAAGCCACACCTACTGAACGGCACAAACGTATCTCAGTCTGTTCAAAAATGTTTTGCAAACGTTCAAGTGAACTGAACACAACTCTGGTGTACGGCAATCCAGGAAGAGGGTTGCGTCTCACAGTAGGGATAATGATCTAGTACCTCCCCCTTGTCAATGTAAACTTATCCTAAAATCAGTTCTCTTTGTGAATATGGGCCCTGGCCTGTCAGTAATGTCCCTTCACCTGAAATACAACAAAGAAGTCACCTTTTCCTAGAGAGATTTACACAGTTATCAAAACGTCACGCCAGGGTAAACCTACACGAAATTCCCTTCTAAAATTCCCTATGGGAAAATGAATGGAGGAAAACGATTAGAACAATTTCCCTGTTTGCCCGCTAGGTTTTATGGGTATTATGACTCATACTGTGGTGGTGCATTCTTATGCATGTACATTTCATACTAATACATTTCATTGTGCTGTATGCTGGTGTTCTGTATGTGTTGCATGTGTTCTACAGCATTTTCAGAAAGTATAATTTTGGATCATGAGTGTCACTAGGGCAAGTAAGGTGGGGGTGTGGCTATATATGTAAAATCTAAATTCCATGTAAGTGTGGCAAAGTCTGAAACTATTTGTAAACAGTTGGAATTTCTTGCTTTGAATATTGAGGTTTCAAAGGGTCTCTCTATAACTGTGATTGGCTGTTATAGACCCCCCTCTGCTCTCGGTGATGCATTTTCTTCTTTGATGCACCTTATGTCTCAACTTCTTTACAGTGAAATGATCTTGATTGGTGATCTCAACTGGTGTTGGTTAAAGCCGGTGTCGGATGATTTAAAAATGTTTTGTAATTCTATGAATCTTACCCAGTTGATTAATTCACCCACTCGCCCAAATCTTAAATGCCCAGATAAATCTACCCTGATTGATTTGATATTGACAAATGTTCCACATAAATATTCTGCCGTTGGTGTTTTTTGTAATGATTTAAGTGACCATTGTGCTGTTGTTGCTGTTAGAAATACTAAGGTTCCAAAGACAAATCCACGTTTTATTCGTAAAAGAAATTTGAAGTGTTTTAATGAGCAGGCTTTCTTTCATGATTTGTTTTATTTTGACTGGAGCAAGATTGAGCTTATCCCTGATGTGGAAACTGCCTGGATATTCTTTCATGATGGTTTTTTCCAAATAGTAAACAAACATGCACCATTCCGCAGGTTCAGGGTTAAAGGGCGGGATAATCCATGGTTTTCTTCTGAGCTGTCTTGTATTATTCACGACCGTAATCTAGCCTGGGCTAAAGCAAGGAAATCTTGTTCTGATGCTGATTGGCTTATTTTTAGGCAGTTAAGAAACAAGTGTTCTTTTCTTCTCCGGAAGGCCAAGTCTGAATATTTTATGTCTGTTACCACTGATAACCTGAATGACCCTAGAAAGTTTTGGAAGGCTATTAAGTCTATGTCTGGTAACAGTAATGTTAATGAATTACCGTCATGTGTTTTGAAGGACTCTGTTGCTATATATGACAAAACTGAAATGCTGAATTGTTTCAATGAGCACTTTGTATCATCTGGTAGGCTGTTTGATTCAGTGTCCTCTGTCTCTGTACAACCCTGTGTGGATGAACCAGTGAGAGCTGGTCAAACTTTTAGCTTTCTGCCATTCTCAGTGCAGGTGGTACATAAAGCCCTGAAATCCTTAGATCAAAGAAAGCCTGCAGGTCCTGATCTTTTGGATCCCTGCTTTTTAAATCTGGCAGCTGATTTCATAGCTGAACCACTTGCATATCTGTTCAATCTAACCCTGGAATGTAATGAAATTCCAAAGATCTGGAAATCAGCATTTGTCCTACCACTTTTAAAAGGGGGAGATCCAACTCTTTTAAATAATTATAGGCCAATCTCAAAGCTGTCACCCCTGGTGAAAATACTTGAAACCCTTGTAAGTGAACAGCTAAAAGAGTTTTTATTTACAAACTCTATTTTATCAATGTACCAATCGGGCTTCAGGAAAAAGCATAGCACAATTACAGCAGCCATGAAGGTTTTAAATGATATCACTGAAGCCCTTGACAAAAAACAGCACTGTGTCTCACTTTTTATTGATCTCTCTAAGGCTTTTGATACAGTTGATCATGCTATACTAAGGCAGAGATTGTTGAGTGTAGGTCTTTCGGAGCATGCAGTTGCATGGTTTGCTAACTATCTGTCTGATAGAACTCAGTGCACTCAATTTGATGGGCTTATGTCTGTTAAATTGTCTGTCCTGAATGGTGTGCCCCAAGGCTCTGTACTTGGTCCTCTCTTATTCACTATTTATATAAATGATTTAGACAAAAATGTCCAAAATGCACAACTTCATTTTTATGCTGATGATACTGTTATTTACTGTTGTGCCTCATCTCTTACAAAAGCTTTCCAGAACTTGCAAACTGCTTTTTATACTGTTCAACATACCTTGTGTCAATTGAAGCTTATCCTCAATACTGACAAAACTAAACTAATGGTGTTTTATAATGCAAGAAATAGACCTCTGAACCTTTCACCTATTACTACCTGTCAGGGTAAGGAGATTGAGGTTGTAACCTCATATAAATATCTTGGAATTCTAATTGATGACGGCCTCTCTTTTAAATTGCATATTCAACAACTTACAAAAAAATTGAAGCTGAAATTGGGATTTTATTTTAGGAATAAGGCCTGTTTTTCTTTTGAAGCCAGAAGGAGGCTAGTATCAGCTAAATTTATGCCTTTACTAGATTATGGGGATATTTTATATATGAATGCTTCCGCTCAGTGTTTGAGATCAATTGACACTCTTTACCATGGCACTTTGAGATTTATTTTAAACTGCAAAACCCTTACGCACCACTGCACTTTGTATACCAGGGTTGGCTGGCCTTCTCTAGTCACTCATAGGCTCAGTCACTGGTATACTTTTATTTACAAAGCCATTTTGGGTTTACTACCTTTTTATTTGGGCATTTTTATTGTTCAGAAATGTGGTGGGTACTCTCTTCGTTCGCTAGACTTTATCCTGCTAACTGTTCCAAATGTCCGAACTATATTTGGTAAAAGGTCTTTTATGTACTCTGCGCCTTCGTCTTGGAACACCTTACAAAATAATTTTAAACTGGAAGAACTTGTCCCGATTGGTGTTTTTAAATCACTGATGAAGGATTTTGAGGCTGATTCCCTGACCTGTCAATGTTTTTAATTTGCTGTTTTTGATATTGTTATACTCTTGTGAACTCAATGGTTTTTACTAGATTACTTGTAGTTTTTCATGTTGTCTGTCTGTAATTTTTTGTGATGACTTGGTGCTGCCTATCTTGGCCAGGACGCTCTTGAAAAAGAGATTTTAAATCTCAATGAGCCCTTCCTGGTTAAATAAAGGTTAAATAAAATAAATAAAAAAGTACTGTAGGCCAACCGCTGCTCAAGCTAATGATGCGTTCCAACTTAGTCACCTGCTTACCTCAATTATTGTCCCAGTTTATCCACCCAGTTAATGAGACGTTATGTTCTTGAACTGTGCTGTACCAAGCCTTCCGTCCCGAAGAGGACGCAGTCACTCACCTCCCCAGTCAGTCCCGCTGTGGTAGGACAGCGCTAGCTTCCTGCTTTTGTGTTTCTGATGCAAGTATGGTCGCGGAGCCAGACCAGTGATATCAGTACTAACTCACTGTAACAGTTTCTGTCGGCACAATTAATGCCTCCTTGATAAGAATCGTCATAGCCTTACATATGCTATAAATCCTTGAAACGTAGGAGTGGACTGCTTGCAATAACCTGAGGTGAGAATGTTTTTTCGGACAACGTAAACTCATAGTACACTACACTACAGTATACTATCATTGAACTCTTAATGATAGCCTACATGGGCTATTGATAATGATACAATTTGTATCGGATTCACAGCAAGCTACACATGCACATCTCCCTATGTAGTTAGATAAAGGATTTTGTGTAATCGAATTTCGATCAAGGTAAATTCCTCAGCAGGGCGGGTTTAACATGTTCAGTTGTAGGTTTCGTCAACATATTACTCATCCCTGCTTTATGTACGCAGAACAAATTTATAAATTCAACGTGCAACAATTTCAAAGGTTTTACTGCGCAACAGTTAATATAAGGAAATAAGTCAATTTAAATAAATAAATTAGGCCCTAATCTATGGATTTCACATGACTGGGAGTACAGATATGCAGCTCTTAGTCACAGATACCATAACAAAAGAAGGGGCGTGGATCAGAAAACCAGACAGTATCTGGTGTGACCATAATTTGCCTCATGCAGTGGGATACATCTCCTTCAAATAGAGTTGATCAGGCTGTTGATTGTGGCCTGTGGAATGTTGTCCCACTCTTCAATAGCTTTGCGAAGTTGCTGGATATTGGCTTGAACTGGAACATGCTGTCATACACGTTTCTCCAGAGCATCCCAAACATGCTCTATTTGATAACATGTCTGGTGAGTTTGCAGGCCACGGAAGAACTGGGACATTTTCAGCTTCCAGTAATTGTGTACAGATCCTTGCGACATGGTGACATACATTATCATGCTGAAACATGAGGTGATGGCAGCGGATGAATCACATGGCAATGGGCCTCAGGATCTCGTCACCATATCTCTGTGCATTCAAATTTTCCATCAATAAAATGCATTTGTGTTTGTTGTTCATAGCTAATGCCTGCCCATACCATAACCCCACCGCCACCATGGGGCACTCTGTTCACAACGTTGACATCAGCAAACCGCTCACCCACATGACGCCATACACGTAGTCTGCGGTTGTGAGGCCAGTTGGACTTACTGTCAAATTCTCTAAAACAACATTGGAGGCGGCTTATGGTAGATAAATGAACATTCAGTTCTCTGGTTACAGCTCTGCTGGACATTCCTGCAGTCAGCATGCCAATTGCACGCTCCCTCAATTCAAGCGATCTGTGGCATTGGGTTGTGTGACAAAACAGCACATTTTAGAGTGGCCTTTTTTGTCCTTGGCCATCAGGTGGATGGATTATCTTGGCAAAGGAGAGTGGTTATGGATGATGCCAGAGTTCCACAGTAGGCTGCATTATGTTAAGCCTCATGTCCAACTTATTTTAACGTTCTTCTCTGTAATAGTATAATAACTCACTTAGTAAAATTATACTGAAACGAAAAAAACAGTTTAGAGCCATGTCACACTTCTCAGCACTTCTGTATTTCAAGAGGAAGTGCTGCCTAAATGTTTTCTCCCTTTGAAATAAATCACCCAGAAGCGAAACCCTCCACATGCCACATTTGCTTAGTTACACAAATAAAACTTGTTTAAATAATCAGTTGTGTAATCTTGGAATTATTATTTAAACACCTTGGCCTCACTAAGTTTAACTAATTCAAATGACTCTACAGTCCGGTAAAGAAAGTACACCCAAAGTCCAGAGTCTAGACTGAGGATAAATCCCATGCATTCTCATTCAGTTTTTCTTTTCATCTTCCTGCACCTTATTAGCCAGGTCAAGTGTGTGTGTGTGGTTTATTCTCTCGCATCCACTCCAGTGTCTACTGTCTACAGTTTGACTGGGTTCCCACTGCTCTGGGTGCAGATCCGATGGGGTTTGGGGAGTACCTGTGGTGTCCCCAGGCCAATGCGGCCCTGATGCGGCTGCAAGACTCAGAGCTACGTCTCATGGAGGTGATGAAGAAGTGGATGAGCCAGCGGTCCAAGAGCGACCGGGAGTTCTCTGTTCAGCTGCACCAGATGGCTGCCATGGTTGAGAAACTGGAGGGGCCCCAGCCTGGGGGAGGACTGGACTACATCAGCCAGCTCAACCAGGTTCTTTACGGGTCCTTCCATTTGATTGACATTTTTTGTTGTTGACCACACCTCTTTTGTTTTGAATGAAACTTTTTATACATATTTACCCATCATAGAAGTGGTCAGAAAGTAACTTTTTGGACCTGAATGACAAAATATTTAGAAGATAGAAGTGCTCAGTGCTGACCCATTTTGCATACCCCACCCCAACATGAGATATCCATGTCTTCATCACTGGAAAATATAAACGGTTGGGTTTGATAGTGACAGTTGTTTTAAATTATACTGTCAATCTTCCATAGAAAACCTATTGAATATAGATAATAGAATAGCCATTCCTATTTAAGTTGACATTCCACGGTGGGTGGATCAGTGGCCATCTTTGTGGTTGTAATAGGAAGTAAAAATGTATATTATATTTCATTGATGTACCATCTAAATTGCAGTGGTCTGGGATATGTCCATTCTATAAATTCTATTTCTATAATTGAAATGACACCCACCCTGTATTCAAAAGTATACTGCTTCTCAACCGATGGCGGGCACAATATAAACATCTCAGATTCTGTAAAATAGGGTCTAAGCTACAACATAAGCCAAAACAAAAAAACAGCGTCATTTACTTGTTTGTAGGTAATTGATGTTAAAGGGTTTGACAACCCTGTTTAAATGTTTTAATTATGTCAAACTCAACCGTTTATCTTTTCCAGTGATTAAGACATGTACAGTATGTCTCATGGTAGGGTGGGGTAGGCAAAATGGGTCAACTTTGAGCACATCTCCTAAATATTTTGGCATTCCGGTCCAAAAAGTCCCTTTCTGACCACTTACTTCTACCATGGGCAAATATGAATGGGAACTTTCATTCAGTGATTGAAATCAAATGGAATGACCCCTACACTATATCACTGGTTTTAGCAAGCTCACTGGTTTAGACATTAGACCACATCCACTCCCAGCTGCAAAGTGGACTTGACATTTCAACAGTATTGATGATTGAGCATTACGTTTGATCAGTAGATAGCGATACGCAAAGTATTCTCTTTATTAATTCTGTCTCTTTCTCTCTCTCTGGCCTCCTTCCTCTTTCAGTCGTGGGGTGTGCTGGTGGCTCAGACGGAGAGTTTGAGTCGTGTGATGCGGCGGCAGTCTGAGGACCTGCAGGTTGGGCCTCTCAGCAAACTGACCCTGCTGATCAGAGACAAGCAGCAGCTCAGGAAGACCTACGCAGAGCAGTGGAGCCAGCTCAGCCAGGAGCTCAGCAGGGTCAGACACACACACACAAACAGATGAACATATCACTCTGTAAAACTCAATTTGCCCTGATAATTATTACCAGGCACTTTGTAGTCCTCCACCAAACACCTCGTCAGTTTGCTTTCAAAATGGGAAGTAGTTTCCACTTTCACATGCTGACTTTCAGCTATATGCTTGTGCTGGAGAAATATGCAGTAGCCTACAGTGTTGAAAAAAATCACACAAATTTACTGAGAGTGTTGCTATTTCTGATTCTTCATATTTTGTTGCATTACAACCTGTAATTTAAATATATATATTTTTGGATTTCAGGTAATGGACATACACAAAATAGTCCAAATTGGTGAAGGGAAATGAAAATAATTATTTGTTTCAAAAAGTTCAAAGAAATAAAAAACTGAAAAGTGGTGAGTGCATATGTATTCACCCCCTTTGCTATAAAGCCCCTAAATAATAGCTGGTACAACCAATTACCTTCAGAAGTCACATAATTATTTAGATTGTACACAGCTGGACTTTATTTAAGTGTCACATGATCTCAGTATATATACACTTGTTCTTAAAGGCCTCAGAGTCCGCACCACCACTAAGCAAATGGCACCATGAAGAATGAAGATCAAGGAGATCTCCAAACAGTTCAGGGACAAAGTTGTGGAGAAGTACAGATCAGGGTTGGGTTATAAAAAATATCTGAAACTTTGAACATCCCACGGAGCACCATTAAATCCATTAATAAAAAATGGAAAGAATATGGCACCATAACAAACCTGCCAAGAGAGGGCCATCCACCAAAACTCACGGACCAGCCAAGGAGGGCATTAATCAGAGAGGCAACAAAGAGACCAAAGATAACCCTGAAGGAGCTGCAAAGCTCCACAGCGGAGATTGTAGTATCTGGCCATAGGACCACTTTAAGCCGTACACCTCACAGAGCTGGGCTTTACGGAAGAGTGGCCAGAATAATCCATTGCTTAAAGAAAAAAAGAAGCAAACAGGTTTGGTGTTCGCCAAAGTGCATGTGGGAGACTCCCTAAACATATGGAAGAAGGTACTCTGGTCAGATGAGACTAAAATTGAGCTTTTTGGCCATCAAGGATAACGCTATGTCTGGCACAACCCAACACCTCTCATCCCCCCGAGAGCACCATCCCCACAGTGAAGTATGGTGGTGGCAGCATCATGCTGTGGGGATGTTTTTCATCGGCAGGGACTGGGAAACTGGTCAGAATTGAAGGAATGTTGGATGGTACTAAATACAGGGAAATTCTTGAGGGAAGCCTGCTTCAGTCTTCCAGAGATTTGAGACTGGGATGGAGGTTCACCTTCCAGCAGGACAATGACCCTAAGCATACTGCTAAAGCAACACTCGAGTGGTTTAAGGGAAAACATTTAAATGTCTTGGAATGGCCTAGTCAAATCCCAGACCTCAATCCAATTGAGAATCTGTAGTATGACTTAAAGATTGCTGTACACCAAGTTATCTGTTTTTTTGTGTTATTTTTTGTTTGTTTCACAATAAAACATATTTTGCATCTTCAAAGTGGTATGTTGTGTAAATCAAATGATACAACCCCCCAAAAAAGCCATTCTAATTCCAGGTTGTAAGGCAACAAAATAGGAAAAATGCCAAGGGGGTGAATACTTTCCCAAGCCACTGTAGCTCATACTGTATTTGGTTTGTTTGTTATGAGTGTTGATGGTTTCTTTGTATACCACTCTATTTTAGAGATAGTATACATCTCTATGTAGAGCCTTTTGCCACTGATCTTGTCAAACAGGAAATGTACGAATAACAATGATCAAACATCCTGTAGCACAAAGGGATATCACTGTAAGACTATTAATATTACTATTATTAAGGCTTATTGCGCCGAAAGACCTTACGTAGGAATACTGTTATCACCTTAAACAAACAGTCAAAACAGACGGTCACCTTGTACTAATCTCTGTAATATGATGTGCTTCATTTGAAGATCGTGGCATAGGTTGCAAAGAAAGCTGTTTTAAACTTTGGGCTTGAAATAGTTAAATTAATCACAAATGTGTGAATATAATGCATTCCCTTTTCACCAGTGTGGATATGCAGCAGGCGCTCCTCTTTGAGATGCAGAGCTGCACAGTTATTGTAACTTCATTAACAGACAGCACTCAGTTGAAATGAAAGCCAATGGGCTGTAACTGAGTTTGGCCATTGTTGTCTAATTGAGAATTGCTCTTGCATAGCAAATGCATTTTGATGAACAAAAGCCATCGGGGACTTTAATATGACAATAGTTTTTGCCCTTTCCGTGATTTCTATCATTACCATATTACGGTGAGCAAATTGTGTTCATCTTTAATGAATTCCTGGGTTTATGGGTTGCAGTTTGTACATTTCCTGGGTCAGGTTTTGCCTTAGTACCTTGTACAGTGCACTACAAACAAGTCACAGGCCTAATGCAGACATCCTCTGCACTTTGGTAGTGCAAGGTATAATTAACCTTTTGTGAACTTTTGTGAAGCATCACAGCACAGTTGAAAAATATATGGCAAATAGAAATCAACTGGATGGTGTTCAGAGATAGATGGGAGGGGTTGAGTGGAGTTGAAGGATGAGATTAAAAACAAACAAGATAACTATTGTAAAATATACTGTGTCCGTAAATCAATCAATAAAATGTATTTATAAAACCCTTTTTACATCAGACGATGTCACAAAGTGCTATACAGAAACCCAGCCAAAAATCCTAAATGGCAAGCAATGCAGATGTAGAAGCACAGTGGCTAGGAAAAACTCCCTAGAAAGGCAGTTATCTAGGTAGAAATTGGAAAAGATGCAGACAATTACATTGATGGAAGCTACAATCTATCTGCAATATTAAAGCTGATCTACCCCCTAAAAAATAAAAAATAGTTATAATTAACCTTAGGTCAGTGGTCACCAACCGGTCGAATGGCATTCCTCGTCGATCACCAAACATTTCTGTAAATAAAACTACGATAAAGCCTTGTTCCTATTTTTTTTTTCTTTTTTCGTGCTGTTGGCGGTAGGTGCACTTCATTCAGCAGCCCCAGTCCCGGGAAGGCAAAGTGTTCCCATTTTGAGCCATTTCATGTCTGAAGGTAGAACTCCGCCTACCCGGCGGACCTAGAGAGCAAATCAAGTGCACCGGCGTCTTCACAGAAAAGTTGATAGCGTGAAATTTAAAAACTTTTTAAACGATGGCTATGAAGACTCAATTGAGTACAGCAAAGAGCTGCTGTTTTCATGATTAAGTTCTTGTTTAAGTTGTTATTCAGCACTGTCAACACTTTTATAAGCCATAAAATACACTTTCTCCCTACTTCCACTCATGCTACAACCAGCACTGCAGCTGCAATGAATGAGTGTAGAAAATTTTCGATACGCTTGCATTGTTGTTATTATTAGCGGCTTGTCTTTTTTTTATATCAAGGAATATTTCACTTTCTCTGGTCATAGGAAGAACAACATGAATTGGTACATGAGGCAGAAATAATGCAGTGTGACTTGAGTTTTGCCATCAGCTAGAAGACTGTCCTCTTTTCTAAGTGGAGGGACTGCTGCTCCCTCCCTCTCCTCAGACTGACCATCAGATGCAGGCCATCAGTCCAGTAATAAATATATAATAATATTATGTTCACTCAGCTCACTGCCTCACAAGTACTACAATAAATGATCTATTACCAGTGTGATCATATAACTACATTTTTAAAATATAATTTCAACATTTTCTGAGAAGAACATAATTGGCAGGGCAATTCAAGCATAGCCAATATGCAGTGATAATGTATTGGGCATCCAAGCCTACTGCACAAACATCATTGCTACAGAACTGTTTTTAATTGGTTAATGTTACGTAGGCTTATGTTTTTTAAGTCATGTTTAAAAAAATGTTTTAACATGCATGCTCAACTTGCATTTTGACTCAGAAAGTGATCTTGACTCAGAAAAGGTTGGTGACCACTGCCTTAGATGGTGGCTAATGGAAATGTTAAGGGTAAAGAATTGCAGTCAAACCAGTTTCTGTTACAGGGCCTCTCTGACGTCACCGACCACTTCCTGTGTGCTTCTACCTCTGAGTTGAGAGGTGTTGGGATACAGGCCTGTAGGGTCTGGGTCCTGGTCTTTCCTGTCTGGTCTTTCTACTCTCTCTTGTCTGTCTGTGTTGTCTCAGAGGTGGCAAAGCTGGGGTCAAACAAAAGCCTGCATTGTGAAGGCACTCCCGCTTTTAACAAACCTCACCCGTATCACTTGTTTGTACAGTATCACCTCCGCTCCTTTTTAAGTACATTTATGATCCCCTCCTTTCGCTCTCTGATGACGGTGCTGTGTGGTTAGATCACAGGACGAGTAGAAATGTATTTGAGGACTCTCATTGTCCTCAGAGAGTGGCTGAATATCTCTCTAGGCATCCCATTTGTTCTTCAATTTATGCACCTTGTTTGGATGAGGTAACACTAATATACCCTTTCCATTTGTCAGGTGACCCAGACGGAGCTGGAGAGGCTGAAGGCCAGCTACAGACAGCTGGTGAGGGATGCAGCGCAGGCAAAGAGGAAGTACCAGGAGGCCAGTAAAGGTGGGGAAGCTCACTCTGTCTGGCTCCGTCTCAATTCTCCAAACAGCACAGAGACACTCTCACTTTGACTGACTGAAAGGATTACATTCTGGACAACAGATGATCATTACCTCCTGATAGTTCTGTTTAGACTACTGGTGTCCTAATGATTCACCAAATCAACACAGTTGATCATATTAGTAGTGAATCTTTGTCATGTGTATTGTTTTTCCATTCTATGCTACATTTGTGTGTGTTCTACTGATATACAGTGGGGAGAACAAGTATTTGATACACTGACGATTTTGCAGTTTTTCCTACTTACAAAGCATGTAGAGGTCTGTAATTTTTATCATAGGTACACTTCAACTGTGAGAGACGGAATCTAAAACTAAAATCCAGAAAATCACATTGTATGATTTTTAAGTAATTCATTTGCATCTTATTGCATGACATAAGTATTTGATACATCAGAAAAGCAGAACTTAATATTTGGTACAGAAACCTTTGTTTGCAATTACAGAGATCATACGTTTCCTGTAGTTCTTGACCAGGTTTGCACACACTGCAGCAGGGATTTTGGCCCACTCCTCCATACAGACCTTCTCCAGATCCTTCAGGTTTCGGGGCTGTCGCTGGGCAATACGGACTTTCAGCTCCCTCCAAAGATTTTCTATTGGGTTCAGGTCTGGAGACTGGCTAGGCCACTCCAGGACCTTGAGATGCTTCTTACGGAGGCACTCCTTAGTTGCCCTGGCTGTGTGTTTCGGGTCGTTGTCATGCTGGAAGACCCAGCCACGACCCATCTTCAATGCTCTTACTGAGGGAAGGAGGTTGTTGGCCAAGATCTCGCGATACATGGCCCCATCCATCCTCCCCTCAATACGGTGCAGTCGTCCTGTCCCCTTTGCAGAAAAGCATCCCCAAAGAATGATGTTTCCACCTCCATGCTTCACGGTTGGGATGGTGTTCTTGGGGTTGTACTCATCCTTCTTCTTCCTCCAAACACGGCGAGTGGAGTTTAGACCAAAAAGCTCTATTTTTGTCGCATCAGAGCCATTGGAGTTCTCCCATTCCTCCTCTGGATCATCCAGATGGTCATTGGCAAACTTCAGACGGGCCTGGACATGCGCTGGCTTGAGCAGGGGGACCTTGCGTGCGCTGCAGGATTTTAATCCATGACGGCGTAGTGTGTTACTAATGGTTTTCTTTGAGACTGTGGTCCCAGCTCTCTTCAGGTTATTGACCAGGTCCTGCCGTGTAGTTCTGGGCTGATCCCTCACCTTCCTCATGATCATTGATGCCCCACGAGGTGAGATCTTGCATGGAGCCCCAGACCGAGGGTGATTGACCGTCATCTTGAACTTCTTCCATTTTCTAATAATTGCGCCAACAGTTGTTGCCTTCTCACCAAGCTGCTTGCCTATTGTCCTGTAGCCCATCCCAGCCTTGTGCAGGTCTACAATTTTAGCCCTGATGTCCTTACACAGCTCTCTGGTCTTGGCCATTGTGGAGAGGTTGGAGTCTGTTTGATTGAGTGTGTGGACAGGTGTCTTTAATACAGGTAACGGGTTCAAACAGGTGCAGTTAATACAGGTAATGAGTGGAGAACAGGAAGGCTTCTTAAAGAAAAACTAACAGGTATGTGAGAGCCGGAATTCTTACTGGTTGGTAGGTGATCAAATACTTATGTCATGCAATAAAATGCAAATTAATTACTTAAAAATCATACAATGTGATTTTCTGGATTTTTGTTTTAGATTCCGTCTCTCACAGTTGAAGTGTACCTATGATAAAAATTACAGATCTCTACATGCTTTGTAAGTAGGAAAACCTGCAAAATCGGCAGTGTATCAAATACTTGTTCTCCCCACTGTATATATATATTGTGTCTTATGTTTGTTTAGATAAAGAGCGTGAGCGTGCAAGGGAGCGCTATGTGAAGGCTACTCTGAGGCTCCATGAGCTTCATAATGAGTATGTGCTGTCAGTCAGAGCAGCCCAGGTGTACCATCAGCACCACTACAGCCAGGCCCAACCTGCCCTGCTCATGGCACTACAGAGCCTACAGCAGGAGATGGTACTCGTACTGTAAGTGTGTGTGTGTGAGGGAAAAGCACAACTCTGTCAGTGAATTCCCAGTCAGTGATTAGATCATATTGCGTGTGTGTCCAGCATGGTAGGAAAGTACTGTGACTATGGTCATCCCATTGTTACACTGCATGGTTTTGTATCTCACCTAATATCCTTCCCTTTTGATAAGAATTCAAGCACTCTCATGGGAAGTTTGATATAATCGTTTTTGGCTGTTGTCCAAACCCACGTAATGTAATCAATACTGGCCCTGGAGACCCACAGGGTGTTTCAGCCCAGTACTATAAGTACAGTGCCTTCGGAAAGTATTCAGACCCCTTGACTTTTTCTACATTTTGTTACATTACAGCCTTATTCTAAAATTGATTAAATAAAACAATTTCCTCAACAATCTACACACAATACCAGATAATGACAAAGCGAAAACAGTTTTTTATACATTTTTGCACAATTAAAACAAAAAACTGAAATACCTTATTTAGATAAATATTCAGACCCTTTGCTATGAGACTCGAAATTGAGCTCGGGTGCATCCTGTTTCCATTGATCTTTCTTGAGATGTTTCTACAACTTGATTGGAGTCCACCTGTGGTATATTCAATTGATTGGACATGATTTGGAAAGGCGCACACACCTGTCTATATAAGATCCCACAGTTGGCAGTGCATGTCAGAGCAAAAACCAAGCCATGAGGTCGAAGGAATTGTCCGTAGAGCTCCGAGACAGGATTGTGTTGGCACAGATCTGGGGAAGGCTACCAAAACATTTCTGCAGCATTGAAGGTCCCCAAGAACACAGTGGCCTCCATCATTCTTAATTGGAAGAAGTTCGGAACCGCCAAGACTCTTCCTAGAGCTGGCCGCCTGTCCAAACTGAGCAATCGGGGGAGAAGGGCCTTGGTCGGGGATGTGACCAAGAACCCGATGGTCACTCTGACAGAGCTCTAGAGTTCCTCTGTGGAGATTGGAGAACCTTCCAGAAGGACAACCATCGCTGCAGCACTCCATCAATTAGGCCTTTATGGTAGAGTGGCCAGACAGAAGCCACTCCTCAGCAAAAGGCACATGACAGCCCGTTTGGAATTTGCCAAAAGGTGCCTAAAGACTCTCAGACCATGAGAAATAAGAAGATTCTCTAGTTTGATGAAACCATGATTGAACTCTTTGGCCTGAATGCCAAGTGTCACGTCTGGAGGAAACCTGGCACCATCCCTACGGTGAAGCGTGGTGGCAGCATCATGCTGTGGGGATGTTTTTCAGCAGCAGGGACTGGGAAACTAGTCAGGATCGAGGAAAAGATGAACGGATCAAAGTACAGAGAGATCCTTGATGAAAATGTGCTCTAGAGAGCTCAGGATCTCAAAATGGGGTGAATGTTCACCTTCCAACAGGACAACGACCCTAAGCACACAGCCAAGACAACGCAGGAGTGGCTTCGGGACAAGTCTCTGAATGTCCTTTAGTGGCCCGGCCTTGAACCCAATCGAACATCTCTGGAGAGACCTGAAAATAGCTGTGCAGCAACACTCCCCATCCAGCCTGACAGAGCTTGAGAGGATCTGCTGAGAAGAATGGGAGAAACTCCCCAAATACAGGTGTGCCAAGCTTGTAGCGTCATACCTAAGAAGAATTGAGCCTGTAATTGCTGCCAAAGGTGCTTCAACAAAGTACTGAGTAAAGGGTCTGAATACTTATGTAAATGTGATATTTCAGTTTTTTAAATTTTGATGAATTAGCAAAAAATGTCTAAACAATTGTTGCTTTGTCATTATGGTGTATTGTGTGTAGATTGATGAGGGAAACAACGATGTAATACATTTTAGAATAAGGCTGTAACCTAACAAAATGTGGAAAAGTTTAAGGGGTCTGAATACTTTCCGAAGACACTGTACCTATTTAATAACGGATCATCAAGCCTTTGATTAGATGAAGCAGGTGCGTTAGTGCTGAGCTAGAAAAAAGCCTGCACACCCAGTGGGTCCCCAGACCAGGGTTGAATAATACTGCCCTGACCTCTACCTGATCTTTGACTTTTTCCCTGTAACCCAGGAAGGAGATCCTGCAGGAGTACTATGACATGTCCAGTATGCTCCAACAGGAGGTGGTATCTGTCCACGAGGAGATGTCTACTGCTCTGAAGGCCATAGAGCCACACAAAGAGTACGAGAGCTTCATCCATCAGAACAGGTATTCAGCTGCAAGTTGCTCTGGATAAGAGAATCTGCTAAATGACTCAAATGTAAATATTCTGATCTTAGTGCTGTCAAGAGGCTGAAAAGTTTCACCATGTGTGTTCAGGTCTGTAGGGGAAGTTCCGGTGTGTGTGGAGTTTGACTCTGGTCTTCTGGAGAACACAGATCGACTAAAGACTGGAGAGCTGGAACTAAATGAGCTTACAGTGGAGGGGATCCAGCACAGGTTAGTTTATACGCTCATACAGACACAGCGCAATCAAAAAGTATTCAAACCCATTGACTTTTTCCCCATTTTGTTAAGATACAGCCTTATTCTAAAATGTATTCATACATTTTTCCCCTCATCAATCTACATACAATACCCCATAATGACACAATGAAAACAGGTTTTTATTTAAAAAAATCACATTTATAAAAACAGAAATACCTTATTTACATAAGTATTCAGAACCTTTGCTATGAGACTCGAAATTGAGATCAGGTGCATCCTTTTTCCATTGATCATCCTTGAGATGTTTCTACAACTTGATTGGATTCCACCTGTGGTAAATTTAATTGATTGGACATTATTTGGAAAGGCACACACCTGTCTATACAGTATAAGATCCCACAGTTGACAGTGCATGTCAGAGAAAAACCAAGCCATGAGGTCGAAGAAATTGTCCATAGAACTCTGAGACAGCATTGTGTCGAGGCACAGATCTGGGGAAGGCTACCAAAACATTTCTGCAGCTTTGAAGGTCCCCAAGAACAGTGGCCTCCATCATTCTTAAATGGAAGAAGTTTGGAACCACCAAGACTCTACCCAGAGCTGGCCACTCAGCAAAACTGAGCAATAAGGGAATAAGGGCCTTAGTCAGGGAGGTGACCAAGAACCCGATGGTCACTCTGACAGAGCTCCGGAGTTCCTCTGTGGAGATTGGAGAACCCTCTAGAAGGAGAACCATCTCTGCAGCGCTCCACCAATCAAGCCTTTATGGTAGAATGGCCAGACGGAAGCCACTCCTCAGTAAAAGGCACATAACAGCCCGCTTGGAGTTTGCCAAAAGGCACCTAAAGACTCTCAGATCATGAGAAACAAGATTCTCTGGCCTGATGAAACCAAGATTGAACTCTTTGGCCTGAAGCATGATGGTGGCAGCATCGAGCTGTGGGGATATTTTTCAGCAGCAGGGACTGGGAGACTAGTTAGGATTGAGGGAAGATGAACGGAGCAAAGTACTGAGAGATCCTTGATGAAAACCTGCTCCAGACCGCTCAGGACCTCTGACTGAGGCGAAGGTTCACCTTCCAACAGGACAACTACCTTAAGCACACAGCCAAGACAATGCAGCAGTGGCTTTGGGACAAGTCTGAATGTCCTTGAGTGGCCCAGCCAGAGCCCGGACTTGAACCCGATCGAACATCTCTGGAGAGACCTGAAAATAGCTGTGCAGCGATTCTCCCCATCCAGCCTGACAGAGCTTGAGAGGATCTGCTGAGAAGAATGGGAGAAACTCCCTGAATACAGGTGTACCAAGCTTGTAGCATCATACCAAGGAAGACTCAAGGCTGTCATCGCTGCCAAAGGTGCTTCAACAGAGTACTGATTAAGGGTCTGAATACTTATGTAAATGTGATATTTCTGTTTACATTTTTTTTAAATAAATTAGCAAACATTTCGAAAAACCTGTTTTTGCTTTGTCATTATGGGGTATTGTGTGTAGATTGATGAGGATACTTTTTTTTAAATCCATTTTTGAAAAAGTCTGTAATGTAACAAATATATAACATATACATATGTATATATATATGTCATGCCCTGACCTTAGAGATCCTTTTTATTCTCTATTTTGGTTAGGTCAGGGTGTGACTAGGGTGGGTAGTCTAGTTTTTTCATTTCTGTGTTGGCCTGGTATGGTTCCCAATCAGAGGCAGCTGTCTATCGGTGTCTCTGATTGCGGATCATATTTAGGCAGCCTTTTCCCACTGGGTTTTTGTGGGATCTTGTCTAGTTGCCTGCGAGCGCTACATTAGTTTCACGTTTCGTTTTGCGCTTTATTGTTTTCTTTGAGTTTCATCCAATGAACAAACTCTATGCACGCTGCGCCTTGGTCCAATAAATCAACCAACGATCATGACAATGTATATATATATACACACACACACACACTCTACCGGTCAAAAGTTTTAAAACACCTACTCATTCAAGGGTCTTTCTTTATTTTTTTACTATTTTCTACATTGTAGAATAATAATGAAGTCATCAAAACTATGAAATAGCACATATGGAATCATGTAGTAACCAATAAAGTGGTAAGCAAAGAAAAAAATATTTTAGCTTCTTCAAAGTAGCTACCCTTTGCCTTGATTACAGCTTTGCAGATTCTTGGTGTTCTCTCAATTAGCTTCACCTGGAATGCTTTTTCAATTGGGTTGAGGTCGGGTGATTGTGGAGGCCAGGTCATCTGATGCAGCACTCCATCATTCTCCTTCTTGGTCAAATAGCCCTTACACAGCCTGGAGGTGTGTTAGGTTATTGTCCTGTTGAAAAACAAATGGTAGTCCCACTAAGCACAAACCAGATGGGATGGCGTATCTCTGCAGAAACTGTGGTAGCCATGCTGGTTAAGTGTGCCTTGAATTCTAAATAGATTACTGACTGTGTCACCAGCAAAGCACCATCACACTTCCTTCTCCATGCTTCACGGTGGGAACTACACATGCAGAGATCATCTGTTCATTTACTCTGCATCTCAAATTGGGACTCATCAGACCAAAAGACAGATTTCTAACGGTCTAATGTCCATTGCTCGTGTTTCTTGGCCAAGCAAGTCTCTTCTTCTTATTGGTGTCCTTTAGTAGTGGTTTCTTTGCAGCAATTCGACCAGCAATTTGTCTGATTCATGCAGTCTCCTCTGAACAGTTGATGTTGAGATGTCTGTTACTTGAACTCTGTGGAGCACTTATTTGGGCTGCAATTTCTGAGGCTGGTAACTCTAATGAACTATTCTCTGTATCAGAGGTAACTCTGGGTCTTCCTTTCCTGTGGCGGTCCTCATGAGAGCCAGTTTAATCATAGCGCTTGATGGTTTTTGCAACTGCACTTGAAGAAACTTTCACAGTTCTTGAAATTTTCCAGATTAAAATAATGATGGACTGTCTTTTCTCTTTGCTTATTTGAGCTGTTCTTGCCATAATATACCAAATAGGGCTATCTTCTGTATACCACCCCTACTTTGTCACAACACAACTGATTTGGCTCAAACGCATTAAGGAAAGAAATTCCACAAATTAACTTTTATCAAGGCACACCTGTTAATTTAAATGCATTCCAGGTGATTACCTCTTGAAGCTGGTTGAGAGAATGGCAAGAGTGTGCAAAGCTGTCATCAAGGCAATGGGTGGCTACTTTGAAGAATTTCAAATATAAAATATATTTAGATTTGTTTAACACTTTTTTTTATTACTTCATGATTCCATATGTGGTATTTCATAGTTTTGATGTCTTCAATGTTGATGTCTACAATGTAGAAAATAGTTTTTTTTAAATACCTGTAATGAGTAGGTGTGTCCAAACTTTTGACTGGTACTATATATATGACACACACACACACACACACAATCTCAACACCAACAACACATTTCACCCCTTTGTCCCCCTTCTCTCCCCATGTCTCTCCCCCTCTACCAGGTTGACTACAGTAGAAGAGGAACTGCTGTCTCTTGCTGGTAATGTGGTTTCCCAACAGGCCTCAGTCAACCAGCTGGAGTTGGAGCTGGAGGCAGAGGAAGAGGGCATCAAACGGGGTCAGAGGTGAGGTGATATCCACATGTACAGGAAGGTCCAACTTTACATGTGTAACGGATGTGAAATGGCTAGCTAGTTAGTTAGCGGTGGTGCGCGCTAATAGCCTTTCAATCGGTTACATCACTTGCTCTGAGACCTTGAAGTAGGGTTTCCCCTTGCTCTGCAAGGGCCGCGGCTTTTGTGGAGCGATGGGTAACGATGCTTCGTGGGTGACTGTTGTTGATGTGTGCAGAGGGTCCCTGGTTCGCGCCCGTGTCGGGGCGAGGGGACGCCATAAAGTTATACTGTTACATTGATGCTGTTGACCCGGATCACTGGTTGCTGCGGAAAAGTAGGAGGTTGAAGGGTGGTGAGTGTAACGGATGTGAAATGGCTAGCTAGTTAGTTAGCGGTGGTGCGCGCTAATAGCCTTTCAATCGGTTACATCACTTGCTCTGAGACCTTGAGGTAGGGTTTCCCCTTACTCTGCAAGGGCCGCGGCTTTTGTGGAGCGATGCTTCGTGGGTGACTGTTGTTGATATGTGCAAAGGGTCCCTGGTTCGCGCCCGGGTATGGGCGAGGGGACGGACGTAAAGTTATACTGTTACACAAAGTTATACTGTTACAAGCATACTTGGTAAGCACTTAGGCAGATGTAGTGTAATTAGATAGTACTTACAGCTGTTATACCTGATAATATGATAATTTATCCTGGATTAGCAGAATAGAACTCTATTTCTATGGTCTGAACCAGGATAAAGTTGGCTCTGGCTGCACCAAACCACTGTCTTCACCAACACTGACTGGGGGAAAAAAGAGTAATGAATTTTGGCATTGATCTGCATCATATCTTTGCAGTGTGTTGGTATTTTTGCAGTGTGTTGATCTCCTCTCAACGGTGGTGTTCATCTGCAGGCAGTCTCCTATCAGAGTAGTTTAGGCTGCTCTCCTCTCTGCTATGGCTGGCTAAGGTAGCTGCTCTCTGGGGGAAAGACTCACTATGCCTTATGAATATAACATGGTGATATGAGGAGACTTTTCAAGCTTCTCCTCTCATTTGTCTTGGTTTAGATGCCTGTCCGCTGTTATTAGAAGTTACTAATAAGCTCTTAGTGCATAGATGGAGCAGCTGTGTTGACTGACACTAGCCTGATGTTCACTGGTGCCGAGGGAAACATCCCTCTCCTTAAGGAGTCTTGGGTTTGATGACACACTTTGGAAATCAACAGATACAGACTGAATGCTTCCTGGATTAGTAAATAAATATTTTACCCAAGTGGTGATGTTAGTTAATGTAGCAGTGTAATATTTGAAAGTTATGTAAGGAAGAATTTTGTCCACAAATATACCCACATATCTATTATATGTAAAATGTTTATGATTAGTAAATGCCATCATGTATTTAATTTGTTAGATACTCCCTATTAGCTGAAATATATATTTTTAAAAGCCATTTTAGCTGTCGCGCTAGCTGTTCGGTTCGAACAGATTCACAAATCATGGGAATTTGTCACCCTATGAAGACGTCTCCCTACAAGGACACGTGCCTTGGCTGGTCTGCTCCCGCCATGGCTAAAGCCAGTGTGAGAAACGTGCTAACAAACATTTGTGCTTTGAACTAAATAAATACTGCACTCTGACCCACAAAATCTCTTCACTTGATTCATGATAGTGTTGTTAGACAAAGTAAGGAAAGTGAACTTTAAAACGTGATGTAGTTTTATTTGCAGCTGTTGTTGAGTAATACATCTGCTACCTTCTGGCATGACTTACTGCATCTTTGACCCTACTTCTCCCATATAGAATATCTCAATTAAACTATACTGTTGGTGAGTGCCCTGCGGAAGTGATATGGCTAAGGTGTAGGAGATGGGCCAGTTAACCAGCATTCTTGTGTAAAACCATCGGGCATGTCAGTTATGCTGTAAATATATTGACAGTGAGGCGACAGTCAATGGAATTGTTGCTATATGTTGTAATGGAAACACATTGTTCCACAGTATCATCACAATGCTTTAATTGATGAGCTGACAGGCTGCTCTGCTCTCTGCAGGGTTTACCAGTTCAGTAAGAGGCATGCGCTGGAGGAGAGCCGACAGCAGGTGATGCTGTCCCTGGGAGCTAGAACCAGGCTGGAGGCCCAGAGGTTGCTGCTGAAGGGGAAGCTGGAATGGCTGGGATCCAGTGAACCCCCACCTGCCTTAGGGCTGGAAGAGGACCGTATCTCCCTCTCCTCCATCACCTCTAGTGTAGGTCTCCTCTCTCCCTCTCTCTCCCTCTCTCTCTCTCAAACACACGCACACACACCCTCTGTATATCTGATCCCTGCCACTCATCTGAAAGAGATACCATGCTTCCTGTGGTTGAGATGATCTCTGTACTTTGCGTCTGTTTCATTGTCTTGTCTCGTATGGGAACCTGACCTGTGATTGCACTCATTGTGTAAGATGTTGTTAAACATGTTGTTATTGGCTCTTGTTCGTTTCTAGTTCTCCATTGTGTGTTCAGAGTTCAGGTTCTACTCATTCATTACAGTGCCTTGCAAAAGTATTAACCCCTTGGCGTTTTTCCTATTTTGTTGCATTACAACCTGTAATTTAAATTTATTTTTATTTGGATTTCATGTAATGGACATGCAGAAAATAATCCAGATCGGTGAAGTGAAATGAAAAAAATAACTTGTTTCAAAAAATTATAAAAAACAAAAGTGGTGCGTGCATATGTATTCACCCCCTTTTCTATGAAGCCCCTAAATGAGATCTGGTGCAACCAATTACCTTCAGAATTCACATAATTAATTAAATAAAGTCCACCTGTGTGTGTCACCTGATCTGTCACATGATATCAGTGTATATATACACCTGTTCTGAAAGGCCCCAGAGTCTGCAACACCACTAAGCAAGGGGCACCAACAAGCAAGCGGCACCATGAAGATCAAGAAGCTCTCCAAACGGGTCAGGGACAAAGTTGTGGAGAAGTACAGATCAGGGTTGGGTTATAAAAAAAATATCAGAAACTTTTAACATCCCACGGAGCACCATTAAATCCATTATTAAAAAATGGAAAGAATATGGCACCACATCAAACCTGCCAAGAGAGTGCCGCCCACCAAAACTCACAGACCAGGCAAGGAGGGCATTAATCAGAGAGGCAACAAAGAGACCAAAGATAACCCTGAAGGAGCTGCAAAGCTCCACAGTGGAGATTGTAGTATCTGTCCATAGGACCACTTTAAGTCGTACACGCCACAGAGCTGGGCTTTACGGAAGAGTGGCCAGAAAAAAGCCATTGCTAAAAGAAAAAAAGAAGCAAACATGTTTGGGGTTCGCCAAAAGGCATGTGGGAGACTCCCCAAACATATGGAAGAAGGTACTCTGGTCAGATGAGACTAAAATTGAGCTTTTTGGCCATCAAGGATAACGCTATGTCTGGCACAAACCCAACACCTCTCATCACCCCGAGAACATCATCCCCACAGTGAAGTATGGTGGTGGCAGCATCATGCTGTGGGGATGTTTTTCATCGGCAGGGACTGGGAAACTGGTCAGAATTGAAGGAATGATGGATGGCGCTAAATGCAGGGAAATTCTTGAGGGAAACCTGCTTCAGTCTTCCAGAAATTTGAGACTGGGACGGAAGTTCACCTTCCAGCAGGACAATGACCCTAAGCGTACTGCTAAAGCAACACTTGAGTAGTTTAAGGGAAAACATTTAAATATCTTGGAATGTCCTAGTCAAATCCCAGATCTCAATCCAATTGAGAATCTGTGGTATGACTTAAAGATTGCTGTACACCAGCAGGAACCCATCCAACTTGAAGGAGCTGGAGCAGTGTTGTCTTGAAGAATGGGCAAAAATCCCAGTGGCTAGATGTGCCAAGCTTATAGTGACATATCCCAAGAGACTTGCAGCTGTAATTGCTGCAAAAGGTGGCTCTACAAAGTATTGACTTTGGGGGGGTGAATAGTTATGCACGCTCAAGTTTTCTGTTTTTTTGTCTTATTTCTTGTTTGTTTCACAATAAAAAATATGTTTCATCTTCAAAGTGGTATGCATGTTGTGTAAATCAAATAATACAAACCCCCCAATAATCTATTTTAATTCCAGGTTGTAAGGCAACAAAATAGGAAAAATGCCAAGGGGGTGAATACTTTCGCATGGCACTGTATCAGATGAGATTGTTGTGTACTTTAGTTTGTGAGCTTGGTAGTTTGCTGCTTTCTAAGTTCTACAAATACATCATCACTAAAACATGAATGTACTGTGGGCTTATGAAAATCACTGGGCGATATGTAAAAGCTTTTGAAATCCCATTGTTTTGAAAACGAAAGAAATGATACAGAAGGTTAATTGGTTTGTCGTCCCCTCTATACAGACACACAGTAGTACCAGATGACTAAAGTGAATTGCATTAATGTTCCCACGCAGGTTGTGTTGTAACCCTGGTGTTATGGGCATTTGTAAAATGCCACCATGTAAAAAACCACACAAGCACTAAAATGTGAAGTTCATTGGAGCACATCAAATTTGGTGTCAAATGAAAGCTGAGTCTATTGTTATAAAGGCATGTATAACATGTTCAACCATTTTCCATCCTAAATATTAGGAATAAGCAATAAGGCTGCTAAAGATTGCTAAATAGCCATAATACTGCTAAATGGTTACCTGGACTATCTGCATTGACCCTATCTTGCACTGACTCTATGCACACTTACAATATTATATACACACTATGTATAGACTCACCCATAAACATTACACTGACAGTCTCACACACACACACACACACACACACACACACACACACACACACACACACACACACACACACACACACACACACACACACACACACACACACACACACACACACACACACACACGCCATACACACATCATTTCACAATCATCATATGCTGCTACTCTGTTCTTTATTTTACTCTTATTGTTATCTATTCTGATGCCTAGTCACGTTACCCTGCCTTCATGTACACATCTACCTCAAATACCTTGTACCCCTGCTCAGTGACATGGTACTGGTACTCCCTTTTATACAGCTTCGTTCTTGTGTTACTATTTGTATTTTTCTTATTTTCTTATTTATAACTGTGCATCGTTGGGAAGAGCTCCTAAGCTAGCGTTTCACAGTAGTCTACACGTGGCAAATACAAATTGATTTGATTGAGTACAACACAGTAAAGAAAGTAGAGTATAGGTCAGTACTGTACTTTACAGTATAGTAGAGTTTAGTACACTACAGTAGAGCACACTAGAGTAGAGTACAGTATAATTTATTGTATAGTACTATACTGCACTGAACTCTACTGTGCTAAACTGTGATGTACAAACTTGTGAAACATAGATGTCTATGATTGGTACAGATTTGGTCCGGTCCGGACCAACCAAATTTAATCTTGTTTTGGGGCAGTGCTCATTAGAATAATAGCCAGTATGTAGAATAATACCCAAACATGCAAAGGAGGATATAAAATGTTTCTACCTTTGTGTACCTATTCAGGATACATCACCATGAAGAGAATGCCATTCAGGATTATGCATTTCTGTATTGTACAGTTCAGGCACCCATGATGTCATTATGTTACCATCACTCTGTTACCGGGTGGTAATCCACTTCACTTACTGTAGTTCAATATCCAAAATATAGATTTTTTTCAAACTCAAGGTATCATGTTATAGCTGACACCCCAATCTGTCTGCAGACATCTTTGAATCTTAATTCGGAGTAGATATTTAAGAGTTTTTGGAAAACGTGGTCACATAAAAAAAACTGAAGGAGATTTTACCGTCATTCTGTTAACAAACTTTACATCTGTACTGTTCTTCCAGTAAATGTGTTTTTGTAAAATTCAGTGGAAATGTTTAAAAGTACTGATTGTGCATAGAGTTGTATGACTTGTTTAACTTTGCAATCAATGGTTTTTGTTTGGCATACTTTTAAAGTAAAAAATCTCAGCGTCATTCTGCTGCCGTGGAATTGCCCTTATGTTATCTTACAGTTCAACTAGAAGGCATCTGAACTACAGACTGACTCAACCAGTCTGTTCTGTACTGAGGACAACCTATCCTCGTGTCTCGTTCAGACACAACCATCTCTATTGAAACAGAGGCATGATTGAGGATCTTGGTGCTTTGCATACTTTGCTGTCTGTCATGGTGTTGATTGAAGTGCATTCCTTCACTCATTTTCATAGCGCTGATTTATCCAGATCCACCCTAAAGCAAACAAGTATTTTCTTCTTTGACATTCTCTACTCATCATGTTTGTAATTTTTTGTGATATTCTCTCCTCATCTGTGGATTATGTTAAGTGTTTCTGAGTGCTGTTACATGTTGTTATTATTAACACAGATACTGGGGGTGATGAGCATTCCTAAAAGGGGGGTTGATGATGGTTGTGCTCTGTGTTGTTTCAGGAGAGGGACGGCCTCAGAAACCTCAGTGTGGACGGCGTCATAAGCCACCTTAGTGGCCTGTTCAAACCCAAATACACGGTTAGTGATGTAACATACAGTGTTCATAAATAGTCACCTATGGTCATACATAGTACACAGTTATGGTCATACCACTGATGCAACATACGCAATCTGTTATGTTCATACACTGTCAACTATAGTCATTCATTGTCAGTGAGGCATCATTGTGATCACCCCTGTCACAGATGGACCTGTTCTGTTTTCACCCACCTGCTGCCTTTGATTTATCTCTCTCTGTCTATTCAAACAACCCAAGTCAGACAGTCAAACAGTTCCCTTGTCAAACAGCAATTGGCCGTGTTTTCCTTGTAAGCCTAACTGTTCAGAGTAGGACTCCAGTTGTGAAACGCCTTGTTTCTCATCTGGCTTTCCTCTTTATCTATCTTCTCTCTAGAGATGTTTGTTTACAATGTTGTAGGATGCCTTATCTTGTCATCTGAACAGTAGTATCTTTTTGAATTGGTGCCATGTTGTCTGTAGTAAAGAAAATGACTAGGTATCCATGTGTGTGGTCTTTAGAGATACATTGTATTGTTTTTGAGCAGTGCGTTTTGTATCTCCTGATCAATGTTGTTGGTAGCTGTATCTTCCTTGTATCTAGTCTCCTTAGCAGTCTATTCTTACCCTGTCTATGTATTCTTCTGTGATGTAGTGGTAACAAAGTTGGTGGGTCAACTCTGATCGCCGGTTGTGGTGAAAAATGTAACCCTTCCTATTCTTTCAATGCATTTTCCCGCAAAAGGTGTGTAAACTGTGTTGACTTGTTTACCCTCCACTACACCACTGGATGTACTTTAGTAGTGTTTGTTCCCTTGTGCTGAATCTCATCTAGAGATACACGTGTGAGAGTCATGCATCTCAAACCGCAATAATCTCCCATTGAAATCAATCTATGGTTTATGAATGAGTCTCACAGTGGGCGCTGCATGCCCAGGTCCCTCCTTACCTGGCCCCTCATTGACCTTGCTGTGTGAACCCCCTCCAGGTGCCCCCTGCCCTGTCCCCAGTCCCAGAGGTAGAGCGCCCCCTGGAGCAGCAGAACTGGTACCACGGAGTCATACCCAGGCTGGAAGTCCAGGAGCTGCTGAGGAGCGATGGAGACTTCCTGGTCAGACAGAGTCAGGGCAAGCAGGAGTATGTCCTCTCTGTCCACTGGGCTGGCTCTTGCAGGCACTTCCTTATCCAGAGCACAGACGTGAGTGTGTGTGTGTGTGTGTGTGTGTGTGTGTGTGTGTGTGTGTGTGTGTGTGTGTGTGTGTGTGTGTGTGTGTGTGTGTGTGTATTTACAATATGATCATGTCTGTACAGTTTGTATAGTTATAGCGTGTGTGTGTGTTTAGAATATGTACCGCCTGGATGGAGAGGGATTCCACACCATTCCCATGCTGATGAACCACCTGGTCTCGTCACACCAACACGTCACCAAGAGGTCCGACATTGTCCTGAAGAGACCTGTCCTAAAGGTAACGCACCTGCTGCACACACACACATGAATGCAAAATGACTCACATCCGTGCTCTGTGAGAATAGTTGCTATGGCACCTAATCCACATAGTGGAAATTATTAATTAATTGATACAAGCCAGATGTGATAGTATTCGAACACAGGAATAGACTTAACAAAGCATATTCAATGTCATAGGCTTTACCTTGGGCGCGTGCGCGCACACACACACACACACACACACACACACACACACACACACACACACACACACACACACACACACACACACACACACACACACACAAACAGGTCAACTGTAATCTGTTGTAGATCCTGTTTTACCTTTGTTGAAAAGTCCCTTGTTTTGTTTTATTGTGATTAATTCAAGGTTCCCCAATGCTTTATTTGTCTAAGTATTTCTTAAATATTAATATCACTTACCTAAATAAGGATGACATTACACTCCCACATGTTGAGTTATCTTTCTCTAGTAGTTCTGTAATTACATAATGGACTCCTTTATTACCTTTCATTTTTCAGGGAGTAATACTTTTACAGATGAATTACATACAATTTTATCTCAGATGGTGTTCTAAATCTGTCCATAGTAAAAACCCTCCGCTGCTCTTCTCATTCTCTGCTGTGGGACATGTGGCTGTTGGTTAATGCTTCCAACAGGTTGAGAATAATGATGTTGCCATCAATTAAGTCTGGGGCCTAGCAAAGTGTAGTTAATGGGCCCCGTGTCTCCCCGGTCCTGTGTGCTGGTGTTGGGTGGACCTGTGGGTTTAACTTTGTCTGTGGGAGGAGGGAGATGTGTGAGTCAGGGGGTGTTCTTGTATGTATATATGTAGGCCTATGTTTTGTGTGTGTGTGGAATAGCGACTTTGTAGGGTGTGCCTGCATGCGCGCAAGCTTCTATTACACCTCTCCTGAGCATGTTGGGAGTGAATGGGCTAGGAACACACCTGCTCTGCTCACCACTCTGTGTGTAGCAGCTGTCTCAGCGTTAGGATCCATCAGATTTTAATGAGCTCCCAAGATCCACATACTCATACTTTCTCTTCATCCTCCTGCAGAGTGCTATACATACCACACTCACATGTTCTCTAGAGTCTAGAGCTGCATGCATACTGTACTACCACCATGCTGCCCATCTAAAGGGCTCCAGTGTTTTGCACACACTACGAGGTCTCCATTCTATACACACACACACACACACACACACACACACACACACACACACACACACACACACACACACACACACACACACACACACACACACACACACACACACACACACACACACACATACTGTACACATACACTATTTTACACAATGCAGTTTTAGAAGTTGGCCTGAAATGCTTCTACCAGGCTGCAAAGTCAGTCTACCTATTCAGAAGGAACAGCAGCACCGGTGTCTCTGATTGGTTCCTCTCTATCTCACTCCCTCCAGGACAAGTGGGTTCTGGAACACGATGATGTCATCCTGGGGCAGAGCATTGGCCGGGTGAGCTCACCACCCGTGGAATGTCTGTTTTGAGTTATGAGAGGCTCTGATTGTCAGGTTGGCCTTCTGTTTTTGTTTTAGCCAAGATCCATAATGAAGCCTGATGTGTGTCTGTTGTCCAGGGTAACTTTGGGGAGGTGTACAGTGGTCGTCTGCTTTCTGACAACACCCCTGTAGCTGTGAAAGCCTGCAGAGAGAACCTGGCCCCAGAACACAAGAACAGGTTCCTTATGGAGGCCAGGTCAGTCTGTTTCTCCCTCTCTCGTTCTCTTTCTCAGTCTCTCTCTCATTCACATTGACCTTGCTGACTCTCTCTGCTGTGCAGGATCCTGAAGCAGTATGACCATCCTAACATAGTGAAGCTGATTGGTGTCTGCACACAGAAACAACCCATCTATATCATTATGGAGCTGGTACAAGGTGAGCCAATCTATCGAGGGCCTTTACACTCTAACCACAGCTACAGTACATTCTATCATTACAATGGACTAATAAAGTGTGTGTGTTCTGCCAGGGGGAGACTTCCTGTCCTTCCTGCGCTGTGAAGGTCACAACCTGAAGTCAAATATGCTGGTGAAAATGGCAGAGAATGTGGCATCTGGCATGGAGTATCTGGAGAGCAAGAAATGCATCCACCGGTGAGAGGCTAGGGAGATGGATCTAGTCTTCTCAGATATGGAGCTGTATGAAGGCTGCCATACAATATGACAAGATTACATTTCCTTTGATTGCACAATTTATTCTAGATGATGAAACAGATTGAGGTTTTTGGGACAGTGAAGTTAACACAGTGTGTAGGGGTTACTGGAGCCTGTAGCGTAGGAATGACCCTAGGAGTGTTAAGCTGCTGTGTCTCTGAGGAGGTAGTAGATGAGCAGAGGACGTAGGGCTCAGAGTCCTGGCTCCTGGCTCATCAGAGGAGTGCTGGATAATTAACCCAGCAGGAACACACCCGGGCTGGATGCTCCAGCCCCCGTTACCCTCTAACACTCCTTCTAACACTGCATGTCAAACTGCCGCCGCTCACTACTACACCCTGCATCAGGGAGCCCACATATGACAAGAGTGGCTGATTTTCTCTCACTTATTTATCGGCTGTCATTTGCTTCCTTCACTCGCTCTGGCTCTCGCTCTCTTTCTCTCTGGCTCTCGCTCTCTCTCTCTCTCTGGCTCTCGCTCTCTCTCTGGCTCTCTGTCTGTCTCGGTCTGTCTCTGGCTCTCTGTCTGTCTCGGTCTGTCTCTCTCTCTCTCTGTCTGTCTCGGTCTGTCTCTCTCTCTCTGTCTGTCTCGGTCTGTCTCTCTCTCTCTGGCGCTCTCTCTCTCATCCTCTCTCTCTGGCTCTCTCTCTGGCTCTCTCTCTGGCTCTCGGTCTGTCTCGGTCTCTCTCTCTCTGTCTCTCTCTCTCTCTCGCTCTTTCTCTCACACTCTTTCTCTCACACTCTTTCTCTGTCTCTCTCTCTCTCTCTCTCTCTCTCTCTCTCTCTCTCTCTCTCTCTCTCTCTTTCTCTCTCTCTCTCTCACTCACACTCTTTCTTTCTCTCTCTCTCACACTCTTTCTTTCTCTCTCTCTCTCTCTCTTTCTCTTTCTCTTTCTCTTTCTCTCTCTCTCTATTTTTTTCTCTTTCTCTCTCTTTCTCTCTCTCTCTGTGCAGGGACCTGGCAGCCCGTAACTGTCTGGTGGGAGAACAGAGCAGGGTGAAGATCAGTGACTTTGGGATGTCTCGCGAGCAGCAGGATGGGGTCTACTCTGCCGCGGGGGGCCTCAAACAGATCCCGGTCAAATGGACGGCCCCCGAAGCCCTCAACTATGGTACCTGGCTCTGCCCCGCGGCCACAACACTCACAACCATCCCTCTATCCCCTCCTCTCTTTATTCATGAATCTCTATCTGCATATCCCAAGGCTAGAGAACTCACTAAACATGGCAACAACCTGCCAACCCAGACATCATTCCGTACCCTGTGATCAGTGTACTGCTTTTGTATTTCTCTGAAATGTCATCTCTAACACACACGCTGAACTGTGCTCTCTGGGGTTGGAGTGCTGGTGAAACATAGAAGAGTTCTGTCAGAATAAAAGTCAGAACATACCTTTTGGGGCTTAGAGGAAGCTTCATTTTCAAAACTCTATCACTACTTTTCTCAGGCTGTGATTGTGCAATAGTGTGCTGTACTACAGTTGAATAGGTATGGCATCACTACAGGATCACCATCAAATGTAATTGCTGTCTCAATGCTGCCCCCTGCCTGTGTTTCAGGGAGGTACACCACGGAGAGTGACATGTGGAGTTTTGGAGTTCTCCTATGGGAGATATTCTCAAGGGGAGTCACCCCCTACACCAGCATGTCCAACCAGCAGACACGGGACGAGGTGGAGAAAGGTACAGCGAGTCATTGAGATTTATAACACATGAGTCAGAATTTGCTCTGTAGGAGTTTCAGGTTTTAATGTCACATGAACAAGTGCAGTGAAATGCCTTTCTTGCAAACTCAAATATCAACAATGCAATGTAATACTAGACAAAAAATCACGAGAAATATGAGGAACACAATACATATACGTAAGCATATTATATACAGGGTCAATTCCAATACCATGTTTACAATGTGCAGGGATACTGGAGTGATGGAGGTAGATATGTATAGGGGTAAGGTGACAAGGCACCAGGATATAAAATAAACAGAGTAGCAGCAGCTTGTATGTGAGTTGGTGTGCGTGTGTGTCGAGTCAGTATAAATGTATGTGCATATTATGTGTGAGTGAGGAGTGAGTGTGTAAGACTCTGTGAGTGTGCTTAGACAGTGCAAAAATAAAAAGGTCAATAAGGATACAAGGTTAACTCAGACAGTCCGTGTAGCTAGTTTAGGAGTGGAGATGCAACATTATAGAAGTGTATAGAACAGACATGACTCTGGGTAGAATACGGAGTTAGGTCAGCTCTATACAGGAGTCCAAAACATTACACCCCTCTGGATTAACCCCAGGTGAAGCCAACCTGATGTCCATTCATGTTCTCCTGTCCCGTCTCCTAGGATACCGGATGCTAGCCCCAAACTCCTGTCCTCCAGATGTGTATGCCATTATGTGTCGCTGCTGGCAGTACAACTCCAGGAACCGGCCGTCCTTCAGCGAACTCAGGACCGAACTCAGTGCTTTGTACCACAAAGTGTCCTTACTCAAGTGACTTGTTTGATTCTCTTTTACCTTTTTATATGGAGCAGATGTTGCCTTTATTTAATATACATTGATTATAGAGAACCAGTTGCTATGTGATCTTGAATTGACCATATTTAAGTAGTGATGATCCACCAGCCTGTGAGACCACAGGTAATGTAAGTACACAGGACATGTGTGTATTGAAAACATTGGTACCATATTCTACAAAGTAGAATATTCTATATCTGTTGAATGTTGCTATTGTTTACTGTATTACATTACTGTAAATGTACAAATTGAATGTTCCTTTTATATCAGCTTGAAATAGTTGATGGGATCTTTTTCTCTGTTGTCTTTTTTAATAACAAACAAACAAAAATTTGAACGCAACATGTAAAGTGTTGGTCTTATTTTTCATGAGCTGAAATAAAAGATCCTAGAATTTGTCCATACGCAAAAAAAATGTTTTTCTCTCAAATGTTGTGCAGAAATTTGATTACATCCCTGTTAATGAGCCTTTCTCCTTTGCCCAGATAATTAAATCACCTGACAGGTATGGCATATCAAGAAGCTGAATTAACAGCATGATCATTACAGAGGTGCACCTTGTGCTGGGAACAATAAGGCCACTAAAATGTGCAGTTCTGTCACACAACACAAAGCCACAGATGTCTCAAGTTTTGAGGGAGTGCGCAATTGGCATGAATGTCCACCAGAGCTGTTGCCATTTCTCTACCATAAGCGGTCTCCAACGTCGTTTTAGAGAATTTGGAAGGAGATCCAACCGGCCTCACAACTGCAGACCACGTGTAACCGCGCCAGCCCAGGACCTCCAAATCTGACTTCACTTGCGGGATCGTATGAGACCAGCCATCCAGACAGCTGATGAAACTGGGTTTGCACAACCTAAGTTTCAGACAGTTTGTGCAGATATTCTATCTCAGGGAAGCTCATCTGCATGCTCGTCATCCTCACCAGGGTCTTGACCTACTGCAGCTTGACGTTGTAACTGACTTGTGGGCAAATGCTCAGCTTCAATAGCCACTGGCACTCTGAAGAAGTGTGCTCTTTACGGATGAATCCCAGTTTCAACTGTACCGGGCAGTCGGCAGACCGCGAGTATGGTGTCATGTGGGCGAGTGATTTGCTGATGTCAACGTTCTGATCACTGCCCCATGGTGGCAGTGAGGTTATGGTATGGGCAGGTATAAGCTATGGACAATGAACACAATTGCATTTTATCGATAGCAATTTGAATGCACAGAGATACCGTGACAAGACCCTGATGCCCATTGTCATGCCATCCATCCATCACCTCATGTTTCAGCATGATAATGCACGGCCCCATGTCACAAGGATCTGTACACAATTCCTGGAAGCTGAAAATGTCCCAGTTCTTCCCTGGCCTGCATACTCACCAGATATGTCACCCATTGAGCACATTTGGGTTGCTCTGGAGCGACGTGTTCGACAGCGTGTTCCAAGTTCCCGCCAAAATCAAGCAACTTCGCACAGCCATTGAAGAAGAGTGGGACAGCATTCCACAGGCCACAATCGACAGCCTGACCAACTCTATACGAAGGAGATGTGTCGCGCTGCATGAGGCAAATGATGTTCACACCAGATGCTGACACATCCCCCTACTTTTTTTTTAAGGTATCTGTGACCAACAGATGGATATCTGTATTCCCAGTCAGGCGAAATCCATAGATTAGGGCCTAATTTATTTATTTAAATGTACTGATGTATATGATCTGTAACTCAGTACAATCTTTGAAATTGTTGCATGTTGCGTTTATATTTTTGTTCGGTGTATTTAAATGAATTCAAATCCTCTGATTATGATGATGCCAGTGTTTTCTACTGCTTTTTAAAAGGTGGCCACTAGAGAGCAGTGCTGTGTGTATGAAAGAGTGATCCACTTCCAGTGAGGCTAGTGATGAGACAGCTCACATGTAGACTACTGTACAGTATGGTATGTGACACACCCTCTGCATGGGACCTTGTCTAAACATTGATACTGGCACTGTCACATTCTCATATTCTGGAACTTTATTTCTAGTGCATTGTGCCGCTCATTTAATTCCAGATTCTTAGACTGGCCTTTGTCTACAGGCATCAATATGTTTTTATCCAGATCTTTCATGTCAAGACCTTATATCATTAAGACCTTTCACAACAATTATAAATGACAAGAGGGGAAACAGTAGCCTGTTCCTAGATCTGTTTGTGCATTAGCCAACTTGACACGCAATGATAGTCAGAAGGGTTGGCTAAAGCACATACAGATCTGAGACCAGACTAGCAAAACAGAGGTCTAAAAAGGAGCTAAAAGACAACGGTGATTCCGAAAGGTCTTGATTCCGAAAGGTCAGCAAATCGCATGAAAATCAAGTTAAATGACTTGTGAGCCACTTTCTCATGAGCAACCACCTATTATACAGGAGTGACACCAGAGACCTCTGAGAACATGCTAACCCCTTCTGTGGAATTACACAAACACTGCTACTATTCATTACATAGAATGAGGCCAATTATAGGGGAACGTCATTGTTAGCCAAATATGTCGCATTATTCTACCTGTCTAAGCAAGAGTGAGAATGTACTATATCAGTAACCAAATCTGTGGATATTGTGCCTAACATTGGCAATTTGTATTGTATTTTTATTGTACATGTGTATAAGATCAAAAGCATGAAGATTACACAAAAAAATAGAGGTTTATAATCTTGGTAAGCAGTGGTCAGCCCATCTACCGACTGATCCAGGGAAAAGACAGATGAACGTACAGGAGAGTAGCTCAAGTGATTTGGATCCTGTCTGTTGTAGAAGAATGCAGATGTGTAATATGGCAGTGCTTAATAGCCATTCATCCTCTGCTGATCTAACAGGAGCAATACCTACACAGTCCTGGGGGAGTGGCAGCAATTCACTCATCCCCCATCTTCAGCAAATAGCATGACAGGCAGACAGCCAGGTGATAAAGATGTCACATTCTCTGTGATTGTGCAACTAGCCTGATGTTAAAAGCACCTTGCCAGTTAAGCATGTTCAGTCACTTTCTGCATCAGCTGAATGTCTTAAGATGAGGGGGCGGCAGATAGCCTAGTGGTTAGAGCGTTGGACTAGTAACCGAAAGGTTGCAAGATCAAATCCCCGAGCCGACAAGGTAAAAATATGTCGTTCTGCCCCTGAACAAGGCAGTTAACCCACTGTTCCTAGGCCGTCAATGAAAATAAGAATTTGTTCTTTACTGACTTGCCTAGTTAAATAAAGGTAAAAAATAAAATGAGTGTGTTTGTTCTCTATAGAGAACAACAAACAAAGCGAACCCATCTGATATTTACCTTATTGACTCCAGTGGATAAAAATAAAGTATCTCTTTTCAGTTATAACACCCATTTTCTCTCAAACACACAGGTAGTCACAGACAGTCATTACTAACTACACAAATGTATATGCATAAACTCAAACTAACTTTGCATTTATGCATGTTCATTTTGTAGTTAATATTCAACTACTAAAGACCTAGAGACACACCACTGAGTGTTGAATGCTGCAATATCAATAATTATCAATACAACTTTACTATAAGTTATATGTTTAGTAGTTAGATATTAACTACAAAAATGAATATGCATAAACACAAAGTTAGTTTGAGTCAAAGATGTTGCAACTACCCATTTAATGAGTACAAAGTAGGGCATAATTCACCCTTTGTTCTAAGTGAGATGTAAGGAATGGGCTGGTTTGAAAAGTAGGACCAAATTCACTCTGTTCCAGGAGTTTCCCTCGATTCCTGTAACAGAGTGAATTTGGAACGTTGCCTTTAAAAGCCGCAATGACTATAACTCGTGATTGGATTGAATGCCGGTCTTAATTTGGCCCGAATTTTGTAGACATGAAATGGATTGCTGCAGTTGCAACATATTTGACTCAATGTGTTTATGCATATTCATTTTTGTAGTTAATATCTAACTACTAAACATATAACTTATAGTAAAGTTGTATTGATAATAATTATTGATATTGCAGCATTCAACACTCAGTGGTGTGTCTCTAGGTCTTTAGTAGTTGAATATTAACTACAAAATGAACATGCATAAATGCAAAGTTAGTTTGAGTCAAAGATGTTGCAACTGCAGCTTCCTATTTCATGTGTATAAAAGTAGGGCCAAATTCACTCTTTGTTTTAAGTGAGATGTGAGGAATTGGTGTGTGTTGATTCCTGGAACAGAGTGCATTTGGTCTTACATTCCTTGTCTCACTTAAATCAAATAGTGAATGTGGCACTACTTTTGTACACATAAATACTGTATGTAGCTGCAGTTGTTCTAAGTGAGATATAAGGAATGAGACTGATTTGAGAAAGGACAAAATTCACTCTGTTCCAGAAATCAACACACTTAAAAAAATAATATGCAGAAACACAAAGTTACTTTGAGTCAAATATGTTGCAACTGCAGCTACATACAGTATTTATGTGTACAAAAGTAGTGCCACATTCACTATTTGATTTAAGTGAGATAAGGAATGTAAGACCAAATGCACTCTGTTCCAGGAATCAACACACACCAATTCCTCACATCTCACTTAAAACAAAGAGCCCTATTTTTATACACATGAAATAGGAAGCTGCAGTTGCAACATATTTGACTGAAATTAGCTTTGTGTTTAATTATATTCATTGTTGTAGTTAAAGGGGAACTGCACTCGCTGAATTGGCATCGTTTTTTGGCTTGCTCCTCAAGAAATGCTGGAGGCCATGACAGAAGCCAAATGTGAGTTGGCTTGGGGGGTGTGGTTTGATGTGGGTGTTTCGTGTGTGTGTCCTTGCCACACCCATCTGTCAAAACCTTGCCCGCAGCTGTTTCCCCACTCAATCACAACAAACAAACTGCCTGCAGGTTGAGTTCAATAACTACAGGCAGATATATGTATGATGAGATGCCGGATGAAGCGTTGAATAGGTCAGTAGCCTACAGAGTAATATGAGATGAATGCAATTGCTGAATTTATGTAGATATTCTAAACTAAGTGTTTTGGAAACTTTCAAATGTAGTAACAGGTCCATGTACAATAAACAACCGTTTACATAATATCATAGAAGCAGTGTTCTGCTAATATAACAATGTGCACCATTCATTGTCTTTCTCAGGAATTTTGTCTGGTGGTAATAGGGCTACCTTGGCAAACATGTCAGAGCGGTCATAACTTCCTGTGTTGTGTCCCGTATACAACAGGAATTTCCTGATCCTGATGCAGAATACATACAGGTTCTCCCTCCCCATAATGACTGATACCATTCAATTAAATAATACAAAACGACAATACAAGTAAAAGTTGTCTAGTAAAATGTTAATGCTGAGTGCCAGGTCTCTGTCCATTCAGCGACGTCAGTATCAAGCCTGTCTGTCGGTCAGGACTCTATCACATCATCTTGCAAGTCTCCAAGTGCTGGCTCCATAGAGCCTCTTGATATCTGACAAACATACACTCACTGACCAGTTTATTAGGTACACCCATCTATGTAGTACTGTGTTGGAACCCCATTGCCTCCAGAACAGCCTGAATTCTTCAGGGCATTCTACAAGGTGTCGGAAACGTTCCACAAGGATGTTAGTCCATACTAACGCTATGGCATCACACAGTTTCTGCAGATTGGACGGGCGTCAGTTCATGCTGTGAACAGCCAGTTCTATATCTTCCCAAAGATGCTCTATTGGGTTGAGGTCTGGGGACTGTGCAGGGCACTCAAGTAAACTGAACACGCTGACATGTTCCAGGCAATGTTTTTCACTCTTCAATTGTCCAGTGTTGGTGATCGCGTGCCCACTGGAGCCGCTTCTTCTTGTTTTTAGAAGATAGGAGTGGAACCCTGTGTGGTCGTCTGCTGCAATAGCCCATCCGTGACAAGGATCGACGAGTTGTGTGTTCCAAGATGCCATTCTGCACACCACTGTTGTACTGTGCCATTATTTGTCCATTTGTGGCCCGCCTGTTAGATTGCACGAATCTTGCCGTCCTCCTTTGACCTTAATTGCCAATCTCCTTCGGCCACCCACAGGACTGCCGCTGACTGGATGTTTTTTGTTTGTCACACCATTCTCAGTAAACCCTAGACACTGTTGTGTGTGAAAAGCCCAGGAGGGAAGCCGTTTCTGAGATACTGGATCTGGCACTCCTGGCACTGACTTTCATACCGTGCTCGAAGTCGCTTAGGCCACTCATTTTGCCCATTCTAACATTCAATCGAACAGTAACTGAATGCCTCGATGCCTGTCGGCCTGCTTTATATAGCAAGCCACTGCCCCGTGACTCACTGTCTGTAGGAGCAATCTGTTCTTGTGAACAAGGTATACTGGCCACTGAGTGTATACTATGTTAAACTTTGAACAGGTCAAACTAAACCTACCTAATTATAGTCTCCCCATCAACAAACATTGTTGAGCAGGCAAGAGGTGAGGCAGGAGGTAAGGTTTTTGCCAGCGCCCCATTGATGGGCATAACAGCGTAGATCAGCTCCTGGCCCCTCATCAAAGATACTGGTCGGTCATACACAAACACACACACAAAGCACTGATTACATTATCAATGGTGGTTATGATTAGCATGGTGGAACCAACCTGATTGCTGCATTCACCTTTCTATTTCACTTCAGATATAATGGTATGTGAAGTGAAATACAATGGTAAACACAGCGATCAGGCTGGTTCCACCAGGCTAAGTTATGAAGGGGAATTGGGGAAAAACTCTAAACTCTTTTGACCTTTGACCAGGTCAAATGTCACCAACCTGTTTCAAGTGTCATTCCTGTTCCATTTATAGGAATGCGCACAGCTAGGGCATGTCTGCATGATGCTGAGGGTCCCCCTGCTGGTCTACTCTATGTTGCATGTTCGGCTTTAAACTGGACATCTCTGCAGCAGGCAATCCTCAAAAACAATGTACTTCCTCGTCTTATGAGGTGGTGTTGACTGGGAGGGCCCGTGACAGGGTTATTCAATAAATACACTAGTGGTAAATTGCATTTTGTTATAAAGAAAGGACCAAGCTTTTTTTGCACTTCACAACCAAAATGTCTTCTCCTTGTATCTGCTTGGCTGGGTAATTAACCAACTAGTTTAATCAAACCGAGTATTTTTTTTAGACACATTTTCACATAACACACATTACCATTGTTGATGAAGCCGTCTGTGTCACCAGGGCAGTAACTCGGGTCAAGTTAAATCTAGGTCGTCATAGTTACCACAGGCACAAAGTTATAAACACTGCCTATTTCTACAATTACACTTCTTAGAATGTGATTTTAAACCTAACCCTAACAACACTGCTAACCTTATGCATAACCCTAACCTTAAATTAAGACCAGGAAGTGAACTTTTGTACAGAATGACTAGCACCAGATTGTATTAGATTCAGGCCGGTAATGCCGCTATGGTTTGTTGCTCCAGTCCTAGTTCACTGTATTACTGAGACGTGTTAGGTACCACCATAGCTGCATCCATTATTTAGTTTTGCCCTAGACAATACAGAACACACCTGTATGAGCTACGAATTAACTTTCAAACCCGACTTGTAGGCCATAACTAGCTAACGTTAACTAGCCTATAGCTAGCTAAACTGCCTCGCTAGCATTATCAAATGATAACTTTACATAACCAGCAGTATCTAGACAATACACAATAAACTTGTATGAGCTATGAACTAACTAGGTTGTATTATCAAAAAACTAGCTAAACAAAAGTATATGTACTCCTTCACTTCATAAATGTACTCAGATCGCTACAGGCTCTGGGGGCCTGAGAGGGGAAAGCATCTTCCGACAGTATTCCCTGCAATGTTTTCAGCCTTGAAATCCTGTAGATCCAAGAACCTTTTAGCCACTTTCATAATGATTTCCAGATTTTTTTGTTAGTTTGTCCTGTACAATGAATCACCTGCACAATAAACGCAACAAAATCAACCTTCTTCAGCGATTAATCTTTCAGGATATCTCAACTGACACATCCACAGACTGTTGGGCATCCACTGCCATAGCTTCATCATCTCAACTCGCTGATTTGACAATTTTCACTGTCTCTGCATAGGAGACCTTATCGACAGCCCTGATCCTTCCTACTTTGACCTCCTTCACCCTAACAGGGCACTCAGGGAACTCTGGAACCTGATTCTCATTACAATTGGAATACCTTGCATCCTCAGACTCTTCAACAATGATATTCCGTTTGCAAACACTTGACAAGTGGCCATTTTTTTAAACATTTATGACATCGAAGCTTTTGTACATAAGCTCACACCGCATATCTCATATATCCCAGCTTTACATGGGTCAGGAGAAATTCTTCATCTTACTTCAATAATACAGAAATGCTTTCCTCCCTCTTTCCATTCACAGGGCGGGTTAAGCGACGTGAATCAACTATTCCTGGCATGATCACAGTGGTGGAAAAAGTACGCAATTGTCATACTTGAGTAAAAGATATCTTAATAGAAAATTAAGAGAATAGAAAAAAGTAAAAGTGAAAGTCACCCAGTAAAATACTACTTGAGTAAAAGTCTGAAGGTATTTGGTTTAAAATATACTTAAGTATCAAAAGTAAATGTAATTGCTAAAATATACTTAACTATCAAAAGTAAAAGTATAAATAATTTCAAATTCCTTACATTAAGCAAACCAGACGGCACCATTTTCTTGTTTTTTAAATTTACGGATAGCCAGGGGCACACTCCAACACACAGACATAATTTACAAACGAAGCATTTGTGTTCAGTGAGTCAGCCAGATCATATGCAGTAGGGATGACCAGAAATGTTGTCTTGATAAGTGTTTGAATCGGACCGTTTTCCTGTCCTGCTAAGCATTCGAGTACTTTTGGGTGTCTGGGAAAATATATGCAGTAAAAAGTACATTATTCTCTTTAGGAATGTAGTGAAGTAAAAGTAAAAGTTGTCAAAAATATAAATAGTAATGTGCAGATACCACCAAAAACAACTTAAGTAGTACTTTAAAGTATTTTTACTTAAGTACTTTAGACCAGGGTTTCCCAAACTCGGTCCTGGGCCCCCCTTGGGCACACGTTGTGAGTTTTGTGAGTTTTGCCCAAGCACTACAAAGCTGATTCAAACAGCCAACTCATCATCAAGCTTTGATTATTTCAATCAGCTGTGTAGTGCTAGGGCAAAAATTCTAATGTGCACCTAGTGGGGTCCCCAGGACCGAGTTTGGGAACCCTGCTTAATACCACTGCATGTTCTTTGAGCAGATACAATTTCAAAGCTAGTGCAGTTTGTACAGTTGCAGTTAGGGAGATAGTACATCTAGTACAGATTACATTGCATTGCTAATAAAGATTTTTTAAAGCTAGTACAGCAAAGTGTTGGGAATAGTCGATTTTTAAACATTAGTTGTAAAGGTACCTTATCATTTAATTGACTCAGGGCCTGATTTATAGCTAGTTTTGGTTGGCTTCTCCGCTCTATGAGCCTGTCCACTTTACTACCCTACTGGCTGAGCTTTGAACCACAATGTCTTCAGGGCCTGAATGTCACAGGATGACCAGGGTAGGGGTCAACAAAATAACCCAAAACGCTGCTGCAGGAACATTCCAATTCATAAAAGCATGCTTCTTCTATGTGCAATAATTCCAATAATCTCCAAACTTCTCAGAAGCCTATCTTCCCATCCCTCAGCGTTACCTGAGTTTTTTTTGGTCCACATATCATGATGCAGGAAACCTTATGACTCCGCCAGGGGTTTTGCGTCAGTCTGTGACATCTTAAAAGTGAGTTATCACATGACTAGCCATTGTGAAGGGTTTCACGTCAGTGAGGTATGATGAATTGTATCTCTGTTGTAGATCAGTGCTCTCTGTCAGCAGGCTATCAAGAGTGTCAGGCCCTTCTATGAGTGAGCGTGGGTCGGTGTCACCCAGAGATAGCTGTCTGTCTCTCATTCCTCTATGCTATCACCTATCTCGTGAATGCATACTGTATGCATACTGTATGTCTCTAAGCATCAACCAAGGTGCACGAACAAAGGAGAAAACTGGAAATGTGAGAGATACTCTGATAACTCTTGGTAAACCTCCGAGCTATATGGGTTATTAGTGACATCCAGTTATTAATCACCTGGCGAAGGATGTATTCTCTGTGATGTGAGCCAAGGGAGGCTTCACTCCGAGCCAGTATGTCGCTCAGACTGCTGCATCACCATGTATCACATAAATCACATTTGATTCGTTTTCACAGTAGAGATGGCATGAGTGATGAGGAGCTTTCTGAGACAAAGGTAAACAATCACTGGGCTTGGGCCTTTTTTAAAATCTTTTTTCTTTACTGTTGTTCCTGTTTTCTTTCGCTTGGTTTCTATTACTATGGTATAGCAATGCTATAATGCAGAATGAGTGGATTATACATCTTCTCATGCTTTAAATCCCTGACTTAAAGGAAAAACCCACTCCAAAACTATACTTTGGTTTTCTTTTCATTAGTCTACTGTTGATACAGTCCCCAAATGTTTTGCATGTTAGCAGTCAAGTTTTCAAGATATTGGACATTCAAGAAGCAAGGTGTCACTTGCCACATCATTATGATGCAAAACGCATAGTGTATTTTCCTTTAAGCCAGCAAGGTGGAAAAATCTGCCATTCTACCCTTGAGCAAGGCAGTTAACCTCCAACAACAACTGCGCCCCGGATGCCGATGACGTGGATTAAGGCAGCCCTCTGCACCTCTCTGATTCAGAGGGTTAAATGGTCCCAGACACATTTCAGTTGAATGCATTCAGTTATACAACTGACTAAGTATCCCCTTTCCCTTCCCTTCACATCTCCGATGTTGTGTCATTCATATTCACTGTCTCTCTCCTTCACAGCTCAGATGGTCAGGGACCATCTGAGCCTGGTCCCAGATCGATGCTATCATTCCAACTCCTTGTCACGGAAAACAATGAAAGACATGATAATTCAATTAGTATTTGGTAAGAGAGCAAAAATAGACTGGCTAAGTTTAAGGAGAGAGGGCCCTGTTGCTTTACACTGTACATTTTATCATATCCTCAGACCTCATGTGGTTCTACACCCCTCAGTGGTGTCAGAGATGGTTAATAGTGTTATTGTATTGCGGCATTGGCAGGCAAACCACATTCACTGTTTTGGGCAGAGAGGGCTAAGAAAGCAAAACTCAGAAATTGCCTGAGGTATCTGTGGTGCGCTGTTCTGTGACTCACCTGCCTATTGATTTGCAGCTCTCCATGAGATCTTATGGTACATCACTGGTGGAATGTATCTGTGCCGCAATGACAGTTGAGGACACCACACCATGTAATAGAGAGCCTTGTAGGAATGTAGCTTTGAAGATAATGATCTAACTGACTCCATAATATCCCTTGGTCACATTCTTTCACTGATTAGTTTTGTTTGTGAAACGTTTGTATAACTCACCTTGGCCCAACTGAATGGTTGGTCTTCTGGAGGTACTAGAGGCTAGTGGCTATGTCTGACATTCACTCAAACTTTTAATTAAAACAATCACTGAAAAAACCTGAACTGTCTGTAAGGCATTGCCCTGGTTTAGTCTGTCTCTAATGGTTAATTATTTGAAGGCTGTTCAGGCTCATAACAATGAGGAGGTGAGACCCAGTCATATATTTATTTTTGAATAATGTTGTTGTATTATTCCGAACCATCAGAAAACTCCTTATTAGACAACCTATTAGATATGCAAGGCACTTTTGTCCTCGTACAATTAATTTATTTTGTTTACAGACAACTTAGGCCTACTCATCCAACATATTTTGTTGAAGTTATATCCCGTAGTTGAGGCCTCAGTGCCAGTCAGGTTGTGCTATCATGCCAATGCCTATGTTGGCTTGATAATGACAGCAGTGAAGTTGGCATTGGCAAGAGCACAAACAGAGATGGGACCAGGCTACCACAGTTGAACACTGAAGATACCACTGTAAAGAGACACCTCAAACCTAATCTGAAATGCAATAAGCAAAATAAAAAATGTATACCACTCTTATTGTTGCTACTACAGCACAATTGACAATCATTATAGCATTCTTATCATTGTATTTCATGTTGATTACATACAGTACAACATAAATTTAGGTTTTACCTAACAGTTTTTTATGCTTATGTCACTAAGATCTTGTACAGTACCAATACCACGAGTTTGTCTATTAATTCCCTCTGATTATCAACTGTCAAAAATGACAGTAGATGTTAGAATAGCAAAAGAAACGCTCCAGGGCCTTGATCATAGTTAAGTTAAGAGTCATCAGCGAGACACCAACTAAGACAGCAACCGACATCATGCTGTGTGTGTGTCCATCACGCATGTTCTTATGATGCCCCATGTGCACGCGTCGCCTGCATACCTAGAAAACACATGCATTTAGGAGGATGTTCTCTTCTAGTAGAGGTGCACAGGTCCTTATTGATATAGTGTACTGAGTTCACTAAGGGTTAAATAATACTGTATTTCATCATATATTCAGTAGTTGGCCTATGTGGTTAGCTACGGGTGTGTCACGCCCTGACCGTAGATTGCTTTGTATGTTTCTATTTTTAGTTTGGTCAGGGTGTGATGTGGGTGGGTATTCTATGTTGTAGGTCTAGGTTTTCTATTTGTATGTGTTTGGCCTGGTATGGTTCTCAATCAGAGGCAGCTGTCTATCGTTGTCTCTGATTGAGAGCCATACTTAGGTAGCCTGTTTTCACACTTTTGTTTGTGGGTGGTTATTTTCTGGTTAGTGTTTGTTGCACCTGTCAGAACTGTTCGTTGGTCGTTTTTGTTCGTGTATTCATCTTGATTAAAAGTAATTATGGATACGTACCACGCTGCACTTTGGTCCTCCTCTCCTTCTCCCGACGACTTTCGTTAGAGTGACTTTAGAAGATGTTGAAATTAATTTTCTATGTTTTTTCAATGACTGATCAATGAAAGTAGAGTTTGGTAGGGGCTCAATCAAGGCAAATTTTAACTCAAAATCATAGTTAAAGTTTGGGCTCTACTCAAAACCACATCAGGGAGTCTCCAAGGTAAACGAAACAACATTGGTCCATATCAAGGTCCAGGTGAGAGTCATTTTGTTTACTGAACATTTGTTTCAGGATTAGATTACTTGAATTTCTAATTCTCACACTCCTCTATTCTCTCCCTACCCTGAACAAAACTTTAAAATTACAGATTTAATTTAATTGAAAAGCCATTTCATTCAATATACTTTGTTAAAAATACATATTTAGTAGTAAAATTGTTACCCCACATTATACTGCCAGTTTCCTCTTTGTGCTCTGGCTATGTACATATAATCCAGACTGATACAGGCCTGCTGTTCAGTGAAGGCAGCGTGGCACATGGAGTTACCGGATGCCCTTATTGCCTCAGATACACCTCATTACCACTTTGGGCAGATGACTGGACAGATATTGCTCTATGTGTGTCTATTTAAATTGATACAGACATAAACAAAACATTTGGTATGTTATCCTGCAGGTCTGTGTATGCCAGAAATGCCCCTGTTGCCTGCAGTGTTTATTTAAGATCAATCCACACATCACCATCAACAGGAGTCAGGGCACCAAGTAGTACACTATCAACCCAAACATCACCATCACCAGGACAAACAAGCCTATGTTTGCTGTAAATAATGATATTTTCTATTGCACTGACCTTAAATTCTATCAATAATGCACCAACTAAGTTACAAGCTATGGGTAGAAGATTTGGTACTGCAATTTGCATAGCCTTGGTACTCATCTCAACATTATTAGGCTACATGAATTATGTCTGCACAAATGGATTAAGGAAGACCGACATTGTCAAATAGGTACTCACATGTTAAACAAAAATGATAATTTGTTTGTCCAAACATAAATATTGAAATACATGTTAATTCATTCATTACAGACAGTGGATAGGGCAATATCCCCCCAAGATGCAAATACAGTTCATGGTAACTCAAAGCAGCTAAAGCTGAGGTTGCTGATCCATCAGCTGCTTTCTTAAATTAACACTGCAGGTAGAAGGGGAATGTATTGCATACAACACAGTGCTGTGGGATAACATACCAAATGTGTTGTTTATGTCTGGTGTTCAACCTTCCTAAGTTCTCCCATGTCACCCTGCTCCTCCGCACAGTCCACTGGCTTCCAGTCGAAGCTCCTTATCATCATCAAGACCCTGGTGCTTGCCTACGGAGCATCAAGGGGAACTGCCCCTCCTTACCTTCAGGCTATGCTCAAATCCTACGTCCCAACCCAAGCACTCCGTTCAGCCACCCTTGGTCTCTCAGCCCTCCCACCTTTAAGGGAGGTTAGCTCCCGCAGCCCAGTCAAAGCTCTTCTCTGTCCTGACACCCCAATGGTGGAACAAGCTTCCCCCTAAAGTTAGGACAACGTTCCCTGCCACTCTTCCGAAAACCTCTGAAACCCTACCTCTTTGAAGAATATCTTAAATAACTCTCATGTACCATCTAAACCGCTGTAAAATATATTTTTCATCACAAAAAATATTGTATTTTCAGCTGTTTGAAGCTGGTGTACAAAACCGAAAGTAAAAGATGCAAAAACGAAACTTAAACACGGGAAGCATATAAGTAGTGCACATGGAACAGATCTATCACTTCTTAGACTTGCTTTCAATGAGATTTACAGATCTATAATTCACATTTCTATGTGAATTTGGTCGGGTCGCCCAAAACGTTACATATTGCAGCTTTAAATGTTGTATATACAGTGGGGAGAACAAGTATTTGATACACTCCCGATTTTGCAGGTTTTCCTACCTACAAAGCATGGAGAGGTCTGTAATTTTTATCATAGGTACACTTCAACTGTGAGAGACGGAATCTAAAACAAAAATCCAGAGAATCACATTGTATGATTTTTAAGTAATTAATTTGCATTTTATTGCATGACATAAGTATTTGATACATCAGAAAAGCAGAAATTAATATTTGGTACAGAAACCTTTGTTTGCAATTACAGAGATCATACGTTTCCTGTAGTTCTTGACCAGGTTTGCACACACTGCAGCAGGGATTTTAGCCCACTCCTCCATACAGACCTTCTCCAGATCCTTCAGGTTTCGGGGCTGTCGCTGGGCAATACGGACTTTCAGCTCCCTCCAAAGATTTTCTATTGGGTTCAGGTCTGGAGACTGGCTAGGCCACTCCAGGACCTTGAGATGCTTCTTACGGAGCCACTCCTTAGTTGCCCTGGCTGTGTGTTTCGGGTCGTTGTCATGCTGGAAGACCCAGCCACAACCCATCTTCAATGCTCTTACTGAGGGAAGGAGGTTGTTGGCCAAGATCTCGCGATACATGGCCCCATCCATCCTCCCCTCAATACAGTGCAGTTGTCCTGTCCCCTTTGCAGAAAATTATCCCCAAAGAATGATGTTTCCACCTCCATGCTTCACGGTTGGGATGGTGTTCTTGGGGTTGTACTCATCCTTCTTCTTCCTCCAAACACAGCGAGTGGAGTTTAGACCAAAAAGCTCTATTTTTGTCTCATCAGACCACATAACCTTCTCCCATTCCTCCTCTGGATCATCCAGATCGTCATTGGCAAACTTCAGACGGGCCTGGACATGTGCTGGCTTGAGCAGGGGGACCTTGCGTGCGCTGCAGGATTTTAATCCATGACGGCGTAGTGTGTTACTAATGGTTTTCTTTGAAACTGTGGTCCCAGCTCTCTTCAGGTCATTGACCAGGTCCTGCCGTGTAGTTCTGGGCTGATCCCTCACCTTCCTCATGATCATTGATGCCCCACGAGGTGAGATCCTGCATGGAGCCCCAGACCGAGGGTGATTGACCGTCATCTTGAACTTCTTCCATTTTCTAATAATTGCGCCAACAGTTGTTGCCTTCTCACCAAGCTGCTTGCCTATTGTCCTGTAGCCCATCCCAGCTTTGTGCAGGTCTACAATTTTATCCCTGATTTTCTTACACAGCTCTCTGGTCTTGGCCATTGTGGAGAGGTTGAAGTCTGTTTGATTGAGTGTGTGGACAGGTGTCTTTTATACAGGTAACGAGTTCAAACAGGTGCAGTTAATACAGGTAATGAGTGGAGAACAGGAGGGCTTCTTAAAGAAAAACTAACAGGTCTGTGAGAGCCGAAATTCTTACTGGTAGGTAGGTGATCAAATACTTATGTCATGCAATAAAATGCAATTTAATTACTGAAAAATCATATAATGTGATTTTCTGGATTTTTGTTTTAGATTCCGTCTCTCACAGTTGAAGTGTACCTATGATAAAAATTACAGACCTCTACATGCTTTGTAAGTAGGAAAACTTGCCAAATCTGCAGTGTATCAAATACTTGTTCTCCCCACTGTATCTGTCTTTTGACTACAAAAAATGTCAACCATGACCTAGAGTATTTGTAGTTTCCCTGACCTTCTCTAATGCAGAATGTTGTTTGTAGCCTGGTTCATAGCCTGGTTCCTCTCTAGGTTTCTTCCTAGGTTTTGGCCTTTCTAGGGAGTTTTTCTTAGCCACCGTGCTTCTACACCTGCATTGCTTGTTGTTTGGGGTTTTAGGCTGGGTTTCTGTACAGCACTTTGAGATATCAGCTGATGTAAGAAGGGCTATATAAATACATTTGATTTGATTTGTAATGAATACTGTTATATCATTTCTGCTTTGTAACTCCAGGCCGCAGCCAACGTGTTCTTAGGGCAAGTCGAATTATTCTGTAAGTAAATCTCTGACACTTCTACTTTAGGTGACATTATGAATGGAATAGTGGTCATACGAATTATAGGAAGTACAGTACCAGTCAAAAGTTTGGACACACCTACTAATTTCAGGGTTTTTCTTTATTTGTACTATTTTCTATGTTGTAGAATAATAGTGGAGACATCAAAACTATGAAATAACACATATGGAATCATGTAGTAACAAAAAGTTTTAAACAAGTCAAAATATATTTTATATTTGAGATTCTTCAAAGTAGCCACCCTTTGCCTTGATGACAGCTTTGCACACTCTTGGCATTCTCTTGACCATCTCCACCTGGAATGCTTTTCCAACAGTCTTGAAGGAGTTCCCACATATGCTGAGCACATGTTGGCTGCTTTTCCTTCACTCTGCGGTCCAACTCATCCCAAACCATCTCAATTGGGTTTAGGTCGGGTGATAGTGGAGGCCAGGTCATCTGATCAGCACACCATCACTCTCTTTCTTGGTCAAATAGCCCTTACACAGCCTGGAGATGTGTTGGGTCATTGTCCTATTGAAAACAAACAATAGTTCCACTGAGCACAAAACTGATGGGATGGCGTATTGCTGCAGAATGCTGTGGTAGCCATGCTGGTTAAGTGTGCCTTGAATTCTAAATAAACCATCAACAGTGTCACCAGCAAAGCACCCCCACACCTCCTCCTCCATGCATCGCGGTGGGAACCACACATGCGGAGATCATCCGTTCACCTACTCTGCGTCTCACAAAGACATGGCGGTTGGAACTAACAAATTTGGACTCATCAGACCAAAGGAAAGATTTCCACCGGTCGAATGTCCATTGCTCGTGTTTCTTAGTCCAAGCAAGTCTCTTCTTCTTATTGGTATCCTTTAGTAGTGGTTTCCTTGCAGCAAGTCGACCATGAAGGCCTGTTTCACACAGTCTCCTCTGAACAGTTGATGTTGAGATGTGTCTGTTACTTGAACACTGTGATGCATTTTTTTGGGCTGCAATTTCTGAGGCTGGTAACTTTATACACCAGAAGTTAATGGGTATCTGTAGGACGAATGTACAGTTGAAGTCGGAAGTTTACATACACTTAGGTTGGAGTCACTAAAACTCGTTTTTCAACTACTCCACAAATTTCTTGTTAACAAACTAAAGTTTTGTCAAGTCAGTTAGGACATCTACTTTGTGCATGACACAAGTAATTTTTCCAACAATTGTTTTCATGACAGATTATTTCACTTATAATTCACTGTATCACAATTCCAGTGGGTCAAAAGTTTACATACTGTGCCTTTAAACAGCTTGGAAAATTACAGAAATTCCAACTAATTGACATAATTTCAGTCAATTGGAGGTGTACCTGTGGATGTATTTCAAGGCCTAGCTTCAAACTCGGTGCCTCTTTGCTTGACATCATGGGAAAATCAAAGGAAATCAGTCAAGACCTCAGAAAATAATTGTAGGCCTCCACAAGTCTGGTTCATCCTTGGGAGCAATTTCCAAACGCCTGAAGGTACCATGTTCATCTGTACAAACAATAGTACGCAAGTATAAACACCATGGGACCACGCAGCCGTCATACCACTCAGGAAGGAGACGCGTTCTGTCTCCTAGAGATGAACTTACTTTGATGTGAAAAGTGCAAATCAATCCCAGAACAACAGCAAATGACCTTGTGAAGATGCTGGAGGAAACAGGTACAAAAGTATCTATATCCACAGTAAAACGAGTCCTATGTCGACATAACCTGAAAGACCGCTCAGCAAGGAAGAGGCCCCTGCTCCAAAACCGCCATAAAAAAGCCAGACTACGGTTTGCAACTGCACATGGGGACAAAGATCGTACTTTTTGGAGATATGTCCTCTGGTCTGATGAAACAAAAATAGAACTGTTTGGCCATAATGACCATCGTTATGTTTGGTGGAAAAAGGGGGATGCTTGCAAGCCGAAGAACACCATCCCAACCGTGAAGACAAGTTGGGTGACAGACAGACATACACCACAGAGTGATTGATCAACCATGAGTAAACACAGTCACAAAGCCCAATTATCTTATGTTAACAATCACTCAAGCACCTTGAAAGAAATGCTAAGTAACATGACCTGGCAAGAGATGAACTATGACTGCACCATTAGATATTTAAAGCACTGTCCGTCTGTCACCTCAAACACTGAAGGAGGGACTGGTGCACTTCACAAAATAGATGGCATCATGAGGGAGGAAAATGATGTGGATATATTGAAGCAACATCTCAAGACATTAGTCAGGAAGTTAAAACTTGGTCGCAAATGGGTCTTCCAAATTGACAATGACACCAAGCACACTTCCAAAGTTGTGGAAAATGGCTTAAGGTAAAAAAAGTCAAGGTATTGGAGTGGCCATCACAAAGCCCTGACCTCAATCCTATAGAAAATGTGTGGGCAGAACTGAAAAAGCGTTTGCGAGCAAGGAGGCCTACAAACCTGACTCAGTTACACCAGCTCTGTCAGGAAAAATGGGCCAAAATGTACCCAACATATTGTGGGAAGCTTGTGGAAGGCTCCTGAAACATTTGACCCAAGTTAAACAATTTAAAGGCAATACTACCAAATACTAACTGAGTGTATGTAAACTTCTGACCCACTGGGAATGTAATGAAAGAAATATAATCTGAAATAAATCATTCTCTCTACTATTCTGACATTTCACATTCTTAAAATAAAGTAGTGATCCTACCTGACCTAAGACAGGGAATGTTTACTAGGATTAAATGTCAGGAATTGTGAAAAACTGAGTTTAAATGTATTTGGCTAAGGTGTATGTAAACTTCTGACTTCAACTGTATATGGTTGGGTCAGGAGGAGCCAGGGGGCTTTGGGAGGTGCTGAGTAGAGGAGAGTCAATCACATGATTGTGTTCACTGATAATGGTGGACAGCTGTGGATTAGTGAGGAAGGGGGTCGAGGTCAGGTGAGGTGACATTAAGGGAGAAGGAACAGTTTATTGCCCGCATCACTTGACGTCCTGCCTAGTAATACAGATGTAATATTTAGAGGGAAGGAGGAGACTCCTCACAAATTGGGGTATATATACTACCCCTGGTGGAAATATGTTTTTGTCTTATGCAGCTGTATGACCCAATGGGTGAATAAACTTGGTTTAAGCTTTACTAATCGTCCTTGAGTTTTACTCGGTTCATTTAGAACCTAACAACATAATATGGACTTGGTCTTTTACCAAATAGGGCTATCTTCTGTATACCACCCCTACCTTGTCACTACACAACTGATTGGCTCAAACACATTAAGATGGAAAGAAATTCCACAAATTACATTTTAACAAGGCACACCTGTTAATTGAAATGCATTCCAGTTGAGTGTGCAGAGCTGTAATCAAGGCAAAGGATGGATACTTTGAAGAATCTCAAATATAAAATATATTTTGATTTGTTTAACACTTTTTTGGCTACTAGATAATTCCATATGTGTTATTTCATAGTTTTGATGTCTTCGCTATTAAACTACAATGCAGAAAATAGTAAAAATAAAGAAAAACCCTGGAATGAGTATCTGTGTCCAAACTTTTGACTGGTACTGTGTATCATCATACGTTTTACCCGGTTGTACAGTACAATAGCATACAAATTGGATGACTTAACTTATCATACATCTTGGAGGATGTATAGTATTATACTTCTTTCTCTGAGACCAGGTTGCTTGTTGCCCAGTAACAACAAAGGAGATCTCCTCTAACAACAAAAAATGGCAACCATATTTTTTTTCCTTCTGATTTTCCTCTAACCCCTCCAATGAAACATGTTGTTCGTGACAAACAATCAAATGCACGGGACTCTCTGCTGCCTCGTGCCAGATGTCATCTATCAAGGTGCCAGAGGGCGGGGAGGGAGGGTTTGGCGCTGGGTAGGGCAACAGCTGGCTCACACTGAGGACACACCTCTGTTTTGTCCCATATATACCTGTAGTGATACAGCCTGTAGTTTCAGGGTCACAGCCACACTCAGGGCACGTCAAAGAGCATCACTGTCTCAGTACTTACTCAGCCACCACCATGGGGAATTGCAGCCAGGGATGCAAAGACTATTTCTCTCGGCAAAAGAACACCAACATCCGTCTTACACTGCCGGTAGTCTGCTTCGTCTGGCAGATCGCCATGATCATCCTCTTCGGAGTCTTCATCCGCTACGACAAGGAGTCGAACGCACACTGGGTAGAGACCAAGGCCCATGACAACATCACCAGCGACATAGAGAATGACTTCTACTTCAGATACCCCAGTAAGTACATTCATAATCACTGGACTGCCTGGTGCATCGTTTAGGTTGACAATATACAGTAAATGTATGATTCATGGTTTCATCTTCATTGAAATGATAAAGAATCAGGTTATTAATAAAAAGCATGCTTGCTGTTTGATCAGATGACAACCTTTGATCTCTAAGATGTTTGACAATTTCCCCTGTGAAATCCTCTGGATAACGATCTCAGTCTCAGTTATTTTGAAAGCATCTATTCATTAATGGACTAATGCAGTAGCAGTCCAAATTTGCCTCCCTAACTTGGGTTAAAACTACGTATCCTCTTTACCACATGTTGGTCAGGTCTTATTTCCAATTTGTCTGATTCTAGCTTGGTTCATATCAGCTTCTGATGGTGCATCTTTGCTGATAGCCAGGCTGAATGAGTGACAAGTTAAGTTCACTTGTGATGTTATGTGGCATCTGTTTCCTCTTATAATATGATGTGTTTTGATTTGTCAGAGATTATATCCCAGCTGTAGCTCTGGCGTGTAAACTGACAGGGTGTGTATCCTAAACCTGCTAATCTGGTGATGACATATCCAGTTGAACATGTTGAGTTAATCGCTTTAAAACTTTGACCAAATGGTACAGAACACCAGGACTGATTTTTATCAAAAACTATGCAACTACTTGCATTTGATGCAATAACATGTTGCATTAACTAGTAGGATTTATTTCACACTTTTAATAATTCTCTCGCTCTCCCTCTCTCTCTTTCTCCATCTCTCTCTTTCTCCATCTCTCTCTTTCTCTATCTCACTCTTTCTCCTTCTAACTCTCCTCTCTCCAGGCTTCCAGGATGTCCATGTGATGATCTTTGTGGGTTTTGGGTTCCTCATGACTTTCTTGAAGAGATACAGCTTCGGTGCGGTCGGCTTCAACTTCCTCATTGCCTCCTTCGGCCTGCAGTGGGCTCTGCTCATGCAAGGCTGGTTCCACTCTCTAGACCCCCAGACAGGAAAGATCTTCATCGGTATTGAAAGGTATGCAACCGCACTGATGTGCATCTGAGGCTGCAATTTGTTCAGTAATTAGAGTGAGAACTGATGAGGTATGCACATGCATAGGAGAGGGGAGGAGGCTTAATCAGTGAGTTGCTACTCATACTGAGACAATGGCAGAATGGTTGTAGGAGCAATAGACTGTACCATAAACTCTCTTAGGGTTAAGCAAGCTGTCACCATGGGTTAAGCAGTGATGGGTTAAACCAGGTATGGGCAACTGGCGGCCCGCGGACATCATATTATTATTATTTAAACTGGGGGGGACTCAGTAGGGATCTCAATTTACTATTGAGAGTTAGAATAATAGAATAAACTAAGTGCAATTTCAAAATGTGGTTGTGCATCAGCAGTCACTCAATTAGCACATGTCAGCTACATTTGTTTTTAGATTGGTGAGTCTAGTGGCCAGCTATTTAAGCATGATCGTATTACCGACCGGTGTGGGGCCCATCGATGCAAATATTTGCCTCCACCCCATGACAAAATGTGTAGAATTGCTGCAAACTTGCTTTAGAACAGCAACATTTTCTCTACGTCCCATGCCAAAATGTGCTGTTTTGCAGGAAATTGAATTTAAAATGTAAATGTTTTCTCTTCACTGTCATGAGGGGGGTCACCCCCATCACAGTTCCCCATCCCTGGGTTCAACTGATGGATGGGTACTTGTTCTGAGAATCTCAATAACAAGAGGCGGGGAGGTTGTAATCATTTAGGTTGACTTCATCACAAATATCATTATCCTTGAGACTTATCTCCCGGGTTATTCATCTTGAAGGGCAGACTATCATTCCTATCATAGCTGAGAGAAAGACCTGAAGGAGGATTACCTGAAGGAGGATTACTTACTGATCTAGTCATTCAGGTTTTACTACTGTATACATGACTGACTCTCTCACATGACTCTCCAGTAGTAATCTGTCTCCACCCCACCCACCTGTGTCTTCTATCTGCAGTCTGATCAATGCTGACTTCTGTGTGGCGGGCTGTCTCATAGCCTACGGGGCAGTGCTGGGCAAAGTCAGCCCGGTCCAGCTGTTGGTTATGACCCTGTTTGGTGTCACTCTGTTCGCTGTGGAAGAGTACATCATTCTGAACTTACTTCATGTGAGTCCCATTAAGCACTCTCTGGGCGTACAACTATTAAATTAAACACACTGTATTAGCCATGGTTGGATTCATTGAATTCACCCTATAACCCTGATATAGTAACGTATTTATGTAACCTCAATGGCCTGCAGCCACGTAATCACATGGTTTTGTACACCTGGTAACAAATGACTGTTTCTATCCCCACAGGCTAGGGATGCCGGTGGCTCCATGGTTATTCACACCTTTGGAGGTTATTATGGTCTGGCCATCTCTCGGGTCCTTTACCGACCTAATTTACACCAGAGCAAGCGTATGCAGGGCTCTGTGTACCACTCCGATACCTTCGCCATGATCGGTGAGCTAGTTGTTCATTGCATAAACATACGAATGGTTCTGATTTGCTCTGTGTGGGTTTCACTCCCTCTGGTGATGGTGACCTATCTTTAGTTTGTAGAAGTTTTCTGCATGGAACTGTTCCTGTTTTGAAGTGTGTGTGATGATCGGTGTATTTTAACTGTGTTGTCCCTTCTCTCTCCTCAGGCACACTGTTCCTGTGGATGTTCTGGCCCAGTTTCAACTCGGCCATTACTGACCATGGAGACGGTCAGCACAGGGCAGTCATCAACACCTACCTGTGCCTAGCCTCCACTGTCCTCACCACAGTGGCCATCTCCAGCCTTTCCCAGAAGACTGGCAAGCTCGACATGGTAAGGAACCATCACTATGTGTATGTGTGTTTGAATATGTGACATTCTCTGTAACTGTGTATTTGTGACACTAACTGATGACCTCTCAGTCTGCATAATCCTCCTCTGCACTCATCTTGTTGACTGACAAGTTTGAGTGTCATGACTGGTGCTCTCTCTTGCTTAACAGGTGCATATCCAGAATTCCACCCTGGCTGGGGGTGTTGCCTTGGGGACAGCGGCTGAGTTTATGATCTCTCCCTACGGAGCTCTGATCGTGGGCTTCTTCTGCGGCATCATCTCTACCATGGGCTACATCTTCATTTCTGTGAGTCTCACCCCTGGCCTCTCACATCTTGAAGCTACATTGTCTTGTTTTGTAGGCTTAGTAGGTTCTGTCCAAAGAAAGGCATGACAACTCTTACAACTCTTATTTACTTCTTATGAATGATGTTGGGCCACACTCAATAAAGAAGGTATAGCACTCTAAATGGCTGCCTAATATTTGTTGGGCAGATTCCTTTGCCATAAATGGTAATACACTATTTGGGGCTGTTTACAGGTGTGTTAAACTTTTCCCTGTCCCCTCCCAGCCCTTCTTGGAAAAGACACTGAAGATTCAGGACACGTGTGGAATACACAACCTGCACGCCATGCCTGGGGTGATTGGCGGGATAGTTGGAGCCATCACTGCTGCAGCTGCCAGCGAGTCAGTCTACGGAAAGCAGGGGTGAGTCCGGAGACCCGAGGGCTTAAGGCTACACAGCCAAACCACATGAACCTGAACATGTATCCTTGTTACCAGACAATCAGAACACATATTCCCCCACAACCTCTCATCAACCAATCATATCACACAGTTACTGTATGTCACAGGACATATCTTAAACGATTAATGTCATTTTGCACCAAACAATTTATGTCAGTTACAGTTTAGGCTGTAATCTGACAGTTAGTTGGAAATATACAGAGTCATTAGAAGACTCAACATAAAGCCTAAATATGGGACACAATCTGATTCTGTACATTGTTCTTTTCCGTCCAGGTTGATCAACACGTTTGACTTCACTGGAGACTTTAAGGACAGAACCGTGTTAACTCAGGGTGGATACCAGGCCGCTGGCATGTGTGTGTCCATCGTCTTCGGGGTTGTAGGCGGAGCTATAGTCGGTGAGTTTGGCCGCGACAGCCTAGCATCAGAGATAGAGAGGAGCCATGGGCGTATAAAGGGTGACCTAGAGGTGACATGGGTGGTATAGGGGGTGACGTACTTGAAGGAAAGGGACTGAAGTTAAACGCTATCTCCTCTGTTCACAGGTTCCATCCTGAAGTTACCCATCTGGGGTGATCCTGCTGATGAGAACTGCTTCGATGATGAGATGTACTGGGAGGTAAAGGAACCAGCTGCTCATCACCTGCTGTTCACAATACAGCCACTAGGTGGTGCCATTGTATTTGATTTAGTCTCACGTGACGACCTACAGACCACCTTTGAGATCTACATTGAATTTCTATGACTAAATGGAGAGAGAAAAAAAAAAAAAAAAAACTATAGTAGTCAATAAAACTATTGCATTACATTGACCACACTGAAGACATTTCACACAAGTAGGACAATAAAACCTAAATCACCTATGATTTCTTCACAGCTCCCTGATGAAGAGGAGGAGCATCAGGAGAGCATCCCTCCCATTCTGGAGTACAACAACCACGTGATCCACAAGCAGCAAGACCTGTAAGTCCATTCAGCATGCTCTGTTTGACCATGTCACACAAATCGTTAGTGATTTGTTGAAGTTATAATCAAGGATTAGTTTTAAATACAGTACTTGTTTATAGATAATCCAATCTTTTCTCAAACCATTATGTTCTCTATTTATTGTAATGACTAATCATTCCACAAGAGAGAGCAGTGTAGGGAAACATTTGTGTTTTTCTTTCTAAGTCTGTGATGTTTTGCTCTTATCTTAATAGATCTGAGTCCAACTTCTCTGTGGAACACTGTGAAAGCTAAATACAGAGGTGTGAGGACACCACTACCCAAATACGTGCTGCTGGACCACGGAATTACCACGGAAATCCAACAAGACAACCACACTCCCCTTAAATGAAGACACCTATACAAGGCACATTAAAACATGCTTTCTTGCATCTTATGTTAAGGTCATTACCTACATTTGAAGCCATTAGATACTGTATGTGCCTTCACCCCTCCACCCACCACCCACACCATTAGATCACATACACTTCCTAGATGGTTATGCACTGGCACGGAACACTGTGTCCGGAATTCTGGTAAAATGCTGATCTATTGAAAGGACCTCTAAGATCTGCACTTAATCCACATTATGTATGTCCAACTATAACCTACTACACAAAATGGCCAATAGAGCTTTTCTTGAGCATTGGTATACTGTGTAATATATATATATATATATATATATTACACAATCACACACTGTGAAATCTTTGACCACAACCACTGAATTGAATGAGGTTGAGGAAAGGATTTTTTTATGAAATCACTTTGACCAATCCTCATTCTGTGGCCTTGTATGTTGTACATTTTCTTCCCATTTTCTTTTCAGATACTTTTTTATTTTAATACAGCTGGTGCATATGTGAAGAGGACAGTAGTTTACTTTTAGTTAAAATGGGATATTTTGTCTTTTGTGCTCTGAAAAAAAACAAAATGGTTTTGCTCTATTTTCAAAATGCAGGAGTACCCTTTGAGTCCCCAATGTGATCATTTTCTTTGGTTAAATACTTTAAATGTACTTCTACAACTCATCACTGACTCTTTGTTTGGGATAACGATTTAAACTTTACTTGAACGTTTTTGGTAACATAATGCATTTAAACAGCTTTTAAAGCTACGTTTATGCAAACACATTTTCATCACCATCTCTATTGATTGAATGTATCCCCTGTCTTCTGAGATGCCCTCTGTCTTCCACCTGTTAATTGTTTTTACTGTACTGTTGTCTGAGTGACAGAAGTTATTTAGATGTTTTATGTAAATCTTATTCTATACTCAAAATCATGTTTATTTAAATGTTGCTACTCATGTAACTTAACAAATAAAATGTGATGTTAGATATACTGTGTTTCTCCTTGATAGCTCCACAGTCATGTAAGATGGATGTCAGGATGTGTATATCTGGTGTCATGCTCAGTGTGAATGAGAAGATACTGTACATAAGATGTACATACAGACCAGCATGATCAACATGTACAGTAACAGGTGGGACCTTTTGAATGTCCACCACTATGGTGAGGTAATGAAGGTCTAAAATCAATGACCTGCTATCCCTTTAAAAGGCAACTTCAGTCAGCAATTTTGGAGAGGGGAAATGCTTTTCACTGCACACAAAATTTCTTTTTCGCAGCAGGTTAGGAAAATTAGCATAGCACGTTAGGAGACTGAGGTTAAGAAAAAGGATTTGGGTCAGAGTTAGCAAAAACGAACCTGCTTCGAAAATCGCTTTCTATGGAAGTGCCGTGAAAGTGTCCCCCTTTTGGAGAGACTACTACTATGGGGCCTACACCATGTGACCATGTCTGTTTGAGGATGATGAATTGTTTGAAAGTCATGGTAAGTCTATTTCAAATCAGTAATATCATTGAAATTGTTTTGAATATATGAATCCTGTAAATATTGACTGTAGGTGTAACACGATGCTTTGGGACAGACTACAGCTAAGCAGAGTTTGAAAGGAGTTTTATGTAAGTTGAAATGTATCCAATGTCTGTATATTTGCAAGTTTAAATGTGACTAACTGGCATTTTCATGTATCTTCTAGAGGCTTAATACAGCAGCTGTATTTTAACCTTGATAAAATAGTTTTTTAGTCTAAAGCCACTAACCCAAAAGTTTAGCTATTTAATTGTATTGAGTACATTCTTGGTTAGAGTTCAGGTAGTGTTAGAACTACTGAGTTTATTAACGCACACACATATACAGTGGGGAGAACAAGTATTTGAAACACTGCCGATTTTGCAGGTTTTCCTACTTACAAAGCATGTAGAGGTCTGTAATTTTTATCATAGGTACACTTCAACTGTGAGAGATGGAATCCAAAATCCAGAAAATCACATTGTATGATTTTTAAGTAATTAATTTGCATTTTATTGCATGACATAAGTATTTGATACATTAGAAAAGCAGAACTTAATACTTTTCCCATTAAAATAACATTGAATTGATCAGAAATACAGTGTACAGTCGTGTCCAAAAGTTTTGAGAATGACACAAATATTAATTTCCACAAAGTTTGCTGCTTCAGTGTCTTTAGATATTTTTGTCAGATGTTACTATGGAATACTGAAGTATAATTACAAGCATTTCATAAGTGTCAAAGGCTTTTATTGACAATTACATATTTGCAGTGTTGACCCTTCTTTTTCAAGACCTCTGCAATCTGCCCTGGCTTGCTGTCAATTAACTTCGGGGCCACATCCTGACTGATGGCAACCCATTCTAGCATAATCAATGCTTGGAGTTTGTCATAATTTGTGGGTTTTTGTTTGTCCACCCGCCTCTTGAGGATTGACCACAAGTTCTCAATGGGTTTAAGGTCTGGGGAGTTTCCTAGCCATGGAACCACAATATCGATGTTTTGTTCCCCGAGCCACTTAGTTATCACTTTTGCCTTAGGGCAAGGTGCTCCATCATGCTGGAAAAGGCATTGTTCGTCACCAAACTGTTCCTGGATGGTTGGGAGAAGATGCTCTCGGAGGATGTGTTGGTACCATTCTTTATTCATAGCTGTGTTCTTAGGCAAAATTGTGAGTGAGCCCACTCCCTTGGCTGAGAAGCAACCCCACACATGAATGGTCTCAGGATGCTTTACTGTTGGCATGACACAGGACTGATGGTAGCGCTCACCTTGTCTTCTCCGGACAAGCTTTTTTCCGGATGCCCCAAACAATTGGAAAGGGGATTCATCAGAGAAAATTACTTTACCCCAGTCCTCAGCAGTCCAATCCCTGTACCTTTTGCAGAATATCAGTCTGTCCCTGATGTTTTTCCTGGAGAGAAGTGGCTTCTTTGCTGCCCTTCTTGACACCAGGCCATCCTCCAAAAGTCTTCGCCTCACTGTGCGTGCAGATGCACTCACACCTGCCTGCTGCCATTCCTGAGCAAGCTCTGTACTGGTGGTGCCCCGATCCCGCAGCTGAATCAACTTTAGGAGACGGTCCTGGCGCTTGCTGGACTTTCTTGGGCGCTCCGAAGCCTTCTTCACAACAATTAAGCCGCTCTCCTTGAAGTTCTTGATGATCCGATAAATGGTTGATTTAGGTGCAATCTTACTGGCAGCAATATCCTTGCCTGTGAAGCCCTTTTTGTGCAAAGCAATGATGACGGCACGTGTTTCCTTGCAGGTAAGGAAGAACCATGGTTGACAGAGGAAGCATCACCCTCCTTTAGAAGCTTCCAGTCTGTTATTCGAACTAAATCAGCATGACAGACTGATCTCCAGCCTTGTCCTCGTCAACACTCACACCTGTGTTAACGAGAGAATCACTGACATGATGTCAGCTGGTCCTTTTTTGGCAGGGCTGAAATGCAGTGGAAATGTTTTTGGGGATTCAGTTCATTTGCATGGCAAAGAGGGACTTTGCAATTAATTGCAATTCATCTGATCACTCTTCATAACATTCTGGAGTATATGCATATTGCCAGCATACAAACTGAGGCAGCAGACTTTGTGAAAATTAATATTTGTGTCATTCTCAAAACTTTTGGCCATGACTGTAGACATTTTTAATGATGTAAATTACTATTGTAGCTGGAAACTGATGATTTTTAATGGAATATCTACATAGGCGTACAGAGGCCCATTATCAGCAACTATTACTTACTTACTGACTTTATTGTCCCCATGTGGAAATTTTGTTGCGGTGTCATGTACACGTTTAAAGTGGCGTTTAAATACAAAACAAAATTGACAATACAACTTTCATAACAGTTACATACCAATAAAATAAAAAATAAAAAGACTAGCCTGCTTGCCTTACTGAGTCGATAGGAACATTAACATTATTTAGGAGGGATATCACACCTGGCACAAATGATTGTCTAGTTCTGTTTTTCCTGCTGAGGGGTGCCCTACATCTGCGCTCAGAGGATAGTAGTTCAAAGTCCGGGTACAGGGTGTGGCTTGGGTCTGAAATGATTTTGTGAGCCTTGCGGAGGGTCCTGACCTGAAAGATCTCATCCAGGCCTGTCTGTTTGACTCCAAGTACCTTGCTTGCTGTGGTGATAATCCTTCTCAGCATATTTCTCTGGCTGACAGTGGCATTGCCAAACCAACAAACAATACAAAAAGTTAAAATACTCTCAATGAAAGATTTGTAAAACAGAGTCAGTATAGTACAGTCTACATTAAAAGATCCCAGCTTTTAGAGAAAAAATCCGCAAAACACCAGTCTCGACGTCAACAGTGAAGAGGCAACTCCGCGATTCTGGCCTTCTAGGCAGAGTTCCTCGGTCCAGTGCCTGTGTTCTTTTGCCCATCTTAATCTGTTCTTTGTAATGGCCAGTCTGAGATATGTCTTTTTCTTTGCAACTCTGCCTAGAAGGCCAGCATCCCGGAGTCACCTCTCACTGTTGACGTTGAGACTGGTGTTTTGCGGGTACTATTTAATGCTGTTGCCAGTTTAGGACTTGTGAGGTGTCTGTTTCTCAAACTGGACACTCTAATGTACTTGTCCTCTTGCTCAGTTGTGAACTGGGGCCTCCCACTCCTCTTTCTATTCTGGTTAGAGCCAGTTTGCGCTGTTCTGTGAAGGGAGTAGTAGACAGTGTTGCACGAGATCTTCAGTTTCTTGGCAATTTCTCGCACGGAATAGCCTTCATTTCTCAGAACAAGAATAGACTGACGAGTTCCAGAAGAAAGTCTTTGTTTCTGGCCATTTTGAGCCTGTAATTGAACCCACAAATTCTGATGCTCCACTAGTCTAAGGCCAGTTTTATTGCTTTTTTAACAGTTTTCAGCTGTGCTAACATAATTGCAAAATGGTTTGCTAATGATCAATTAGCCTTTTAAAATGATAAACTTGGATTAGCTAACACAACGTTCCATTAGAACACAGGAGTGATGGTTGCTGATAATGGGCCTTTGTACACCTATGTAGATATTCCACTAAAAGCCTTTTCCAGCTACAATAGTAATTTACAACATTAACAATGTCTACACTGTATTTCTGATCAATTTGATGTTATTTTAATGGACAAAAAATGTGCTTTTCTTTAAAAAAACAAGGACATTTCTAAGTGACCCCAAAGTTTTGAACGGTAGTGTGTATATATATAAACTCAGCAAAAAAAGAAAAGTCCCTTTTTCAGGACCCTGTCTGTCAAAGATAATTTGTAAAAATCGAAATAACTTCACAGATCTTCATTGTAAAGGGTTTAAAACCTCTCTGGGATATGTGGGACGCTAGCGTCCCAACTTATTCAAAACAACAGAAATACCATAATTAAAATTCCTCAAACATACAAGTATTATACACCATTTTAAAGATAAACTTCTTTTAAATCCAGTCACAGTGTCCGATTTCAAATAGGCTTTACGGCGAAAGCACACCAAACGATTATGTTAGGTCAGCACCTAGTCACAGAAAACCATACAGCCATTTTCCAGCCAAGGAGAGGGCTCACAAATGTCAGAAATAGCGATTAATTTCATCACTAACCTTTGATGATCTTCATCAGATGGCACTCACAGGACTTCATGTTACACAATAAATGTGTGTTTTGTTCGATAAAGTTAATCTTCATGTCCAAAAACCTCATTTGAAATTGGTGTTTTATGTTCAGAAATGCATTGTCTCAAACAAACATCTGGTGAAAGTGCAGAGAGCCACATCAAATTAGAGAAATACTCATAATAAACATTGATAAAAGATACAAGTGTTATACATGGAATTATAGATAAACTTCTCCTTAACTTCTTTCAGCTAGGGGGCAGAATTTTTATGTTTGGAAAAATAATGTTCCCAAGGTAAACGGACTATTTCTCAGGTGCAGATGCTAGAATATGCATATCATTGACAGATTAGGATAGAAACCACTCTAAAGTTTCCAAAACTGTCAAAATATTGTCTGTGAGTATAACAGAACTGATTTTGCAGGCGAAAACCTGAGGAAATCTAACCCGGAAGTGCCTTTTATTTGGAAAAATCCCTGTTCCTTTGCCTGCCCCTCCTCCATTTAACTTCTTGAGGGCAGGGGGCAGCATTTTCACTTTCGGAAAAATAGCATGCCAAAATTCAACTGCTTGCTACTCATCCCCAGAATATAAGATATGCATATTATTAGTAGATTTGGATAGAAAACACTGAAGTTTCTAAAACTGTTTGAATCATGTCTGTGAGAATAACAGAACTTATGTAGCAGGCAAAACCCTGAGGACAAACCATTCAGAATTTGTATTTTTTTGATGTCACTGTCTTTTCAATTATTTTCTTAGAGACACCAGATTTCTAATGGACTTGCTTGCAGTTCCTACCGCTTCCACTGGATGTCACCAGTCCTTGGAAATCGGTTCAGGTTATTCCTTTGTGTAGTGAAGAAGTAGGGCTATCGTAAATGAGGGTCACATGAAGTACATTTTTTGAGAGAGGCACGTTACGAAAAAGGTTGCGTCAGTTTGTTTTCTTTTTGTATTGAACACAGATCATCCCGTCTTCAAATTGATCGATTATTAACGTTTAAAAATAGCTAACGTTGTATTACAAATGTAGTTTGAAATGTTTTGGTAAAGTTTACATGTAACTTTTGATATATTTTGTAGTGACTTGGCGAAAGTTGGAAGCTGTGTTTTTCTGGATGAAACGGTCCAAATAAATTGACATTTTGGATATATATCGACGGAATTAATTGAACATGTTTATGGGACATATTGGAGTGCCAACAAAAGAATTTCGTCAAAGGTAAGGCAATAAACAATTCAAATAAAATACTAAAAATATTTATAATCATGAAATCACAAGTGAAATATACCAAAACACAGCTTAGCTTGTTGTTAATCCACCTATCGTGTCAGATTTTGAAAATATGCTTTACAGCGAAAGCAATCCAAGCGTTTGTGAGTTTATCAATCACTAGACAAAACACTAAGAACAGCTAGCCTTAAATTAGCTTGGTCACGAAAGTCAGAAAAGCAGAAAAATTTATCGCTTACCTTTGATAATCTTCGGATGTTTGTACTCACGAGACTCCCAGTTACACAATAAATGTTATTTTTGTTCGATAAAGATTAGTTTTATAACCAAAAACCGCCATTTGGTTTGCGCGTTATGTTCAGAAAACCACAGGCTCGTTCCGGTCCTGAAGGGCAGACGAGGGCAGACGAAAATTCCAAAAAGTATCCGTAATGTTTGTAGAAACATGTCAAAGGTCTTTCATAATCAATCCTCAGGTTGTTTTTAACATACATAATCGATAATATTTCAACCGGACGGTAACCTATTCAATACTACAGAGAAAGAAAATGTCGAGCTACATCTGTCGCGCGCAGGAACTAATCAAAAGGACACCTGACTCGTTTTGAAAATTCTCGCTCATTTTTAAAAATAAAAGCTTGAAACTATGTCTAAAGCCTGGTCACAGCCTGAGGAAGCCATTGGAAAAGGAATCTGGTTGATACCCTTTTAAATGGAGGAGGGGCAGGCAACGGAACAGGGATTTTTCCAAATAAAAGGCACTTCCGGGTTGGATTTCCTCAGGTTTTCGCCTGCAAAATCAGTTCTGTTATACTCACAGACAATATATATATATTTTATTTTTTATATTTTATTTTTATTTTACCCACTTTTCTCCCCAAATTCGTGGTATCCAATTGTTAGTAATTACTATCTTGTCTCATCGCTACAACTCCCGTACGGGCTCGGGAGAGACGAAGGTCGAAAGCCATGCGTCCTCTGAAACACAACCCAACCAAGCCGCACTGCTTCTTAACACAGCGCGCCTCCAACCCGGAAGCCAGCCGCACCAATGTGTCGGAGGAAACACTGTGCACCTGGCTACTTCGGTTAGCGCGCACTGCGCCCGGCCCGCCACAGGAGTCGCTTGTGCGCGATGAGACAAGGATATCCCTACCGGCCAAACCCTCCCTAATCTGGACGACGCTAGGCCAATTGTGCGTCGCCCCACGGACCTCCCGGTCGCGGCCGGCTGCGACAGAGCCTGGGCACGAACCCAGAGTCTCTGGTGGCACAGCTAGCGCTGCGATGCAGTGCCCTAGACCACTGCGCCACCCGGGAGGCCCCACAGACAATATTTTGACAGTTTTGGAAACTTTAAAGTGTTTTCTATCCTAATCTGTCAATTATATGCATATTCTAGCATCTGCACCTGAGAAATAGTCCGTTTACCTTGGGAACGTTATTTTTCCAAACATAAAAATTCTGCCCCCTAGCTGAAAGAGGTTAATGCAGCTGGTGGCCACACCAGATACTGATTGTTACTTTTGATTTTGACCCCCCCCCCTTTTTTCAGGGACACATTATTCCATTTCTGTTAGTCACATGTCTGTGGAACTTGATCAGTTTATGTCTCAGTTGTTGACTCTTGTCATGTTCATACAAATATTTACACATGTTAAGTTTGCTGAAAATAAACGCAGTTAACAGTGAGAGGACGTTTCTTTTTTTTCTGAGTTTATTTATACACACATACATATAAATAAAAGCGGGACGAAACCCAAAATGCTAAAAAGTACTCAGGAAATAGTAGGAGAGATTCCTCTCAGGAAAACAAGCAACATTTACTATGACCAACAAAGACAAATGACAGAGGGAGTATATATACAGTGACAGAGTGGGGATTGGAACCGGGTGTGTGTAATGATGACGAGACAAGTCCGTGGTTGATGAGTGAAGGGCGTTTGCAATCAGCAGGTTCAGCAGCAGCTAGAAGGCTGGCGACGCCGATCGCCTGAGCTGGACAGGAGGGGGAGCCAAAGCGAAGGCTGGTGTGACAGAGCATACCTACCAGGAATCAGCTTTGGACCTTTATTGTGTGATGCTATTGCTCCCATAGTTATCATAAAGCTTTTGCAATGTATGTAGGGTCCTCTGTCCTGTCTACAGTAAGTGAGATCTTAGACCAGCACCTTTGACCTCACCATGTGTTCAAATCTGAGCTAGTAAAAAAAAAAGATCCTGCTCTTGTGCCCTGAGCCACAGCCAATCAGAGGTATGTAAGCAGGGTTCTCTGTCCTGTCTCACGAAGCACAACCCGATGTCATTGTGACCTAGCCTGGCCACTTCCTCCGGTCAAAGTTGGGAGTTGGAGGGCTTAGAGAGGTCAATCCAGAGGCCTAAGGGGCTGTATTACATAACCAAAGACACTTGTTTAGCCTTATAGGGCAACATGTTAGAGGTTAAAGGTTAGATCAATCTCTGTCACACTCTGTGAAGTGAAGAGCACCCCTCTGACTAACTGAGGCCTGGTGTTGGCCCCACCATCTGTTACTCTCAGCCAAGTCCCTCCCCTCATCTCTCACCCAGTGTTTTCTGTGAACAGGTATTATTTTAATGTATTGTTGTATATTTTAATGTGTATACGGATGTGTAGTTTAATGTGTATATTGTATTTTGATGTGTATTGTTGTGCTAAACAGGGCACATCTGGAAAAGAGACCTTGGTCTCAGCATTGACTCCCTGTCAAAATAAAGGTTAAATACGCCACTGATGTGGAATATGTCCTGTGTCTTCTGTCTGAGACTCTCTATGGTATGTTCATTATAGGTCTGACAGACATGATTATCACCATCATTGTACCAAGTACCCCTGAATAACTCTTACTTTCACTCTCACATACCCATACGCATTTATATTTCAAGAGTATCTGCATCAGGTCAAAGAGGGGGGTTATTAGTATGACCATCAACACAGACAGAAAGCAAACTATGTCATTGCTCGCTGAGCATATGTGAGGGCGTGGTGGGTTAAGGAGAGGGTCTGAGCTGGCCTGATAGAGGTCTGTTGCCTGTCCATTTTGGTCATACCAGACTGGTCACCCTCAGGGCCAACCTCTCCAATCCCAGTATTCTCATGGTAATGAGGCCTAACAGAGATCCCGATCGCTGGACAGACCAGTCAATAGGGTTATTTCCTGATCCATCACCATGGCGTTTAATGAACTCTAAACACTCAGTGTGGACCCTAGCTTTGTGCCTGCCTGACAAACCAGCTGGTTTCATGAGTGAAGAGGTCACAATAAATTATGATTTATATATTTAAGCTTAATTATGAGGTTACTTCTCTTAACTATCAGTTTGAACACAATAGTTTTCTGAATATTTTACTTTTATTCACAATAGAAATGGTCTTCTACAGGAATGAGTGGTAAAATATACTGTATATATCTGCATTTGGAAAGAATTGGACAGCTTCCTCATAATGAATCTACTCTGGAGTAAGTTCAGTGAGCGCATGTCCCTAGATTTGGCCCCTTAGTCCTGAAGTGGCTTTATGAGGAATTCCTCACTTCTAATTCTGATGGGAGGAAAGTCAACCAGGGGAACCCTGACACTAAGGCAGTGTGCAGCAACTCCAGCCCAGGTTTAAGGGATTACATGGGATAAATTAGATGTACAGCAGGGGAGAGCGGGGAGGGTGGAGCAGAGATTTCCCTGATTCACATAGCTTTCCCATGAGGAGGTGGGAGGAGGGAGGAGGAATTGGAGCTTCAAACTGAGGGAGAGAGAACGCTAGACAGAAGAGGTAAAGAATGAGAAGGAGGAGGAGAAAGTGAGAGGGAAATGGCATCAAATATCTTCTTCTGGCTAATCAAACAAGGCTGTGGGTTTGAGAGGCCGACAGAGGGGGATGGAGGCGGGATGCAGAAGGCAGGAGGAGGAGGCAGTGGGGCTGTAACAGAGATGTCCCTGTTAATCCTGTGTTTGAAGAGTGCAGGCGGACAAGCAGGTGGGCAGACATTTACATTTACATTTAAGTCATTTAGCTGACGCTCTTATCCAGAGCGACTTACAATTTGGAAAGTTCATACATATTCATCCTGGTCCCCCCGTGGGGAATGAACCCACAACCCTGGCGTTGCAAGCGCCATGCTCTACCAACTGAGCCACACGGGACCACAGACCCTCCTATAGTCCCCCCTGAAAGGACCCGGGGTGCTGGAGGAGATTGGAGGGAGCTCCTCTCCTGGATCACATGACCCTGGGAGTGTGTGTGAAACCACTCTGCCCACCATTGTCCCCCCTAAGGCCAACCCCATGTGAAAGGCTGCAGAAAGCCTGTAATCAGATTAAAGGTTGCTAGGAAGAGGGGGGCCAGATTTTCGGGGAACGTGAAGGGGGGTGGTCGCTCTCTAATCAATACCTGCCATTGAAGTGCAGGAGAGGGGCTAAATAACGCAGCGAGTGGGCGTGGGGTACTGGGCCGCGGGGACAAATTGGCCTGTTGTTGGAGGGGGGATAACGGCTGGGCTGGGAGGAGTGGCACAATCAGTAGCTTGGAGTGTGGTAGAATGGGTGGGTGGGAAAGGGGGGACCGGGAGAACTCAAAAGGTGGTGGCCCTCTCCCCTCCCGCCCTGGTAATTATATCACTTTTGTGAGCTGATTGGAGCAGGCTGCAGGGTCCATCTGGGCTGATAGATCTCTATTCTCAGACTCACACTGGTCTCACCAACCCACCACTCAATGAACTATCAGTGGCTCCTCTGCTCTTAACAGGACTCATCATCATCAGGCTTCCTGAGAGGTCTGTCCCTGTCTGTCAGCCATCACACAACACCACAGCTCACTAATGACAGACAATAGGCTCTGCTTCCCTCCAGGTCCCAGGTGGAGCATTAATGGAGAAAGAACTTCAACTAGTCGCACCATTTCATTTGAACACTGAGGCTGTGGATGGTCTTTTGTGCTTAGGTGCTTGAATGGATGTGATGTGGAAGGAATGAATGTGAAAGAGGTTTCTGGTTGGGAAGGACACCCTCTTGAAACATTCTGGAAAGTGAGAAGCATCAGGGGTGGAGTATTACATAAAGGAAACTTCTCATCTCATTCAAATTTTCACACACAGAACTACGCCTATTGCCATATTTTTTAAATTTAACCTTTATTTAACCAGGTAAGTAAATTAAGAACAAATTCTTATTTACAATGATGGCCTGGCAAGAGGCAAAGGCCTCCTGTGGGGACAGGGGATAAAAAAACAAAGTAAGACAAAATGGACAACACAGACAGAAGACACTGGCAACAGCACAAATGCACCAGCAAACAAACAGTGGATGTGTGTATGGTGTTTGTTAAGTAAAACAACATGCTTCCTTACGTAAGGAAACGCAAACTAGTGACATCAGGTGACAATTAGAAACAACTCCTACCAGATCCTGGAGCTTTAGGTTGGCTTGGAGGGAATTCCAAGACCAGGGGAGTAATTTAAAGGACTTTTTCCATACTCGGTTCTAGTTTTCAGGACTGTTAGCATAAAACAACATTGAGATTTGAGCTTCTTTTCATTCAAGCTAGGAGAGAGGATAGATAAAATATAAGTTTTCCTAAATGGCCTTCTAAATAAGAATGTACCAGTGTTTGAGCCTGAGTGTTGCTAGTGATGTTCACCCCACAACACAGTAGAGATCACATGATTGGTGACAAAACGAAGGGCCCCACATAAGAAAATAATACAGTTTACTATAGAATACTACAGTACTTACCATAGAATTTTGTAGTAAACTGCAGTATACTGTAGAATACTATACTACGCAATGTTGTATACCTCAATCATGTGTATACTTACTATAGAATGTTGGAGTATACTGTAGAATAAATAGTATAATAGTAAATACTGCATTATACAACAGACCACAAAAACACTACATTAAATTATACAGTAATGTCTGCGAAAACACTACAGTCCGCAAAAACACAACAGTAATTACTATAGTAAACTCAGCAAAAAAAGAAACGTCTTCTCACTGTCAACTACGTTTACTTTCAGCAAACTTAACATGTGTAAATATTTGTATGAACATAACAAGATTCAACAACTGAGACATAAACTGAACAAGTTCCACAGACATGTGACTAACAGAAATGGAATAATGTGTCCCTGAACAAAGGGGGAGGGGTCAAAATCAAAAGTTGTTGCGACGTTGTTGCCGGTGATGCCTGGTGAGGACCTGCCTTACAACAGGCCTACAAGCCCTCAGTCCAGCCTCTCTCTGCCTATTGCTGACAGTCTGAGCACTGATGCTCTTTGTGCGTTCCTGGCGTTCCTGGTGTAACTCGGGCAGTTGTTGTTGACATCCTGTACCTGTCATGTGTGATGTTCGGATGTACCGAACTTGTGCAGGTGTTGTTGCATGTGGTCTGCCATTGCGAGGACAATCAGCTGTCTGTTTTGTCTCCCTGTAGCGCTGTTTTAGGCATCACACAGTACGGACATGCAATTTATTGTCCTGGCCACATCTGCAGTCCTCATGCCTCCTTGCAGCATGCCCAAGGCACGTTCACGCTTATGAGCAGGGACTATGTGCATCTTTCTTTTGGTGTTTTTCAGAGTCAGTAGAAAGGCCTCTTTAGTGTGCTAAGTTTTCATAACTGTGACCTTAATTGCCTACCGTCTGTAAGCTGTTAGTGTCTTAACGACCGTTCCACAGGTGTATGTTCATCAATTGTTTATGGTTCATTGAACAAGCATGGGAAACAGTGTTTAAACCCTTTACAATGAAGATCTGTGAAGTTATTTGGATTTTTACGAATTATCTTTGATAGACAGGGTCCTGAAAAAGGGACTTTTTGAGTTTATATACTACAGTATTTATTATTTGCATATACCCTGCCCATTCCCCTCCCCATATCCCAATTTGTGCCACCCATAAGTGAGAAAACTACATGCCAAGTATAGACCATATATTGTGCTCCCTAGAGGTTATCCTCTACAGGATTGATGTCCTGACCTCTGGACGGTTGAGCTAAAGTAGGCTAACGTGATTAGCATGAGGTTGAAAGAAACAAAAACATTTCCCAGGACGTGGATTTATCTGACATGGGCAGAAAGCTTAAATTCTTGTTCATCTAACTGCACTTCCAATTTACAGTACCTATTACAGTGAAAGAATACCATGCCATTGTTTGAGGAGCGTGCACAGTTATGAACATGAAAATGTATGAATAAACCAATTAGGCACATTTGGGCAGTCTTAATACAACATTTTGAATAGATATGCAATAGTTCATTGGATCAGTCTAAAGGTTTTCACATACTCTGCTGTCATCTAGTGGCTAAAGTCTAAATTGCGCCTGGGCTAAAATAATTAATTATGGCCTTTCTCTTTCATTTCAAAGATGACGGCTCAAAACATTTTTTCTTTGTATTAACTTTTACCAGATCTAATGTGTTATATTCATTTCACATTTCCACAAACTTCAAAGTGTTTCCTTTCAAATGGTGTCAAGAATAATGCATTTCCTTGCTTCAGGTCCTGAGCTACAGGCAGTTAGATTTGAGTATGTCATTTTAGGCGAAAATTGAAAGAAAGGAGCGGATCCTTAAGAGGTTTTAATTAAAGAAAAGAGCAGAAGCTCTGAATGATCTGTTCAGACCTCTGACCAACCAACCAACGAACACTACAGGTTATGGAAAATTTGCTCTTTGAGGATTTTGTACCACAGATTTCCTCAAGAACAAAGCCCCCACTTCTATCACAAAGATAAAAAACTATAGTAAATACTACAGTATACTACAGTACGCAAAACACTACAGTAATTACTATAGTATATTACAGTTTTTTTTGCTACAGTATTTATACTATAGTAAACTGTGAATAGTACAATATACTACAGTCATGTCCGCAACACTGCAGCAAATATTTCAATAAAGTCTGCAAAAACACTACAGTGAATACTATAGTATTCATACCATAGTTGTCACGCCCTGACCTGTTTCACCTGTCTTTGTGATTGTCTCCACCCACCTCCAGGTGTCACCCGTTTTCCCCATTAGTCCCTGGGTACTTATTCCGGTGTTCCCTGTTTGTCTGTTGCCAGTTCGTCTTGTCTTGTCAAGTCAACAAGGGTGTTTTGCCGTGCTCCTGCCTTTTCTTATCTCTCTTTTGCTAGTCCTCCCGGTTTTGACCCTTGCCTGCCTTGACTCTGAACCCACCTGCCTGACCATACTGCCCACCCTGACCTCGAGCCTGCCTGCCACTTTGTACCTCCTGGACTCTGACCTTGTTTATGATCTTTTGCCTGTCCACGACCATTCTCTTGCCTGCCCCTTGGATTGTAATAAATATCAGAGACTCGAACCATCTGCCTCCAGTGTCTGCATCTGGGCCTTGGCCTGTGCCCTTATAATAGTATATATATAATATAGTATTTTTTTCATGTGGGGCAGCATGGTATACAGAGTCAAGAGCCTTCAGTGTAGAGCTTGAGGTTTACACATAAATAGGATCACCTTAGTCCAACACAGATTAAAAGTACAACAAATCAACTATTTTCTGGCGACAAAGGACAAAGCAGTATTTTGTTTTTTTATGCTTTATTTATTACATTGTTACCCCAGGAAATCTTAGGTTTTATTACATACAGTCGGGAGGAACTATTGGATATAAGAGCAACGTCAACTCACCAACATTATGACCAGGAATACGACTTTCCCGAAGCGGATCCTCTGTTTGGTCCACCACCCAGGACAATGGATCGGATCCCAGCCGGCGACCCAAAACAACAGCGCAGCAGAAGGGGCAGACGGAGCGGTCTTCTGGTCAGGCTCCGTAGACGGGTACATCGCGCACCACTCCCGAGCATACTACTCGCCAATGTCCAGTGTCTTGACAACAAGGTAGACGAAATCTGAGCAAGGGTTGCCTTCCAGAGAGACATCAGAGATTGTAACTGTTGTGTCTTTGGCTATGCCAGATTAATTGCTATGACATGCTATTCTATAAAATAATTTCTCCGTAATTAATATTACCTGATTGAACTAATCATGTAAATGTTAATTAACTAGAGAGGGACACCACGAAAGAATATTTATAGAGCTGTTATCTTTCGAATAAACTCTTAAAGATTTAGTAATATTTTACATCCATAGCAGTCACTTTAATCGTCATTTTATTCAGTCTCATCTGAAAGTGGTAAATCCTTGGTTATCTGCAAGAATCCTGGCTAACAAGCTGAATCAGCAATCCAAAATTGGGTTTAATTATTTATTTACTAAATACCTAACTAATCACACAGAAACACACATACACAATTAAATCATAACTTGATCACAAAGGGCCGTCATAATGGAAAACGTCCCTAGCGGGCAGAATATATATGACAGCTTGTTACACAAAGAAAAGGGGCGGGATTTTAGTGAAAGAGCGGGAGACTGGAACATAGGCGAAGCTGTACCATCGTAAATACAGGATCTTATGCATTCTAAATTACCGCCCATTTGAAGAAGGAAAATGCAATAAATATTTACTCTGAGCTGCGCTTCAGTAGGTTGGTGGTAGATGGAAGACCGTATCGCCAACCCGAGTCCTCTGTCCTTTGAAGAATGTCTCTGGTGGTCACTGGATACGTTGGAGTAACGTCGATGTGTAGTAGACGGGATACTCTGACTGTCCTTCCTAACCTGCGTTTGTAGCAGCTGTTGCTAACTCAACGGCTAGGAGGTATCACTTCTGTAGTGAATACGAGTTCAAAGTTCATACCATTCACAACCAAAGTCCATGCTGCTGTTGGCTTAGTTCTGTAGTTATTATCTGAACCATTCTGACACCGGATCGTCATCCTAGTGTCCCCGGAACAGGAAGTTATATTTTTGTCAATGGCTTTTATAGTGGAGGGAGAGGGGTGTGTCTGAAAAGTTTATAACCCATGTCTCTTCACAGGGGCGGGCCCCTAGTTGAGCAGAAGCCCAAATTTATGAAAATCCAAATCTCTCATTTGGAAGCTAAAATTACATTTAATCTCTTCACAAATAATTTCATATTCAAACATTTGAATTAAACAACAATTCCATGTGAATCCGATACCTCTGACGTTTAGACTTTCCACAGTAGAGTTTATGTCATTCTATCATTGATGAGAATGTGTCAGAGGGCAACCGAACTGACATAATATACCTTAAGTACCACCGCATATGTTCAGTTGGTCGGATTACCAGAATATAGTTCATTTCCCCCCACTTCTGAAGTTCCCAGAATCTCTATGTTAACCAAGGGGTTTTCTTCTGTCACATCAGTTATAGTAGGGAGAGGGAAAAGGGGGGAAAGAGGTATTTATGACTGTCATAAACCTACCCCCAACCCAACGTCATGACATAGCGCTCTTTCTTTTCACGGAAACATGGCTCACTCGGGATACGTCATAGGAGTTGGTACAGCCACCTGGCTTCTTCACGCATCGCGCCGACAGAAACAAACGTCTCTCTGGTAAGAAGAAGGGCGGGGGTGTATGCCTTATGACTAACAAGACGTGGTGTGATCATAACAACATACAGTAACTCAAGTCCTTTTGTTCACCTGACCTAGAATTCTTTACAATCAAATGCCGACCGCATTATCTACCAAGAGAATTCTCTTCGATCATAATCACAGTCATGTATATCCCCACCCCCAAGCAGACACATCGACGGCCCTGAAAGAACATCATTTGACTCTATGTAAACTGGAAACCACATATCCTGAGGCTGCATTTATTGTAGCTGGGGATTTTAACAAGGCTAATCTGAAAACAAGGCTCCCTAAATTTTATCAGCATATCAAATGCGCGACCCGAGGTGGCAAAACCCTGGATCATTGTTATTCTAACTTCCGCGACGCATATAAAGCCCTCCCCCCGCCCTCCTTTCGGAAAATCTGACCACGACTCCATTTTGTTGTTCCCAACCTATAGACAGAAACTAAAACAGGAAGAGCCCGTGCTCAGGTCTGTTCAGCGCTGGTCCGACCAATCGGATTCCACGCTCAAGATTGCTTCGATCACGTGGACTGGGATATGTTCCGCATAGCGTCGGACAATAACATTGATGAATACGCTGATTTGGTGAGCGGGTTTATTAGCAAGTGCATCGGTGATGTTGTACCCAGAGCGTCTATTAAAACATTCCCCAACCAGAAACTGTGGACTGATGGCAGCATTCGCACAAAACTGAAAGCGCGAACCACTGCTTATAATCAGGGCAAGGTGACCGGAAACATGACCGAATACAAACAGTGTAGTATTCCCTCTGCAAGGCAATCAAACAAGCTAAGCGTCACTATAGAGACAAAGTAGAGTCGCAATTCAACGGCTCAGAAACGAGAGGTATGTGACAGGGTCTACAGTTAATCATGGACTACAAAAGGAAAACCAGCCCTGTCACGGACCACAATGTCTTGCTCCCAGACAAACTAAACAACTTTTTTGCTCGCTTTGAGGACAATACAGTGCCACTGACACGGCCCGCTACATAAAACCTGCGGGCTCTCCTTCACTGCAGCCAACGTGAGTAAAACATTTAAACGTGTTCACCCTCGCAAGGCTACCGGCCCAGACAGCATCCCCAGCCGCATCCTCAGAGCATGCGCAGACCAGCTGACTGGTGTGTTTACGGACATATTCAATCAATCCTTATCCCAGTCTGCTGTTCCTACATGCTTCAATAGGGCCACCATTGTTCCTGTGCCCAAGAAAGCGAAAGTAACTGAGCTAAATGACTATCGCCCTGTAGCACTCACTTCCGTCATCATGAAGTGCTTTGAGAGACTAGTCAAAGACCATATCACCTCCACCCTACCTGACACCCTAATCCCACTCCAATTTGCTTACCGCCCCAATAGGTCCACAGACGACGCAATCGCAATCACACTGCACACTGCCCTAACCCATCTGGACAAGAGGAATACCTATGTAAGAATGCTGTTCATCGACTACAGCTCAGCATTTAACACCATAGTACCCTCCAAACTCGTCATTAAGCTCGAGACCCTGGGTCTCGACCCCGCCCTGTGCAACTGGGTCCTGGACTTCCTGACGGGTCGCCCCCAGGTGGTGAGGGTAGGTCACAACATCTCCACCCCGCTGATCCTCAACACTGGGGCTCCACAAGGGTGCGTTCTCAGCCCTCTCCTGTACTCCCTGTTCACCCATGACTGCGTGGCCATGCACGCCTCCAACTCAATCATCAAGTTTGCAGACGACACTACAGTGGTAGGCTTGATTACCAACAACGACGAGACGGCCTACAGGGAGGAGGTGAGGGCCCTCGGAGTGTGGTGTTAGGAAAATAACCTCACACTCAATGTCAACAAAACAAAGGAGATGATTGTGGACTTCAGGAAAGAGCAGAGGGAGCAGCCCCCTATCCACATCGACGGGACAGTAGTGGAGAAGGTGGAAAGTTTTAAGTTCCTCGGCGTACACATCACGAACCAACTGAAATGGTCCACCCACACAGACAGCGTGGTGAAGAAGGCGCAGCAGCGCCTCTTCAACCTCAGGAGGCTAAAGAAATTTGGCTTGTCACCAAAAACACTCACAAACTTTTACAGATGCACAATCTAGAGCATCCTGTCGGGCTGTATCACCGCCTGGTACGGCAACTGCTCCGCCCACAACCGTAAGGCTCTTCAGAGGGTGGTGCGGTCTGCACAACGCATCACCGGGGGCAAACTACCTGCCCTCCAGGACACCTACACAACTCGATGTCACAGGAAGGCCAAAAATATCATCAAGGACAACAACCACCTGAGCCACTGCCTGTTCACCCCACTACCATCCAGAAGGCGAGGTCAGTACAGGTGCATCAAAGCGGGGACCGAGAGACTGAAAAACAGCTTCTATCTCAAGGCCATCAGACTGTTAAACAGCCATCACTAACATTGAGTGGCTGCTGCCAACATACTGACTCATCTCTAGCCACTTTAATAATGAAAAAATGGATGTAATAAATGTATCACTAGCCACTTTAAACAATGCTACTTTATATAATGTTTACATACCCTACATTACTCATCCCATATGTATATACTGTACTCTATACCATCTACTGCATCTTGCCTATGCCGTTCGGCCATCGCTCATTCATATATTTTTATATACATATTCTTATTCATTCCTTTACACTTGTGTGTAGAAGGTAGTTGTGAAATTGTTAGGTTAGATTACTTGTTAGATATTACGCATGGTCGGAACTAGAAGCTCAAGCATTTCGCTACACTCGCATTAACATCTGCTAACCATGTGTATGTGACAAATAACATTTTATTTTATTTGAATTATGTTAAAAGCTGTTTGAGCTTTTTCAAAAGCCAAAGTCAAATGGCTGCCATTTGAATAGAGAACAGTGTCATCTGCATAAAAATATACATCAGCTGTCTCAATATGTCCAAATGTTGTTGATCTAGATAATAAACAACAGGGGACCTAAAATTGATCCTTGAGGCATACTTCATCACAACTCTACGGTGTCCGACTTACAACCATCTGCCTTAACATACTGGGTTCTATTTGACAGGTAGTTCACAAATTACTCCAGAGCATGAGTAATCCCAATACACGTTAAGCTCTGCACCAAGACAGTATGGTCCACAGTGTCAAATGCCTTTGACAAGTCTATGAATGCAGATACACAATGCAGCTTCTTATCCAGGGCACAGTGAACCTCCTTCAGAACCTTCAAAGTTCCTGTGACAGTGCTGTGGCTAGACCTGAAACCTGATTGCATACCACTGGAAATATTGTTTTCCTGGAGGTAGGCCTTAAACTGCTTAATGACTAGGGATTCCAATACATTTGCCAGAACAGACAATTTAGATATGGGCGGATACTTATTCAGTAGAGTGGGATCACCTCCTTTCTAAAGAGGTAGGACAAATGCTGATTTCCACAACTTGCGGATTTCATTACATTCTAGGGTGAGACTAAAGATGTATGTTAAAAGAGGAGCAATTATGCCTGCAGCTAATTGTAGTAGGTGGGGGTCTAGATCATCAGGGCCAGGGGATTTGTTGACATCAATTGCTTTCAGGGCTCTACGCCCTCTGAGTCAGAGAAAGACGAGAAGGAGAACCTGGAGAAGGAGTGCCTTGGAGAGGGAGAGAGAGTGTCAGGTAATATAGTCATATATCACTACTCTTTCCTGACCCACATTCTTTCATGTCAGGTGACATAACTGGATGGGTGTTGATTTTATCTATCAAGTTCTTTCAGGTCACTGAGAAAAGGATACTGCTACCTGAGACTGTTGTAGTCGTAGATTGGTTCTTTTCCACTCTGTGAGAGAGGTAGATTCTAGAGACCATGTTTTTTTTGACAGAGGTGGATGCTTATGTCGATGGAGAAGTGCCCTACAATACCTCCACGTTTCCATCACCAATCGTCACCTCCTCACAGATAGAACACTGTTCCTTGTAAAACATTTGTTTTGCCATCTGACATTAGTCCATCTGTTGGGGTCAAAGGGGATGTTCTTGGGAGGGGATGACTCTGTAGAGGAGTCACTGAGGAGGGAGAACCAGAGAAACATCCATTCATAAATGGACTGGGCTTTGATCAGGACACAAAAGCAGCAGGATCAGTGATGGTGTGAAAGGGGTGGAGAGCGGGGCTGGATTAAAAGGATCCAATTAGTTGCTCCACCTGCATCAGGCCACCAATTAGAGTGGGAGTAGGCTGGTGGGAAACGTCTCATAGTGCCGTCTAATCGAGAGGTGATCATTAGCCTTTTATAAATCAATAGCTTGGTTTGATTGGCAGGTAGAATCAGAGAGCGAATAGGAGATGGAAAGGGTATAATGTGAGTGAAAGTTCTGTGTAGCTGCTACAATGCTCATGATGGTGCTCATCATGAACCCAACAGTAAATTGAAATGCCTATAATATGTTGTGATTATTGCTGGCAGCATCTCTGGTATCTGAAATCCCTCCCTTGGCAATGCTGCCGGCCAATTAACTACAAGTCAGGACTGTATGTCTCGACCAGGGGTAGGCAACCCTGGTCCTGTTTTTGATTTAATCAACCTGGAAGACGAGGTGTGTTGAATTTGGTCAATCACTGAACTGATCAATTAGGTCTGTTGGTCTGGTGTGGTGCCTAGTTGGGACAAAATCCTGCAGTACCTGTCTCTCCAGGAACACCCCTGGTCTAGACAGTGTAAACAAAGTTTTGTAGTTGGGTTCACTCGTTAGTTGACATGTTGTCACGTCGGTAGGATGACTCACCCCGCTAGGCTGTATTTTCTAACTGTCACTCAGTTGTTTTATTGCACACCAATGCCCTCGGAGCATAAACTAGAAATGTGACCATTCAGGACTTAAAGGTTCATTGAAAATGCAAGTAGAACATTACAGACATTTCTTTGTTTATTTCGTTTTCTTAGTTGCTAATCATTTTCTGGAATTGTAGGTGGAGAAATAGCTGGAGGACATAAAGTCAACGGGTAAAACAGACAGACAATTTTATTTTAAATATTGTTAGACAGTATACCGATACTTTGACTATAATATAAAGTTATTATATTTCTGGTCCTGAGAATAAGTTAAGATGTGATAGTGATTGCAAGATGGTATTCTAAAACAGATGAAAATAAAACTTCCGTAAAGCAGTTGTTGGAGCAGCCTGGGAGCTCATCACCTCGCCCAGAGCGGTCTCTGACTGGGGACTATGTCCTTTCTTGTGTCAGGATGCTGCTGGAAGAATAGAGTTAGTGATAATGACAGGGTTTAGGCCCTGAATATAGACCTACTGACCTGCCCCAGCCATGATAGGGACTAATGGATCGGAATAAACTTATTGACAGCCTTCTATAAAGGCCCAGTGCAGCCGAAAACGTTATTTCCCTGTGTTGTATATATATTTACACACTATGAGGTTGGAATTATACTGTGAAATTGCGAAAATTATTTTAATGCCCTTTTAGTGTAAGAGCTGTTTGAAAAGACCACATGAAATTTCAACCTGTTTTGGTGGGATGGAGTTTTGGCCTGCCAGGCAACATCACCAGGCGATATAAGTTAATAGACCAATAACAAAGAGAGTTTCAAACCTCTCTGCCAATAACAGCAAGTTTTCAGGTTAAATATCCCTCCCATTAGGCTCATCCAAATAAGCCCTTCACTCAGACCTCTCCCAGAGAGTCCAAGGAAAATTCTTGCTTGAGAAATTGCTCTTTGCCAAGAAACTATTTTTGTTTCTTTTTGACAATTTTAATTGAAAACAGTCACAGTAAAGTACTTAATTGCTACCCATAAATTATTTGATATTGAGATTAAAACAGCTATATTGGACCTTTAATCAATCCCTCTGTTAACAGACAGGAGAACTTAAATGACAGGAGAACTTAAATTCCACCATCTACACCTCTCCACGGCCCTTCTGTTCCACCATCTACACCTCTCCACGGCCCTACTGGTCCACCATCTACACCTCTCCACGGCCCTTCTGTTCCTCCATCTACACCTCTCCACGGCCCTTCTGTTCCACCTTCTACACCTCTCCACGGCCCTACTGTTCCACCATCTACACCTCTCCACGGCCCTTCTGTTCCTCCATCTACACCTCTCCACGGCCCTTCTGTTCCACCTTCTACACCTCTCCACGGCCCTTCTGTTTCACCATCTACACCTCTCCACGGCCCTACTGTTCCACCATCTACACCTCTCCACGGCCCTTCTGTTCCACCATCTACACCTCTCCACGGCCCTTCTGTTTCACCATCTACACCTCTCCACGGCCCTTCTGTTCCACCATCTACACCTCTCCACGGCCCTTCTGTTCCACTATCTACACCTCTCCACGGCCCTTCTGTTCCACCATCTACACCTCTCCACGGCCCTTCTGTTCCTCCATCTACACCTCTCCACGGCCCTTCTGTTCCACCTTCTACACCTCTCCACGGCCCTTCTGTTCCACCTTCTACACCTCTCCACGGCCCTTCTGTTCCACCATCTACACCTCTCCACAGCCCTTCTGTTCCACCATCTACACCTCTCCACGGCCCTTCTGTTCCACCATCTACACCTCTCCACGGCCCTTCTGTTTCACCATCTACACCTCTCCACGGCCCTTCTGTTCCACCATCTACACCTCTCCACGGCCCCTCTGTTCCACCATCTACACCTCTCCACGGCCCTTCTGTTCCACCATCTACACCTCTCCACGGCCCTTCTGTTCCACCATCTACACCTCTCCACGGCCCTTCTGTTTCACCATCTACACCTCTCCACGGCCCTTCTGTTCCACCATCTACACCTCTCCACGGCCCTTCTGTTCCACCATCTATACCTCTCCCCGGCCCTTCTGTTTCACCATCTATACCTCTCCACGGCCCTTCTGTTCCACCATCTACACCTCTCCACGGCCCTTCTGTTCCACCATCTACACCTCTCCACGGCCCTACTGTTCCACCATCTACACCTCTCCACGGCCCTTCTGTTCCACCATCTACACCTCTCCACGGCCCTTCTGTTCCACCATCTACATCTCTCCACGGCCCTTCTGTTCCACCATCTATACCTCTCCACGGCCCTTCTGTTTCACCATCTATACCTCTCCACGGCCCTTCTGTTCCACCATCTACACCTCTCCACGGCCCTTCTGTTCCACCATCTACACCTCTCCACGGCCCTTCTGTTCCACCATCTACATCTCTCCACGGCCCTTCTGTTCCACCATCTATACCTCTCCACGGCCCTTCTGTTTCACCATCTATACCTCTCCACGGCCCTTCTGTTCCACCATCTACACCTCTCCACGGCCCTTCTGTTCCACCATCTACACCTCTCCACGGCCCTACTGTTCCACCATCTACACCTCTCCACGGCCCTTCTGTTCCACCATCTACACCTCTCCACGGCCCTTCTGTTCCACCATCTACATCTCTCCACGGCCCTTCTGTTCCACCATCTATACCTCTCCACGGCCCTTCTGTTTCACCATCTATACCTCTCCACGGCCCTTCTGTTCCACCATCTACACCTCTCCACGGCCCTTCTGTTCCACCATCTACACCTTTCCACGGCCCTTCTGTTCCACCATCTACATCTCTCCACGGCCCTTCTGTTCCACCATCTATACCTCTCCACGGCCCTTCTGTTTCACCATCTATACCTCTCCACGGCCCTTCTGTTCCACCATCTACACCTCTCCACGGCCCTTCTGTTCCACCATCTACACCTCTCCACGGCCCTACTGTTCCACCATCTACACCTCTCCACGGCCCTTCTGTTCCACCATCTACACCTCTCCACGGCCCTTCTGTTCCACCATCTGGGGGTGTTGTTAGGATGTTTTTTAAGCCAACACTTTGAGAAGGGATTGACTTTTTGGTTTATTTGCCTAAACGCCAGTCACATCGGTGAGCTCTCAAATGAATCTCTCTCCGGTAGCACAAATCTGTCCCTTTCGTATTCGAGCAAGTTGCTCTCGAGTAACTTTTCCCATATTCCTATTCCTTCCTCGTTCTACGTTCCCGCTCTTTTCCTTCATATGCAAAGGAGAGCCTGTGCTCCAACACCCCAGCCCGTCATCATCATTCTGTACCAGTGGCCTGCCGCTCACTGCAGTTGTTTTAGAGTCTCTGTCAGACCTCCACCGCAAAGAACAACCATTAGTCATGATCTTATCCTCCAAGTATCTGCCCCTTTCTTTTCTTCCTTTCCAAGTTTCTGCGTCTCTCTATTCTCTGTGTGGCAAGTGACGGAGAGAGGGAGGGTTCTCCTCTCTGAACCATCAGATGAACTTCACACTGGATAAATAAAGAGGCCTTTTCAGTCAGTCACAGAGAAGGCCCTTAGCTCTACTGCAGGGCCCCGTTGCTAAGGTGCAAGGCATTTTCATTGCTCAGCTCCTGTTGCTAGGGATGGCGTCTCTCTCTCACTTGAGGCTGGTTGCTAGGCAAAGCAGAGAGCTGGAGAGTGCATGCGGCCCGGTCTGGCGGTATTGTTCTACCTGGCAAGACATCTCTGTCCAACGGGAGCCGTGATTGACACGTCCCTGCCTGCCTCACGTTGACCTGGTCCCTCTGAGGGACCCTGAGCCTGCTGGGTGGCACACGCACACACACACACATAATCACACACACACTCACATAGTCTTGTGAATGAGTCGGTCTGATTGAAGGCAGGTCTGACTCCTCACGGCAGTGAAAGCACTCCACACATTCCTCCACACCCAGGGGAGGGACACAGTAATTGTCACTGGCCCCGATGGTCATCCATTCAGGCTCTGGACTCAGCCACTACTAAACTTTGTTTCGTAACTGCAGTTGAATTTGAGTCATCTTTTTGTTTGGTTTTCTATGAAGGATGTGTGATATAACTAAATTGAAGTAAATGGATTGCAGTCACTGCTATTTCCAATCCTATTTCCAAAACTATTATCCTAGTTCTCAGAACACACATTGTCCAAAACAGCGCTGGTATGCCCTCACACAGACATTCCCATGCATGTAAATCAAGGAGCTGAGAGTGACATGTCTATGTGTGGTCAGACTGTCCCATGGTGACTGGTGGGGAGATGAAACAGAGAGGCCGAGTGGCTGCCCATTGTGTCCCTGTAGGGTTTGGCTGCCCAGAAGTGGCCCCATTTGCCACACATGCATATTTATGCCCACATGCAGATGTATGCAGATTGAAGGCTGTGGGAGGCTGTAGATGTGTCTGTGTCTGACTCTGCAGTGAGAGAGACAAGGGAGAAAGCAGGGGACTGACCTTGCTGTCACAGGGCTTCAACTGAGGATGGGGGGCTGAATACCCCTCTCTCTAGCCCTGTCTGGGTGAGACCACCCCAGGCATTGCCCCCGCCTAAGCCCCAGCTACAGAGCACAGCGCATCACAGCAGCCACACAGCCATACAGGGTTGGGAATCAGACAGGGGAGGTGAAGGCAACATTGTTCCCCTCACCCAGCCCCAAGAGGCATTGTCTGGTCTGGGTCTGGGTCTGGATCCCCTTCCATGGTGCTCTCTACAGTATAGGCTAACTACTATGCCCACCGTGAGAGGTGGGGCGGGCTGAGAGACCACAGCTTCAATAGGAATCTAGACGCTGGGATCAAATGTCACCATAGGCTGCAGGTGCTGCTGTTGCGTGGCCTCCATTGATTATGCATATTTTATTATGATAGAATGCATGCATGGGAATAAACTCAGGAATTTTCATTGCTGGGAAGGACATTCCCCCACACTCTCCTTGATTGTATTTGTATTCTGATTTGAAAAGGGTTAAAGTACAATACATGTAAGGTGAGAAGAGACACAAATGGAATGTAAACATAGCTCCTGTTTGGTTGTTGGTCTTGGTGTTAAACATGGGGAAATGTACAAATCAACACCTCCAAGTTATGTCACATGAGCTCTTTTCCTCTTGTTTTGGGAAATCCTGAGTTGTTGTTTTATTGTCCAATTCTGATTAGTTTAGGACCTTCTGTGTGTATTGTCCTTCACTAAGCCCTTCCACTATGGCCTCTTGCAGTGTTGTTTTGAGCTTAGGTGAACGACAGAGCTTCTTCGAAGGTGTCACCATGCATACTGTCAGACTGTCGATGGAAATGCTGTAAACCAACTGAAATTGTATTAATATTTTACATTCCTGTTGTACTTATAGTAGCAGTCAAAAGTTTGGACACACCTACTCATTCAGGGTTTTTCCTTATTTTTACTATTTTCTACATTGTAGAATAATAGTGAAGACATCAAAACTATTAACTAACACATATGGAATCAAATGGCAACCAAAAAAGTGTTAAACAAATCTAAATCTATTTGAGATTTGAGATTCTTCAAAGTAGCCACCCTTTGCTTTGATGACAGCTTTGCATACTCTTGGCATTCTCTCAACCAGCTACACCTGGAATGCTTTTTCAACATGTCTTGAAGGAGTTCCAACATATGCTGAGCACATGTTGGCTGCTTTTCTTTCACTCTGCGGGCCAACTCATCCCAAACCATCTCAATTGGATTTAGGTTGGGTGATTGTGGAGGCCAGGTCATCTGATGCAGCACTCCATCATTCTCCTTCTTGGTCAAATAACCCTTACACAGCCTGGAAGTGTGTTGGATCATTGTCCTGTTGAAAAACAAATGATAGTCCCACTAAGCGCAAAGCAGATGGGATGGTGTATCGCTGCAGAATGCTGTGGTAGCCATGCTGGTTAAGTGTGCCTTGAATTGTAAATAAATCACAGACAGTGTCACCAGAAAAGCACCCCCACACTATCACACCTCCACCTCCATGCTTCACGGTGGAACCACACATGCGGAGATCATCTGTTCACCTACTCTGCGTCTCACAAAGACACGGTGGTTGGAACAAAAATCTCACATTTGGACTCATCAGACCAAAGGAAAGATTTACACCAGTCTAAAGTCCACTGCTCGTGTTTCTTGGCCCAATCAAGCCTCTTCTTCTTACTGGTGTCCTTTAGTAGTGGTTTCCTTGCAGCAATTCGACCATGAAGGCCTGATTCACACAGTCTCCTCTAAACAGTTGATGTTGAGATGTGTCTGTTACTTGAACTCTGTGAAGCATTTATTTGGGCTGCAATTTCTGAGGCTGGTAACTCTAATGAACTGAGCAGAGGTAACTCTGGGTCTTCCTTTCCTGTGGCAGTCCTCATGAGAGCCAGTTTCATCATAGTGCTTGATGTTTTTTGCGCCTGCACTTGAAGAAACGTTCAAAGTTTGAGAAATGTTCGGTATTCACTGACCTTCTTGTCTTAAAGTAATGATGGACCGTCATTTCTCTTTGTTTATTTGATCTGTTCTTGCCATTATATGGACTTGGTCTTTTACCAAATAGGGCTATCTTCTGTATACCAACCCTACCTTGTCACCACACAATTGATTGGCTGAAACGCATTAAGAAGGAAAGAAATTCCACAAATTAACTTTTAAGAAGGCACACCTGTTAATTAAAATGCATTCCAGGTGACTACCTCATGAAGCTGGTTGAGAGAATTCCAAGAGTGTGCAAAGCTGTCATCAAGGCAAAAAATCTCAAATATAATATTTGTTTAACACTTTTTTGGTTACTACATGATTCCATATATGTGTTATTTCATTGTTTTGATGTCTTCACTATTATTCTACAATGTAGAAAATAGACAAAATAAAGAAAAACCCTTGAATGAGTTAGTGTGTCCAAACTTTTGACTTGTACTGTATATGTTTTCAAAGTAGAATATAATAGAAACAAACTTCAGGAGAAAACCTATAGTAAATCTTGCCCATTGGGAGTCAGGTCCATCACATTACTTTTATAACATGAAACCAATGCTGGGTACACTTTACCCTTTCTACTTTGATGCATTTTGATGCATCACACTGTCCTGTGTGGCTGTGGTGAGAGGAGGCTGCTGCTACTGATGCACAGACAGGCAGACAGGGGGCAGCCGACTCATACAGCACAGGACAAGTGCAGTGGAGGAAGAGATAGAGTCGGAGAGAGGGAAGGAAGGACAGACTCACAGAGAGGGAGGGAGGGAGTGAGAGAGCATGGGACAGGGAGGGAGGGGTGTATTCTCTGGGGACGGCTGTGTGTTTGGGTGAAAGGCGACAGCGTGTGTATTGTTGGAGCCCCTGACTCGCCACCCTGGAGAGCCCCCTGTTCCCACGGTCCGCTCGGCAAACAAACGCATCCCACCCCCCTCCCCATCTTCCCCCTGTCCAACCCTCGCACTCTGAGGTGATGTCATTAATTAACATCAAAATGAGTGTGACAGCAAGCGAGTGTGCATGCGTCTGCCAGTGTGTGTGTGTGTGTGTGTGTGTGTGTGTGTGTGTGTGTGTGTGTGTGTGTGTGTGTGTGTGTGTGTGTGTGTGTGTGTGTGTGTGTGTGTGTGCGTGTGTGCGTGTGTGCGTGTGTGCGTGTGTGCGTGAGTGTGTGTGTGTGTGTGTGTGTGCATGTGTGAGTGTGAGTGTGTGTGTGTGTGGGGGGGGGGGGGGGGGGGGGGGGTGGAGGGAATGACACAAAAAAGGAGACCATTGTTTGCTCAAATAAAGAAATCCCCACTGAACCATTGTTAACAAGCAAGGCAGAAAAATGGACCAAAATACAGAGTTATGTGAGTGAGAGCTGGCCTGTCACATCATGTCAGAGCCTCACAAAACCTGATCTCAACACACTGCCCTGCCTGACCACTGAGAGACACTGTGCTCCGTGACTGCGAGAGACTGTGTGTGTACTCCTGATGTAACTCAGAGTTTTCCCTCCAATGTCTCGAAAGAGAGGGAGTGATCTTGTTTTTTTATGAACGGCCGTGTGTGTGTGTGTTTGTGCGTGTGAGTGTGTGTGTGTGTGACAGAGACAGAGACACAGTATTTGTGTGTGTGCTTCTATGCATTTGTTTCTTCATAATATGTGTATTGGCAGGTGTATGAACACGGTCTGAACATACAGTAATAACACAGCTGCCTGGCCATTAGCCGCTTTCTCTGTGCTATGATCTCTACTCATTACCATATGCTTTGTGAAAATGGATGGAGTATATGTCCTGTTTCCACTCCTTCAGAAAAACGTAACCTATATTGGACATCTCTGGTGGCTTAAATGCTGCAGTGTTCTAGAATGTGTGCGACGTCACGTAACCCAAACCTTTTCGAGTTCTTTTAGTCACGTTGTATTGTTTAGCCGAGGAGGCCACTCTAAGCAGGCTGCCCTCCCTCTTTGTGCCATGAGCAGGGGAACCAGATTATTGTTGATCAAATTTGCAGCCACATGAGTGCATGGGAGTCCACCTCATCAAAGTCCACACAGATAATTGCTACCATTTGATCTCCACTCCCTCTAAGGACATTCAGTGTTAATTAGGAGCTCTGATTGGGGCAGAATGAGGCGAGAAATGAGGGGAATGTTTGTGCTTTGTTGTCCAGCACAAAGCTCTCTTCTCTGGGTTTACCCTGCTCTGCTGGGCCGAGGTGGACAGAGGTCCTAGATCCTGAGTGGCTCCTTGTTTCCAGGACCAGGCCCGTCTCTGTCTCTGGGAGAATGCTGCTCATCTGCCCCTCATCCTCCAAGCTCATCAAGGCATCCCAATGAGCTGAAACAATTAGCTGCATTGAGGGGAAGAGATGGACAAATGAAGGCCCTTTCCTCTGATTGCTAGTGTTGGGGCCACAGGAAACATCTTCACAGACCCCTTGTTGTTAAACTCATCATGGCAGCCAGGCATGCTACCTTTGGATCCTTTGGATGAGAAGCCGGATATTTTAATTGGGTTTTATGTGTTTTTGTGTGTGTGTGTATGTGCACGTGTGTTTGTTTGTGCGTGTCTGCTTGTGTGTGTGTGCTGGTGCCTGTGGTGTGTGCTTGCGTGTGTGCTTGTGTGTGTGTGTGTGTGTGTGTGTGTGTGTGTGTGTGTGTGTGTGTGTGTGTGTGTGTGTGTGTGTGTGTGTGTGTGTGTGTGTGTGTGTGTGTGTGTGTGTGTGTGTGTGTGTGTGTGTGTGTGTGTGCACCACAGAGAAGGAGCATAAATTAGCATGTGTATGTGCATGCCGACTTGCATTAAAGTATGTGTAGTAATCAACACAACAAAACAATCTAACATTAATATCACTTTAATATCACTTTTAAGTTCAAGATACAGTACATACGTAATGTATTGGCATGGGACTGAGTCAATGGAAAAGCATCCAATTTGTGGAAAATTTTACCACTTACAAAATCGAGGTTTTGCCAATTATTCAGAACATTATTCAGAACATGGAGATCAGAATGCTGAGTTGAATTCTCTTTCCTACACCAGGGCCCGTATCCACAAAGCATCTCAGAGTATGAGTGCTGATCTGGAGTCGGTTTTGCTTTTTAGAACAAAATGAATAATATTATATGGACAGATACTAGATCAGCACTTATACTCTAAGACGCTTTGTAGATATGGACCCAGATCTTACTTTTCATAGTGTGAAAATAAATCTCAAGGCACTGTTTCAACTAATGTTAAACCTCTTGCGTTTACAGTTGTAATGGATAACATGTCTTCTTGACAGCTTATTATCTTTGAAACATGTAATTGATATATATATACAGTACCAGTCAAAAGTTTGGACACACCTACTAATTTCAGGGTTTTTCTTTATTTTTACTAATTTCTACATTGTAGAATAATAGTGAAGACATCAAAACTATGAAATACCACATATGGAATCATGTAGTAACAAAAAGTGTTAAACAAATCAAAATATATTTTATATTTGAGATTCTTCAAAGTAGCCACCATTTGCCATGATGACAGATTTGCACACTCTTGGCATTCTCTCAACCAGCTTTACCTGGAATGCTTTTCCAACTTGAAGGAGTCCCACATATGCTGAGCACATGTTGGCTGCTTTTCCTTCACTCTGCGGGCCAACTCATCCCAAACCATCTCAATTGGGTTGAGGTTGGGTGATTGTGGAGGCCAGGTCATCTGATGCAGCACTCCACCACTCTCCTTGGTCAAATAACCCTTACACAGCCTGGAGGTGTGTTAGGTCATTGTCCTGTTGAAAAACAAATGGTAGTCCCACTATGCGCAAACCAGATGGGATGGTTTATTACTGCAGAATGCTGTGGTAGCCATGCTGGTTAAGTGTGGCTTGAATTATAAATAAATCACTGACAGTGTCACTAGCAAAGCACCCCCACACCATCACACCTCCTCCTCCATGCTTCACAGTGGGAACCACACATGGAGAGATCATCCGTTCACCTACCCTGCGTCTCAATAAGACATAACGGTTGGAACCACCATTTCTAATTTGGACTCGTCAGACCAAAGGAAAGATTTCCACCAATCAAATGTATATTGCTCATCTTTCTTGGCCCAAGCAAGTATCTTCTTCTTATTGGTATCCTTTAGTAGGGGTTTCTTTGCAGCAATTCGACCATGAAAGCCTGATATACACAGACTCCTCTGTTGATGTTGAGATGTGTCTGTTACTTGAACTCTGTGAAGCATTTATTTGGGTTGCAATTTCTGAGGCTGGTAACTCTAATGAACTTATCCTCTTATTCCTTTCCTGTGGCGGTCCTCATGAGAGCCAGTTTCATCATAGCGCTTGACGGTTTTTGCGACTGCACTTGAAGAAACTTTCACAGTTCTTGAAATTTTCCAGATTGATAGACCTTCATGTCTTAAAGTAATGATGGACTGTCATTTCTCTTTGCTTATTTGAGCTGTTCTTGCCATAATATGGACAGTCTTTTACCAAATAGGGCTATTTTCTGTATACCACCCCTACCTTGTGAAAACTGATTGGCTCAAACACTTTAACTTCTTATGGCTGCAGGGGCAGTATTGAGTAGCTTGGATGTGTAACGGCTGTCGCTCTCCTCATCCTCGGACGAGGTGAGGAGAGAAGGATCTTCAGACCAAAATGCAGCTTGAGGGAAATAAGCCATCTTTATTAAAAATACGATGGCACACGAAACGAAACAAAACACTTTCCAAACTACAAAATAAGAAAACGACGTTGACGCAACCTGAACATAAACTTACATAACTAAACATAAACTTACGTACAGGAAAACAGACGACATCGAAACGAAACAAACAAACGCTACAGTCCCATGTGGTACGAACAGACATACGGACACAGGAGACAATCACCCACAACGAACACTGTGACAACGCCTACCTAAATATGACTCTTAATTAGAGGAACGCCAAACACCTGCCTCTAATTAAGAGCCATACCAGGTAACCCAAAACCAACACAGAAACAGAAAACATAGAATGCCCACCCAACCTCACGTCCTGACCAACTAACACACAAAAACTAACAGAAAATAGGTCAGGAACGTGACAGTACCCCCCCCACAAGGTGCGAACTCCGGACGCACCAGCACAAAGTCTAGGGGAGGGTCTGGGTGGGCATCTAACCACGGTGGTGGCTCAGGCTCCGGGCGCGGTTCCCACCCCACCATAATCCATCCTAGCCTCCTCCCTCCAAGAATGTCCACCCTCTTACTTCCCCCACAAAATCCTCCTAATAACAAATCTAATAATGACAATACCGGGACAGAGAGATAAACCAAGACAGAGGGATAGATAAGACTATAGAGGTAGATAAAGATAGAGAGGGAGATCAGGATAGAGGGGCAACTCCGGACTGAAAGGCAGCTCCGGACAGAGAGACAGCTCTGGACTGATGGGCAGTTCTGGGTATCTAGCCTTTTCAGGCTGAAGGGCAGCTCATGGCTGACTGACGACTCTCGATGCTCATGGCTGGCTGACGGCTCTCGACGCTCATGGCAGGCTGACGGCTCTCGACGCTCATGGCAGGCGAAGAGACTAAATCCTCGCCAGGCAAGGTGGGCCATGTTTTTCACTCGTTTTGTGTTTACGCTTACTTACAGACCAGGCTCCCAGAACGTCAAGGCAGACGCATTGTCTCGGCTGTATGACACAGAGGAGCGACCCATGGATCCCACTCCCATACTCCCAGAGTCGTGTTTGGTGGGTGATTCTGTAACGGCTGTCGCTCTCCTCATCCTCGGACGAGGTGAGGAGAGAAGGATCTTCAGACCAAAATGCAGCTTGAGGGAAATAAGCCATCTTTATTAAAAATACGATGGCACACGAAACGAAACAAAACACTTTCCAAACTACAAAATAAGAAAACGACGTTGACGCAACCTGAACATAAACTTACATAACTAAACATAAACTTACGTACAGGAAAACAGACGACATCGAAACGAAACAAACAAACGCTACAGTCCCATGTGGTACGAACAGACATACGGACACAGGAGACAATCACCCACAACGAACACTGTGACAACGCCTACCTAAATATGACTCTTAATTAGAGGAACGCCAAACACCTGCCTCTAATTAAGAGCCATACCAGGTAACCCAAAACCAACACAGAAACAGAAAACATAGAATGCCCACCCAACCTCACGTCCTGACCAACTAACACACAAAAACTAACAGAAAATAGGTCAGGAACGTGACAGGATGAAAGGTGCACAGAGGTGCCCAGAGTAAACGGCCTGCTCCTCAGTGATAGTTGCTAATATATGCATATTATTATTAGTATTGGATAGAAAACACTCGGAAGTTTCTAAAACTGTTTGAATTATGTCTGAGGCTGGTAGATTTTCAACCAAGCTCCCATTGAAATTACAGCGAGATATGGATGAGTTTTCACTTCCTACGGCTTCCACTAGATGTCAACGGTCAATAGAACTTTGTCTGATGACTCTACTGTGAGGGGGGGCCGAATGAGACAGGAATGAGTAACCACTGCCATGAGGTGACCATGCTTTGACCACGCGCGTTCACGTGAGAGGCAGCTCCGTTCCATCGCTCATCTGAAGTCAATGTAATTCTCCGGTTGGAACGTTATTCAAGATGTATGTTAACAACATTTTAAAGATTGATTCAATACATCGTTTGACATGTTTCTACTGACTGTTACGGGAACTTTTTGACATTTCGGCACGTTTTAGTGAACGCGCTTCGTGACTTTGGAATTGTTTACCAAACGGGCTAACCAAAGTAGCTAATTGGACATAAATAACGGACATTATCGAACAAATGAAGCATTTATTGTGGACCTGGGATTCCTGGGAGTGCATTCTGATGAAGATCATCAAAGGTAAGGGAATATTTATCATGTAATTTCTGGTTTCTGTTGACTCCAACATGGCGGCTAATTTGACTATTGTTCTGAGCTCCGTCTCAGATTATTGCATGGTTTGCTTATTCCGTAAAGTTTAAAAAAAAATCTGACACAGTGGTTGCATTAAGGAGAGGTATATCTATAATTCCATGTGTATAACTTGTATTATCATCTACATTTATGATGAGTATTTCTGTTGAAACGATGTGGCTAAGCACTATCACTGGATGTTTTTGGAACTAGTGAATGTAACGCGCCAATGTAAACTCAGATTTTTTTATATAAATATGAACTTTATCAAACAAAACATGCATGTATTGTGTAACATGAAGTCCTATGAGTGTCATCTGATGAAGATCATCAAAGGTTAGTGATTAATTTTTGCTATATTTCTGCTTTTTGTGACTGCTATCTTTCGCTGGAAAAATGACTGTGCTTATTGTGGTTTGGTGTGACCTAACATAATCGTTTGTAGTGCTTTTGCTGAAAAGCATATTTGAAATCGGACACTTTGGTGGGATTAACAACAAGATTAGCTTTAAAATGGTATAAGAAACATGTATGTCTGAGGAATTTTAATTACGAGATTTCTGTTGTTTTGAATTTGGCGCCCTGCACTTTCACTGGCTGTTGTCATATCATCCCGTTACCGGGATTGCAGCCATAAGAATTAAGAAGGAAAGGAAATTTAACAAGGCACACCTGTTAATTGAAATGCATTCCAGGTGACTACCTCATGAAGCTGGTTGAGAGAATGCCAAGAGTGTGCAAAAGCTGTCATCAAGGCAAAAGGTGGCTACTTAGAAGAAGAAACATATATTTCTATTTATTTTACACTTTTTTGGTTACTACTTGATTCCATATGTGTTATTTCATAGTTTTGGTGTCTTCACTATTATTCTGCAATGTAGACAATAGTAAAAATAAAGAAAAACCCTTGAATGAGTTAGTGTGTCCAAATTTTTTAATGGTACTATATTTATATATTTATATTTATATCATTTATATATTTCGTACTTTATACAGTAGCTATACAAAAATGTCATATTTGAATTATGATTACTTACTGTATATACTTTGTTTGTTTTGTCAGCAAAGCAACTTTTCTCTAGCACACTAGTGATATCACTGTGAGAGATTTGATTTGGTTAAAACAAATGAGGAACAGAATTTGTTGGGGAAATATGAACAGTGTGTAGTATTTATTCAACCTTCATTTAGCAAGGTACTGTAGGTCACTGACAGTAAAATTATTATTTACAATAATGACATGGTGGTGTTGTACAGTTCAAAGGGAAACATAGCATGTTGCTACCTCATACTCCAACTGAGATATATGAATAGATTTAATATCAAATCACATTTTGCGCCAAATACAAATACTTACCGTGAAGTGCTTACTTACAAGCCCTTAACCAACAATGCAGTTTTAAGAAAGTTTTAAGAAAGTATTTACTAAATAACATTTTAAAAAGAACAATAATGAGGCTATATACAGGGGGGGGGGTTGTTATGGAGCCTTTTTTTGAACCTAGAATAAACTGGATATGTGATAGTTCTCCATACGAGAGGTATAGTTACAGTACAGTTGACATGCTGAGTTCCACAGTGCAAGGCTGAGACAGAGGCCCGCGTTACCAGCAGATGGTGCCAACGTGGCATAGACTGGCACAGTATAGACTGGCGGCGATAGGGGCATCTGATCTTCACCCACTGGGTTTACCATGCAGCCTCTGTTCTCTGTGGGAAACACAATAACTTATATAGTCATCTATATTACACTTACCTGGACTTTCTGCAGGCACGGGTGTGTATGTGGGGGGTAGGCCTGGAAAAATCCGGTTTGTAACGTGCTCTAGAGTTTAATGGCCCATATGGTTAACAGTGTGCAGGCACATATAGATTGTACATACATAATTGAATTCATGTTCATTTGAAAATGATCACAATATTTCTAAGTTGTTTTGAGCGGCAGACTTGAAATGGATTTGGAATGGCACTTTGCACGAGTTGATGCTGAGGTGATACAAGCTGCAATAATGAATATGTTTGTACATTGTTGCAATCATTTGAAAAGGTCAAGAGTTTACAGAAAATTGATACCACATTGGAGCTCCAGAGAGATTTGAACATAACAATGCCATTACAACAGAGTGAAAGACATGACATAAATAGGTAACATACAGAATATGTTTTTTCTCAAGAGAAACGGAAATGTCTTGTTTGAGTTGTGGTTGACATGTGGAATCATGTATGTTTGACTGAAATGTGATGAATAAAAAAAACGCATCACTTCACTTGGACATAACCCACACATAGGCTTAACTGGGCAGTCACCAAGATGGCAGTGAGTGGGCAACATTATTGAGTCCTTCCCACTACACAGGAACTGTATCAATCACTCAGAGAGACCCAAACGGAAGAGCTTAGCACATTTCTCCCTCTTTCTTTTCCGCTTTTCACAATAAACAAAAGGGGGATAGAACCAGAACCAGTGCACAGATCCAGGGCTCTAGTAGGGCCGGCAGTAATGGTGGTGTTGGTCTTGGCTACTTCCCCCATGGTCTGTTCTGTCTCCATTAACATTCTGAGGCTGTGCCACTTGGAGCACCAGGCTCCGAAAGAGAGCGCTTAGACTCTCTCTCTCTGACTAGGAGAGAGCTAGGACAATAACTCTACTGTGTGACTTCCTACTCTCTATATATTCAAACTCCCCCCTACAAATATACACATTGCACCACCGCCATGAATGGACCCCACTGTTAACTAATCCTACAGTGAGTGGCCATGATTAAATATAGGCCTCTGTGTTATTTTTTTATCATTTATTGGGCTTAATGAATGTGATGTGTTCAATGTCCATTCTAGAGCAGAGTCTCGCGTTCAGATGACATAATACACATAAGTCGATCATCTAAATACACGGGCTCTATGCTTTCATGGAGAAGTCAAAACACAGGACAAAACCTCAACTGAGGTTCAAACGGAATTCCCATCCGCTTCCGGGCCTACTTACTAATGAGCATTGATTACAGGATGCCACTAGATGCCGCACTCTTAGCAGCTCCTTTTCCCTTATGGGATGTAGTACAGTAATTCCACTTAGGACAGTCATTGTGATAAAATAGCCTAAAACATAGTCCCTGTTGTTTTAGAAAATGGTATAGAAGAAAAGCTACATTTATTTGGATGTATTTCAGTTTCTTAAAAAATACCCTTCGAGAAAAAAAGATTATATAAATAAAATACATAAAATGTTGCATTTATAAGGACCACACGTTTTCTAGAAATGGATATATGTCACTTAATAGATCGAAATAATAGTGGAGATTTAGTTGAACTAGATATATTTAATACAAACACATTATGAAAATAATCTCAATAGACTATTTAATGAAAACATCTGAAAGGATCAAGAGGAGAAGTCAAATATTATTTACCATAAGTACAATATAGCCTTTAAAACGTATAGGCAACTATTAAAACCAAGGCAATCAGCACACATTTATAAATGCTTACAAACACCATATAAGTTGTAATATAGCCTATTAGGCTACAGTGGCATGCAAATATGCCTAGAAAAAAAATCCATTCATAGAACATTTTGAAAAATAGAGAAACAATTGTTACAGTAATTATGATATTATGATAGTGTGGTTTATAACCCTGTCTCTCCTAAGAGGCACGCCTGGATGAAAATTAAACGATTAAAAATAATTATACAACTCTGAAGAGGAAAGTTGAATATCATTTCCACTCCTCTAAAATATAATTTAAAATATTTTCGAAGAACTATCCCTATAAATCTCAAATATAAAAATGGCCTATAAAATATTAGAAATTACGTTCTGATGAGATCAAAACTGTAACTGAGATATAATAGAGAAATACATAATGATTGAACTATAAAATCATATTTCCTTCTACGATACTATGTCAATCCCTTTTGTTTCAAAGGGACTGACATGAACAGTTGAAGTCACTTTTATCCGCAGCATAATTTGCAAGAAATGTGCTTGATCAAAATGTTTTATTGCCAGTTCGTTTGCCGAGGGCTTTGTACAAGAGGACTTGAAACTATACCATTGAAAAGCTATAAGCATCGTAGTAGCATGTCAAATGCATCATCATTTTAGTAACTTTATTGTAGTGTTTGAAGAAGTACTGCAACCACAACTGCTACAATAACACATGCATAAAATGATAAATAAGTTAGAGTTTCTTCCATTACATTTCTGATCCCACAACTAGAAACGCTGAAACTATGAAGCTCTGAACGTATCGAAATGTGTCAATGCTGAAACAATAAGCAGCCCTCTGGACCGGAGCCTAATCAAAGCGAGCCAAGAATAGAGACACCATTTCGACGCCATCTATTCAGACATTTAAATCATGATTTTCTATAATAGCTCAAACTTTAAAGCCCTTTATCAGATATCGTTGGTCTTCATAGCACTGTATTGAAAACAGTTGAGTTTATCATGTTGACACAGTTGAGTTCATTTCATTTGGAGATTAGAGTATTAGCTCACTCAACATGCCCTGCCTAGCCTACCGATTTGCTCTGTTCTTTAAACACTATTCAATAAGCCTACAATATATGGCCTCTATAAGCGGATATATTTTTACCTGATCTGTAGGCTATTTATTATCGAGCATACCAAGGTTTTCTAATAAATACATAAAGCTATAGACCTAATACAGCAGTGTGCATTAAAGTGCTGGTTATTAATTGCCCAACAAAACAGTTCCAAATACATTAGATATCTTATCGAATGTAGCCTTCAGCAGGCCTACTGGAGCACTTGGGGATAAGTTAAGGGTATGGGACGTTATTCATCCCATACTTGGACTCAAAAAATCGATTTAGCTACATTGATGAGGAGCACTTATTTTACAACACGATAACATCTATTGTTAACAGGGCTATGCCCACGAAGAATTCAAACATCATTCAAACATCTTGAAATTAGAGAGCACGAGTACTGCTCTTCTACTTTAGGTCGACACTACATTAGTACCACTCTGCGCTCGTTTGTCAGAGTAGGCCTACTTGGCACCATGTATGAGGCCGATCGCATGTTACTACGACCACGACGAAGGGCACATTCAGAAAACACTTACAAGCTATGTATCATCAATGGAGTGATCGAATTCGTCTTTGTTTCACACGTGCAATATATGGGTCGCTCTCCTTGGTCTTTCACCTTTTTAGTTTTTATTGAAAAGTGTTTCATGTCTTGAGTCTAATCGGGCCACCATCGTGCTTTAAGGAGTTAAATATGTTTCTGCCTTCGCTGTAACTAGGTCTATAATTGGAGAAATTGTGGTTGTTAGAAAACAGTGGTAATTACTTAGCCACGACACGCCACGACATGCTCATACATGCGTGTAGTCACATTGTTCAGCACCTTGTACCCTGGACAGCGACCAACTAGATTTGCTCTGCATAGCAGGTCTCTCTCTCGCTCTCTCTGTTCAAAATTATATTGAACGTTATTTCATATAGCTTATCACACATATATCATGCAAGTACAATATGTAGCAAATTATCTAGTTAGACAAGTGAGATTTCATTGCTGATAAAAATACAGTTGTATTTTTCTCAGCATCTTGAAAACAGAAACAGTGGCCTATACTAGTAATAAGAATTGTATACTAAAAGGACGATCATGCGTCATAAATCAACAGAATAAAATACTTTGTGGAGGTGTTATAGACTACTATTTGCAAATAGGCTGACATTTTATAAATTACTTTATGCTGTTGTACTGATCAAAATGCTAGTTGGGAGCATAATGGCCATGTGTCTATCCCTCTTGACAAAGAGAAGGCTTTTAAACCTGGACACTTGCCAAACGTCACACCTTCCCGCCTGCCCAGGGTGCATTAACAGTATAGCTGGCAGTGGTGAAGGAGTAATTATGTTTAATTACGTTTAACACTATGTAGTTAACGCTGTAGCAGCGGCAGTGAGAGCATTTATAAAATGAAATTACATAAAATAACTTGTATTTTAATAAAGCTATTTAAAGATGAATTGATGTTGGGCACAATGCTTTACGCGGATACAGGGGCAGTGTCATATCCGGATTAAATCATGTTTCATATCTAATGTAGGCCTATTCCATCTCAGCGACACATACTCTGTCATAACTTTAACCTACTGGATGTGGCCAAAGTTGAACTCAATTTCCAGTTAAGTATGAACACATGTCCAACTCTATTTAGGCTTATTTAGTTTATTGTTTTAAGACATTCTGATATGGGGCACATTTTTGCTATCCTTCACATGAGCACTTCATGTTCATGACTGATATATGACTGGCTGACACTATTGGATATAATACGCACGAGCACCCTATCAATAATGATTTTGTGAGATATTTCTCGAGAATATGATTTAATAGAAAATTAAAAGGTTATCTTTTAAAAGTATTTTATAAGCTACATGTGCATCATTTGCTACTTTGCCAAAGGTCATTGCCAAAGTTCAAATAGGGCCAGTTCTTCAGCAATTTTAAACAGGGCGCTGTCCTTTCAGCTCTATACTACACAGAGCTACATGCATCAAAAGTCATTGCCGAGATGCGTGCCTTCGTTCAGGTTCTCGGTCCACTACCACAAAACCATGTGTTTAATTGGACTACAAACTGCTGCAGTCTGTAGAAATGCATCCTCTCTCCTGAGGAGGTCGCTTTTGCTCCTCTCCACTGAAATGCGCAAGTGTGTTTAGGATGCTTGCGTCGTTACTTCTGTCATAAAGATGCTGTTTGCACTTTCATGTTGAGACAGAGATATTGTTCCTATCGAATGGGATTGTAATACTGTTTTCAAAGAGTGAATAAAAATATGGATGAAATTGTCAAAAACGTCTCTCTCTCACTCCCGCACGCACGTACACACACACGCACGAACACACACACACACACACACACACACTCTCTCTCTCTCGCTCTCTCTCTCTCGCTCTCTCTCTCTCTCTCTCTCTCTCTCTCTCTCTCTCACACACACACACACACACACACACACACACACACACACACACACACACACACACACACACACACACACACACACACACAGACACGCACACAGACACACACACACACACACACACACACACACACACACACACACACACACACACACACACACACACACACACACACACACACACACACACACACACACACACACACACACACACACACACACACACACACACACACACAAGAACGGAGGAAGGGAGGGAGAGAGGGAGAGACGTGTATTGCTCAGTCACTCCCCAGTTGTTCATTATGCTTGAGATTTTCAGACATTTTGTCATCTTTTCATTTGCATTAACATGAACACTGATATAAAACAATCCTATGTGTAAAAGCCTAGTTATACAATCTCTCAGTTATTCAATTACATGTGTACAGTTTGGGACTGTTCAGCAGGTTTAGTAACCAATAATACTGACAACGAGGAGGATCATCATTGAGAAAGACATTTAAATGTCTCTTCATCTACTGTCTATTAGGCCTATCTCCAGCGTTAAATGACCCTGCCCTTCCTCCTCTTTCTCTTCCTCTTCCTCTTCCTCTCACATCGTATTATCATGCATCCTCAGTGCACAACTCAATGAGGTGTGTGTGTGTGTACATGTGTGTGTGTGTGTGTGCTTTTGGAGAGAGATAGGCATGAGTGTGTGTGTGCCAGTGGTTACGGTGGGCCATAATTTGCAACATATGTAAATAGTGTAGAATTATATCCAAGACAGGGTCATTCTCTGGCATGGTTCTTCATGCCAGAGTACAGTATCTTGCCTCAGTGAGGTTTCCTCTTATTGTTGCCTTGATCTGAAAAGACTGAATAGTTGAGAAAACCGTTCTAATTATATGGAAGCACAGCTTATTTAGGTGATGAAAAGGGACTTGTAGTGTCATAGCAGCCCCTTAAATTTGCCAAATAAGGAGCGGTAATGATGAGGTGAGAAGGAGTGAATGCCTAAAACAAACTATAGAGGAGCTCCACTAAAGCAGCCAGGGGCTTAAGATATATTAAATTACCATGATTAGGACTTTAGGCATGGTTCAAGCCTGTTTGAGAGGCTGGGGAGCCTGAAAGTGGTGCTATTCATGTCTGGGGAGCAGGGTCAATAGGTCGGTGAAGTTCACAGGACCTGTTTCTATTCTTATGCTAACACAGAATACAGGCCCTAATGCTCACTGGCTTGGAAGATATAAATGATTGGGCAATAATCCACGGCCCTCCGTTGCAGGGGGAGCTGGTCTATAGCTAATTGCGCTCTGCCTGCTCTCCATTCAGGATACGGCCATAATGATGTCTCTGAAAGACTGGCCGTTTTCTCTGCTCTCCTCTTTTCCCACTTACAGTTAGAGAGGTACACGATTGTGTTTTGATATCAGTGCACGGGGGCTCGGGCGTTTCTGAGTGCTAGTCTTGTACAGGAGGCTCTTGGTTGAATTGAGTGTATGGCTGCATACAGTGAGATGCTGTGTTCTGTCGACAATGACTGCTTACAGTCCATTCTGAAGTTGGCTAGATGTTTTTCCCTCCACATCTCATAATGATAGCCACAGAAAATGTGTCTATTTTACAGTCCCGTAAAGCGTTTTAAGGATAATAGATTTTTAGCTGTTAGACTGTAGGTGCCTTGTTTAGTCACCTCCCTACTCCCCAGGACGGTTTAGTTGTTCCTCCATCCAAGAACGCCTCTTAGAGTGTAGCAATGTAAATAGATGAAATGATGATGACGAGTATTTTGTTTATTTACATATTGTTACACGGCACATAAAAGGTTGTTTTGTTCTCCTACGGGAAGCCTGGAGATTCATTTCTCAGTGATGGTAAGTATGAGGACTCTCAATGCCTCCCGCTACAATAGGCCCTATATCTCTTTATGACAAGCAGAAAATCTGAGAAGAATAAATGAATGAATACAAATGATCGTGGAGTGCCATGTGACAGAACACCTGCAGTCAAGTTCCTGTGGCTGAGACAGAGTCTAGTCGGCTCGTCTGGGAGCCAGGGCTGTTTCACAAGCATTTTTTACATTCACACAACTAGTCTAGTTTAGGCTAGGCTGGGAGCATCATGGGAGTGGCTTCAGTTTACACTGTATACATACAGAATGTATTTACATTATCATACACGTTTCACCCCAAGCAAGAGTAGTGAGGATTCTGTAAGAGATGGGATATCTAAAGTCCTGTGAAATGAATTGTACTTTTAGTCAGGGATAAATGGTTTCTTTTGATAGTTAAAAACCCTTAAAATGCAAGGAAAATTATGTATATTATAGGAATTTTAAGTCTATTGTCCTTTGAAAAACTGAAGGTCAAGGTTACCGAGTATGGTTTTGAATATACTGTAATAAAAAAACGTGTATGTAATCCTTTATTACCTAATAGGGGATATGGTTATAAGCATATTTCAGTGTCTGTAATCAAACGAACACACTTTCAGTGTCACTGTGACAGAAATTCATGTCAGCTCCTGTCAATGGAGTTCATTCCATTGGCCATTGGGGAATAGACGGACAAGCCACTTAAACTGCGGTCATCCCCTCTGACCCCTGGCTGCTCTAGAGAGCCCTGGGGAGACACTTAATAGCACTGACATCTAGGATTCAAACAGGTCCCTCTCTGAGTCACATTCCAAGCATTGAAACCCCATCACCCCATCATCCCATCATCAAACTCCTATTTTCTATACACTGTATTGTTATATTGCATTGACGAAAGCTACGTTTGACATCATTCCTGAATATGAAGTGCAGCCATTTTTTTAAGTACCTGCATTTCAACATAACATTGCCCATTAGTGCCCCGTGAACTGTAGAATGTAGAATTTAGGATAAAACTCTTTACATAAAAATACATTTTCTGAAAGGTTAAATTGATTTATAATATCTGGGTAGTTATAGATTCACTGGATAAATTGTATGGGAAGAAATAGAGAAGTACAATGAATAACAATGTTAATTTGATAAACTATCTGCAAACTACTTCCTTGTCTAAACTACGTAAACACTTCATAAATATAAAAGTATTTATAAACCTTGTAAAATAGTTATTTGTTTTCTTACTTGCCTATTGTCTATTCCAAGTTTAGGGAATTACAATGTCTTAAAACACCCCAGGTTTGTTGTGAACAGGACAATAACATGTTGATAAGCACGTGTCACTTTATTGGTCTTTGCCGGGTCAAGCTGTCCCTTTACAAGGACAGGTCATAACCCTCTCTGGCTGGCACTGGACTTGGAGATGGGATTGTCAGCAATATAGACTCACACTCAGCTTACTGCTTGATCCTCTCCTGATACTAAAACACAATAAAGTGTTTTATCACTTTTATGATAATTTCTGTCATTGTGTTTACATTTCACCAAATTACATTCAGAGTGTCTTCTGAATGCTGTGGCTATTTGGGATAGCAAAATGTTTGCATTTTGGCAGAAAGTAATACAAACTTACCGACAAAAGAACGTGCAATAAACAATATTCTATTTGAACCCTAACCTTTATTTGACCTTATGTAAAGCAATCCATAAGCTTTTTTATTGTAGGCTATTGTATCTGCAATTAAAGAAGTTAACTCAACTGACTAGAATGTAAAGCTAGTATAGTGTTCACGTATAGGGTATCTGAAGCACTAATACATGGAGGCAAAATGTTACAAGTACGTATTCTTTTGAGATGTTCTAGAACTCTAGAAATCTAAGCTAATAAACGATTAATGAAGATGTATCGACATTCTATTCTTATACCGTTAATTTGTATAGGCTAGATTTGAATGTTTCATTAAAAAGGTGTCAGAGATAGGTGGCCCAAGACATCAAGCTAAGTAGCCAGCCTATCTATGGGCAAACTAAAGCGACTTCAGTTGGAATGGTCGAAAAGAAAATATAACTTTTGATAAACGTTTTGGATCTATTTTGAATAAGAAATCCCTTGAAGTATTTTGGCATCAACTAAACGTTCGATTGGAGTGTGTTTCGGGTCAATCTATGACCAAATGTCAGTGACCTATGCAAATGATTCCCAACGTGGACCCGACTAATAATGCAGAGAAGACATAGCCGTAAATTAGTTGTCAGATACATGATCTGCTTTACAGACTGGTTAAGCACTACACAAAATTAAATAATGATCTGCTTACCTTAATCACAGGCTTTATGAAAGCAATGATTCGTGATGTTTTTAAAATCTAAAAATCAGATGTAGGCCTAGCCTATTAATTCGCGTAAAATGTATTTGATTTTCGGATTATTTTTTTCTGCGGTCAATTCACGATGAAGCATCTTTGAGGGGAAAGACGAGTTGCTTGTTTTGAGTCGACGAGTCTGTGCTATCCAGTCTGAAGTCAAATGGCGAGTGATTGGCGATACTCTATCGAATTAAATAAAGAGCAATTAAATGTTCAAAACAACAACGCCTTCTGAGGGAGAGGGAGTTAGCTCAAGGAGGGAAACTTCTGCAGGGGCATGTCTGTACCGCTACTTCTGCACAACTGTGTCTCAATCCGCTCTCTCAACTTCTAGACTTTCACTGTTTCTCTCTTTTTTGATTCACGTCTATTTTCTTTGCATGTTATTATGCCTTTGCACTTTAGATTTCGTCCAATCCATTAGCATGACTTCATTTCTCTCAGCGCATGCCTTATTAGGTTTTTGCAGAATAATTTTAGGTTATGTTCAATGTTTCTCAGCAATTACGTGTCATCTGTCACTCAAAATGCATATGCAAAAAATGTATATGAAAGCAGTTACCGATCAAAGACCAGCAAACCTGAGAGCTTAGAATCCTTGGTAGTCTACTTTTTATTTATTTTAGGGGACTTCAGAAGACTTCATGAGGATGGTCTGTTTATGTCCAAACGGTTGTAGGCCTGTATTCACATTTCAAAATAAGGTGATTGGTTGCATAATATTCACACTCATCTGGTAAATAGAAGATCCAGACCAATCTACCAACAGCTTTCTATTGTGGTGTGCTTTCCAAGGTGCTGATACACATACTGTCTTTAAGAGCAACATACTGTCGTTCTCAGAGTCTGTATCTCTAGGCTGCGTTTAGACAGGCAGCCCAATTCTGATCTGTTTTTCACGTATTAGTCTTTTGACCAATCAGATCATCTCTGAAAAACATCTGATGTGAAAAGATCGGATGTGATTGGTTTAAAAAAAAATCAGAATTGGGCTTTCTGTCTAAATGCAGACATATACACTTCAATATCAATAATTTCTGTATTTCCAATAAAAAAACACTAGAATCTTTTAGACATCTGTTGAATTATTTATTCTGTATACACATTCAATTCAAACAACACAGAAGTCATGACAAGTCAGAACTCAATTACAACAACATGTTTTGTATGACGTTAGTGTACAAGTATGTGTCCCTTTCTTTATAGCAGGTACGTTCAAAACTGTCTATCTCTCTGAATAAGGATAATAATAATAATCAGGCAATGAGACAGCTATTAATCTGACTGCTTCAATACTGTATCCAACACATTTCATGTAGAACATTCCCTGATCACTATGAACACATGCAGATAATATTTGTAATAGGAAAAATGCAGCATTTGATGGATATACAGTAAATGGAAGGAATCTTCACCAAACAATGTCTTTCTTTTCACTGTGACAGTCAAACATTAAACAACATTTGCAATACAGCCAGAGGGTGAGTCATTCACATTTATTTGCATAGAGTAGTCAGTTCTATTCATAAAGTAACTAATTGCATATGACAGAGGATAGACATCCAGAGAGCTTCTCTTGTAAGCAGCCCACACATTAGGGCACTGTAGTGCTTCTCTGAAGCCCAGTACACTCCAGAGTACTCTAAAGAGTACAATAGGGAACAAACCACACACGCGCACACGCACGCGCACACACATCATCATATTTACATTAAGGTATGAACACATGTTGATCACATCCCTTTTATTTAGCATCATACACACATTGTTTTACATTTGTCTGTAATGTTAAAAGTTATGTTGAAACTATACACTCTCAGCCGGGGAACATTGATTACCCAAGTGAAATATATCTGCAGATAATCCATGTGCAACTTCTGCAAACAATGTCTTCAAATAACTCCAAACATTGTCCTTACAGTACATCTCTCCAAGCATTAACTTTAGGGGGGATTCTTCAGTGCCCTCATTTCTCAGTGTTTGACTGGAGAGGATGCCAATGAGGAAGGCCTTGCGTGACATCCTGGGATCTGACATGCTATTCCCACTGGTGCTTCTAGGGCTGAGGGCTCAGGGCTCAGGACCCAGGGCTCAGGGCTCAGGGCCCAGGGCCCAGGGCTGATGGAAGAGGCTTCCTCTGGAGGTTGTTAACACCAGCAGGACCTGGAGGCACAGAGATTAAAAATAACATGTAAGTCACCCATGTCACATTGCTTAACACAGGAACCCAGAACACAGCTTATTGGCTAACTGTAAACAGTGACCAGTATTGTTTTAGGTCACAGTAAGATGGAGGGATGACAATGATCTTGGCCTTGATGCTTGATGGAATCTAGTTTGGGAGCAGGGAATGTGTCAGTCAGTGAATGATTGGTTAAAAAATAAATGTGGATGTACAGTCTTCCATCTATTTCTACATTGGGTTATTCAAAACACATTAACACCAGTTTCGGTACTTGGAGTACGCCAATAGAAATGTTATGAATAATAAGGACAATTGTATTACAGTATGTGCAAAGCAATTCCAGAGTGGACAGAAACAGAAAAGGACAGATTTTACCAATACAAAGAATCATTGTAAATTCATGTGAGATATTGAAGTTTTCTGATAACTGTGTTTATTGCATCATCCTTAACTGTCATCAACTTAACAACTAAGACAAATCTAGCTGCCTCTCATCAAGTTTTGAATATACACGGGGCAGTCTACCTGCACCATTACCAATTTCACCAAATTATATATAGAGAGGTTTCTGGACAATTTAATCCCACCGGGGGACTTGGCCAGACCCTTTCTCTGTCAATTTTCCACCCTCTCCCTTATTCAAGCCCCCTCTTTTTTCTCTTCCTCCACAATGCGGGATCTCTCCCTCTTTCTTTTTTATGTTTTCTCATATATTTTTTTCTCTGCGGCCCCCCCCCGCCAAACCCTCAGACAGCATGCAGCTTATGCAAATCATCAGCCTTTTATGCTCAATACTCGTCCTCAGTCCTGAATGAGACCTCAACAAAACACACACACACACACTCAGGTTCATTTAAAATGTCCAAATACACATAGCCCCCAGTGTTCTCACTCAAAGTCTTTAGCGCCATTCCAGTCCATTTGTATTTGAAAGCCCCAACCTGACTGGATGAGCTCCAAGTTAGTAGGGTAGGCAGAGGCAGACAGATGAGAGGGTCCTGCTTCTACTGTCCCAGAGAGGGAGGGATGCATAGGAGAGAAAGATGGGATGGGAGAAAGATGGAGAGAGAGTGAAGGAGACAGGGAGGTAAGGAGTGAGTGATGGAGGGAGGGAGAGAGGGGAGTCTGATGAATATAAAATGTTCTCTGTGTTGCTGTGTTCCCAGGCTCTGGCCTGTGTGCTAGGGGACAGGAGGGGGACGGGAGGGGGACAAGAGGGTACCAGAGTGGGGGGACAGGGTGCCTTTGCCCAGCTGTAAGGGGGACCTAAGGGACTTCTCACACACTTTCTGACAGGCTGTCCCTTTCACCAGCACATAGCTGGGCCTGCCAGGCCTGCTACCATAACAACGCTGCAGCCCCTCTGTCATAGCAACGCCACGGAAACGCCACAGAACACTGGGCTCCTCCAGCCTGCCTTGGACACGACCATCAGGGGGGAGGATGGGAGGGGGGTTGACAAAAGTAGATGAAGAAGTACTGAATGTGAATCAGAGTCTAGACATTCCCACCGCTGTGAACTTGAACTTGACAGACAGCCTGAAATGTTCACAGGCCGTGTGAGTGATGGGCAGATAGAGAGATACAAGCAGCACAATGGAGGTGACGACTATCTAGTGATACATTTCCTTAACCTTTTTCTAAATGATCCCACAATAAATGGATACAAAATGCCTTTATTTATGATGAAGTGGTCATTAAAACTTGTTTGGTTGACCAATTGGTTGCCCACATTTGGTGAAAACACCATAGCCTTTAGCTAGGGCTGTTATGGCCGCTGTCTCCATACTAATGCCTGTAAGCTGAGGCAGGCCCATGTCTGGGGGTCCAGGCTGTTTATGGCCACTGGGCCATGGGAAGAAAAGAGATGTGAAAGGTCCCCTGTTGCCGTTACAAAGCTGAGAACAACCCTTGGCGGGATAATCGCGTTTATCCGCAGATTAAGACGAGATCGCAGCTGAGGTATCCTCACAGGAGGACAGGGAGTGTAAAACATACAATCTTTAGACAAAGCTCAGAGCAGGGTGTGTGATTTAGTCCCTTTTATGGACAGGTTATAACATTGAATGTGATGGAAGATTACTTAAATGTGTTTGTCTACATGGGTCTGAACCCACCAGTCAGTTGTTAATTCTGCCTGGATCATGGTGAAAACACGGTATTGATTCATTGGTTGTGTTTAGCAGGCAGGTCTTGATAAAATCCACAAGGCTTCAGCTACAGTCAGTCACAGTACAATGTGGGATTTGGGAACCACAGCTTTAGGTGTTCAGTGGAGGTGTTACAGAAGCGTTCACAGTCATCATTCTATTCTTATTGTTAGCTCATTCTCTAACAGCCCACTTGACCTCATGAGAAATGGCAGAATAGAGCTACGGTAACACTCTGAAAAGAAAGAACTCATTTTATAGTCATAACCCAAGTATGATTGGTATCTTGCATTTGATTCAGATTGAGCTCCTTAGTGGGATAATACAAGGTGGTTCCAGACAGCTCCCAGACCCTGTTCACCCAGTCTATTAATATGCCAGCTGCAGCCTCTGCCACATGGAAACACAGACAGACACACAGAGGCAGACAGTACAGCCCCTCCCCCAACACACACACTGACTGTCCACACACACATATAAACACACAGAAGTGTTAATAAGTGCATAAAAACACACTATGATACTATGCATAAATACACACATACACACACACACACAAGCACACACACGTACACTTTCCCAGCACGCACATACTCCCCACCACGTTACATTCTGAATGGATAAACCTGTTAACGCTCAAAACATATTTTCTCTCTCATTACAACTGTTTCAAACATGATATTTAAGTGAGGTCTTCTGTGCTATCCCTCTCACATTCTCTGTCATTACTTTTGTTTACCTCTCATTCCTTTGTTCCTGCATACATTATTACCTATTATCATTGTCTGAATGCCTTGCTGTGAAATATTGTTGTCTGCCCCTTGGTAAAAAAAAACAACTTCTCTCCCTCCTTTCTCTCTCATTTTCCCTCTGGCTGCCTCCTTTTACAGGGTAATATATTGTGATTCATTTAATTAATAGCCTGTCTGTGGCAGAAGGGGAATCAGGAATACAGTCTGACACCCAGCTCAAATGTAACACGACATTCTCAATGCCAAATTGTTAATCCATACTAACAAATTATGCTTTTTTAAATCCTAAGATTCTGTAAAGATTTTACATCTGTGAATTATTGAAAATTGTTCTCCCATAAACAACCATTAATATGCTGGCTGTTATAGACACAAGGTAGTTGAAGCTTTTATGAGGGGCAGTAACCCCCCAGCGTACTCAGTGAATTTTAAACACATGCCTCTGATTATCCTTTAAGTTATTATTTTAACAGTGCAACATCATTTAAAAAATAGCTAATTTAGGGCTTTAAACTAATTTGATAATTTGTGCAAACAAACACACACACACACACACACACACACACACACACACACACACACACACACACACACACACACACACACACACACACACACACACACACACACACACACACACACACACACACACACACACACTGAGACACATTTACTAACATACATAGAAAAACGGGGGGAGGGGGGCTGCTTTTCCAGGGGGCACTCTCATGGTTTTGGCGCTAATGCAGGCATCTGGCAGTGTCTGGTCTGGAGCGTCTTTCCCACCCCATTACCCCCTGTGTCTCCTGCAGCACCCACACACACAATGGTGGGAAAGAGGGGTGGTGGACCTCCGTCAAGAGCTCTCCTCACAAAGCAGTCATTGTGGAGGGGAGCCAGGAGCAGAATGATAATGTGGACTCCATCTACTGTTTACCAACAGGCAGACTAGCTACAGACAGACAGCTGCAGTACACAGTGCACTACACCGACCTGCAGCCCTGCAGCTCAGGCTCAAAGATCACAGCTCACTGTTGCTCTCTGCTCTGTTCCCCAGTGCCAGGGGCTAAAAGAAACATTTAACAGGAATCTGTATGGTTGTTTTTTGTACGTGGGTGAGTGTGTGTGTGTGTGTGTGTGTGTGTGTGTGTGTGTGTGTGTGTGTGTGTGTGTGTGTGTGTGTGTGTGTGTGTGTGTGTGTGTGTGTGTGTGTGTGTGTGTGTGTGTGTGTGTGTGTGTGTGTGTGGATGTGTGTGCATGCATGTGTGTCTTTCTGTTCACGTGTGCATTTCAGACTTCCGTGTCTATGGGCACCCTACAATGTGGTATTAGTCACATTGCGGAAAGATAGCATTGTCCCATGCTCTTATAGAACACATTTAAATCCAGCCAGGTCACTCGTGATACAAGTCAATATTAGACGTCCATCAATGTCTGAGGACATCGGGAGATGATGTGGAAACCGGCCACCTGAGGCAACAGTGAGTGCTTTTACAGTCAAATAGGTTTGGGGTTTGCTAGGGTGTTGTGGACAAGATGGAGGATGGGCTTAACGTTGCATGTTCTAATTCAGCAATAGAAAGTTGTTTTTGAGATTTTTGTTTTAAACCTATCCCAAACCTTAACCCTTACCTTAACCATTCAGAGTTAACGCCTAACCTTAAGACTTTGGAGTTACAGTAGTGCCTAAACTTAACCCTAACCTTAAAAATGTGGAGCTAACGCCTAACCTTAACCTTAAACACTTTGAAATTTGACATTTGGAATAACTTTGAAATGTGACATTTGAGAAACATGGATGAACGTTTAATTCTGACGTGAGACTGTGAGAGCTTGTTGTTCAAATCAACGTGTTTTGGTTCGTACAGCCAATGTCTAATTAAAACGTACATCTACTCGGCACATGTGCATGCAGAACGCAACATCACCAGTCATTACATTAAAAACATCTGCCTTAACCTGGTGCTGTCCTAGGTGCTGAATTAGATTCCAATGCTGCTGCATTCACTGACAAACCACTGATTACATACTGTACCACTGGCTCCCACCACATCACCACCAAATAATTCACTGTGTCCAGCGTTAACAATCAGGGTTGAAGACAATGGGGAGATATGCATGTAGACTACTGTAACAGCAATAGTCTTCTTCATTAACTGGGAACTAGGCCATATGAAATCAATCCTCCCAATGAAAACAAAGAGATCAGTCATGTTTACAGATTTCATAACCTTTAAACCTGTCAACCAGGAGGATTATAGACAGAGCATTCTCTATATCACCCCCCAATTAGTAGTAAGAATCATCCAAATACAAGCCCACTGTTTCTGAGTAAATGGGACATGAAGCATCAGGATCAAAATACGTCTATTTTAGTCCCACAGTCAGTCTGAAACAGAACAGTCTTTTTTATCTGCGTTCATGTGTTGAAGGTAGAATATACAGGATATGAGAAGTTTATGACAGATATATGGTGGAAAATGATCACTGTAAGAACTTTCTCTCACATGAATGCAAAATGACTCACATCCGTGCTCTGTGAGAATAGTTGCTATGGCACCTAATCCACATAGTGGAAATTATTAATTAATTGATACAAGCCAGATGTGATAGTATTCGAACACAGGAATAGACTTAACAAAGCATATTCAATGTCATAGGCTTTACCTTGGGCGCGTGCACACACACACACACACACACACACACACACACACACACACACACACACACACACACACACACACACACACACACACACACACACACACACACACACACACACACACACACACACACACGCACACACACACGCACACATCATCATCATCATATTTACATCAAATGCTATTAATTATGAGATTCCCTACAACTGATTGTAGGTTTAATTTACACATTGTGTGTAGAGCTAGTCCTTTGCTTCTTCCAGTAAGCTTCTTTATATCTGCTGCCCATCCCTGTATTCTACGCAGTGACACATCTGCGATGGAGGCCTTGAGAATATGTAAATCAGGTATGAGGAGGCCCCTCCCCCCCATAGAGAGACTGCTAGTCTAATTAAAGCTCGCTTGGGCATTAAAGGCACAGTTGTCCTTTGTTGTATTAAAGGCATAGTGGATTTCCTTCATCATAATAAAGGCACATTTTTTCTTTGTTATGTTAAAGCTACAGTAATCTTTGATTGTACTAAAATACATAGTGGTTAATCATTTATCATCCCATGTACTGTACATAATGATGAATACATGCACGTATGGGTAGGCTAGGCTACTGTAGATCTTTCATCCAATGCATGTAAGATGTATAATCACTCAACAAGCATTGTGATCTTATTCTTGTGTGTACAAACAATTAAGCATACATTTTTTGGGATACAAATTAATTTTGCTCCAAATGAATGCTATTTCCCTACATGATTTAGTGGGCTATTATCCCTAAATCAAAATATCATAGAAACAATATACCATATGATGTCAAGTGGAACGTGTCTATAAGCCTATTTTTTTTGTAATTAAATGAAATCATAATTTAACAATTGACATTATATTTAACATATAGGAGGCATTAGGTTATATGTATTATAAGTCACTCTCTCTTTGTATCTGGTGTGGTTTTGTTTGGCTGCCATAAAGGCTTCATAGAAAGATACACTACTGTAAGGGATGATCTACACTGGCTTTTACATTTCATTAGTTACAGTAAAGGGACTTCAGGATTTAGGGGATATTCGGTTAAACTGGATCTTTTTACATTTGGCAAAAATTAATCACACATTTTCCACTTTGCTGTCGCGTGTCTCGTGCAGCTAAACCTCACGCGCATACAAGGCTGTAGCCCGCGCCTCTAATGTGCTGCTGTGCCTTTAAAGAGGGCTCTGCATTCTCTCCTCGTTTCTATGCAATTATGTTAATATACAGAGCTTGTCTGGTGCTCTTCATTAACGGCTGCAGTTGCATCATTGTTTCCTTTATTTGTTATCTCTGTAAAGCCAATGATTCAGTAACAGGCTATATTTTGGTGTTTTTTTCCTTACAAATATGTGGTCTTTAATAGTGATGGATTAAGTAGGCCATATGTAAAGTATTTTTATAAATATTAGCGTTTATTTGTGGTTTTCTATTGCAAATTATCCTATCTCAAGGTCGTGCTTTGCATCGGGTTTGTGTTGGACATCGGTTTCTAAATAGGCAGACAAGGTCCTACCTTCAGTGAGTATGCGAATAATTTCTTGTTCAGAAGAATATGATTATTTATTTTCGATATCAAATATTTTCATTACATTGTCAGATTACATACATGTAATATTGCCTTGCAGTCTCTGTAATATTAGACTTTGTGAAATTCAGTTTAACGTTATATCAACCACATAACCTACATTAGGTAGCATACCTTTTTTTCATTTATCATGCCATATTCATATGCCTAGCTTGTTAATATAATTGTCCAGCTAATTGTCTCAACGTGTCATTTCTAAGTTGCATAGCAACAGCAGTCTGTGCAATGAAAGCAATGACCTGCTCGGATCATTATAATAAGTTCATCCTGTACTGTGACCAAGAGACATATTTTCAGTTCAAGTTGAGGTGCCTATAAGGTAAACTTCAATACCTATGTCCTCTCAAACTATTATAGAAACATCTATAGTGTATAGAAATATATTCTATAGAAATACATTTGCCATGTTATATTGACTGATAATTTAAAGCTATGAAAAATCATACTCCAATTATACTCTTCACCATAACCCAGATGATAATATCAACAGAACATGTTGTACAGTACACCATCCAACATGACTGGTAGGCCTAGCCTACAGTACTGTACATCCTGTTTCCCTCTCTATGATAAACACACAGATACAACCATAGTTGCTGTTGTGTTATTTTGTGAATATGCACATTTTTCATGACAGATGTAAATAGATAAAAAAGTGATGATAATAAGGATATATAAACTGTAGTTCATCTCTGTTATACATAAAGACAACATCTGAAATGACTGAAACTACTTTGGGCGAAATGAGTCACCCCCGGTGCACATTTGTCCTTTTTTTAATAGTTTTATAGCTTAATATCAAGTAGCCGAAGTGACCAAGAGTGGAAGTAAACAATGAGGTGCAATGATGGAAAATTAAAATGTCTATCACTTTGTATTTTGTAATTCCATGTGCAACGTAAGCAATATCCAGATCTTTGAAATTACAGAATATACAGCAACAATTGTAGCTCGAAGACATCTGGTAAGGTGCATATGAATGTTGAAATTATGTACAATAGTCGTGAAACATAGAAGATGTACGTAGGTATTAGACACATTATAGTATGAGGTATGAATGCATACACAATAGACGTATCGCGAGTGAGACAGAAGTTGTAAGCTAAGTATGAGAAAACAGTGGGTTTAGATGTGAGACACATATGTAAGATGTATGTATGAGACAAACAGCGGTTTGAGATGCGAGGGTTGATTGTAGGTTTGAGACAGATTGAAGGTGTAATGACTAAAGAGTGAGCTAGCACTGCTCTGTGGCTGAAGGCCACAAGGACATCATCATCATCTCACATGACCAGATTTATGTAACCTGTGTGTGTGTGTGTGTGTGTGTGTGTGTGTGTGTGTGTGTGTGTGTGTGTGTGTGTGTGTGTGTGTGTGTGTGTGTGTGTGTGTGTGTGTGTGTGTGTGTGTGTGTGTGTGTGTGTGTGTGTGTGTGTGTGTGTGTGTGTGTGTGTGTGTGTGTGTGTGTGTGTGTGCGTGCGTGTGTGAGAGAAAGATATATGTTCAAAATTAGGATTATTTAAGAGATCAATATTTATTCATATGGAAATACGTGTATTTAATGTGGTGTATTGTAAAAAAATTATAACTGCTTGTCTGTTGCAATGTGTGCTGAGCGCACATTACAATCAAAAAATCAAACAAGGCTATTGTCAGTTCGTTAATGCAATGCCTCGTTAACATTAAAACAGTAATGGATGGGGCTGCTTTTTCTCTAGCCTACACGCGTTAATTTATCTAATATCTCCTAAGCCCTGCCACACTCGTTAGCCAGTTCAGACTGGAGGGGAAGATGAGAGGGCTGATAGAGACTAGCCTACTGATGAGGGGAGTGATGGATAAAAGCCTGATAGAACCAATGGTGCAGCCAGCCCTACCTCATGCCAACACAGCCATTTTAGGAGCAGCAGCAAGACTCTCCATCAAGATGGCTTCCGTAGCTCAGCCCCAGTCAGTCACACAGAGTCCTCTGGCTGCCTGCGAGGGGGGCCGCTCTAACTGGCAGCTCCTTTGTCCCCGTTGGCACAGGGTGGAGGCATCTCGCCCGTCCTTTTCTCCGGGGGCACAGATGGCACCAAAGGCTTCCGGTGATGGAGATTTAAGGGAAGAGGGACAAGGGGGTTGGCCTTTTTCTTCCCCTCCTGCTTTCTGTTTTTTTGTGACGACTGTGCCACTTTTCCCTCGCTCAATCCAGACCTGGTGTGAATGGCTGGCAGTCACTGTGGAGGAAATAAAGCACAAAACAGACCCTCTTTTATCACTGCCATGGCAACTACCACATAATCTGTCTTTAGGAAAATAAAAGGACAGAATAACTGTAATTCCTTTGTATCCGACACAGTCACACCACTACAAGGTACTAGACTCTGGGTGAAGCTTTTGATAGTAATCTTAATAGAGTGCAGTCTGGTTATTTGACTCAAGCAATGGTGTACAGTAAGTAGGCTGTATGGCATATATTGTACTGGCTTTGTGCTACCCATAGTGGCTGCAATGTTGCTTTAGTGTGTATGTGAGCCTGCTGTCGTTTCAGACCGTGGGAGGGGGTCAGTGTATTAGAGACAATAGAGAACGAGCCACTCTCAACATCGTTAATTAATTAAAGGGGTTGCCAGCTCGTCAGAGTGGTTAGATGCCGGGGAGAAAAAACATTACCTGCCAGCCACCCTACATCTTGCCAGCAAAAAATGCTTTGTTGTGGTGCGTTGTCCCGTTTAGCAGATGGTCTAATGCAAACTTGTTCATCAGTAGTTATTTATTTACAAAAAAGATGAATGATTAAATTGATGTAAAAGATACTCGTAATACTAATTTCTATTTTAGCGTTCTAATATATGCCTTCATGAATAAAAGTAGGAAATATAGTTTCAGGCTGTAAAATGTATGTACTCAGAATAGCAATCTGCTTTGTACTGTGTCAAGTCAAATGAATTTAGCGTCCGTAAAGGAGGTTATTCTATTATTAGCCTATAAAAGCAGAGAATGAGAGAGGGAGTGGGAGATGGAGACTATAGTTCCTCCATCTTCAGGGAGAATGCATTTTTGAAGATCAGTGAGGAACGTGGGTGGTGGGTGGGTGGCGGGTCGGAAAACAAAACCCAGATGAGATGAAACAGGCAGACAGCCTCTTTGTAAACAGAATGGATTCAGAGGAAAGAAGTGGATGAAGCAGATGCTGAAGTTTCAGCGTTTTCCTCCTTTACTCCTCTGCTCTTTCTTCCTTTCTGTAGTACAAAGCTGAAGGCAGCAGTGTCAGAACCTGACGACTACAGGGAGCCAGCTCAGATCTGGGTCACACTGCCACCAGCACAAACCAGGAACATACTGGAGCTTTTACACATCTCCATCTCCACCAAGGCTCCCATGGAGGCATAGAGAAACCTGAAGCCAAGAGGCACGGAGCTGCATCCTAGCACCTGTCATTCACACCCACATTGGTTCATGTTCATGTTCTGTTTTCAACCTCTCTCTCATATTCTCTCATCTCTCATCATGCCTCTCTATATCTGCCATTAGCTGTTACTCTACCATATAATATGCACATGTACTGTATACCTTACTTACCATATAGTAGACAGCGTGTGCTGTTCACACTGCAGAGTTTCAGTGTGTATCTCAGGCAGCCACTGCAGTGACAAGGGCACTGGATCAACCTTTAACAATAACAAAGACATTTCCAAATACAATACAATGCAATAGTGAAAAAAAAGCTAATCACATCCATTAAAACAATACGCTTGAATTCTCATCACTAACATTCAGCCTCAATTAATTTGATAATTGTCGGGTTATAGAATAGTCATGCCAAGGGTTCTTCTACAACATTCAAAGGACACGTTTATATGGCTTAGGCCTAGAGAAGAATAGAGTGGTGAGATAGGTGTGGTTGATTTAGATAAGGTCTCCATTCTTCTTTGTTGGGACTTGTATGGACCAGAGCCTGCATTACAGATATTGATGAGGAGATTCAGATAGGCAGGCTGGAGGTGGTGGACACAAGGCTTTTGTTTTGAGTATAGTAGAGGTGCAATCAGAATGCAGTTAATGAATAAAGGTGAAGGTACAATAAATAATAATAGATGGATATTTTAAACATAAATTGAGATTGATCAGAATACGACGTGTTCAAATCAATTGAGTTAATAGTAGTTGTTCATTTCCATCATCAACAACTAGCCTACTCTCAGTATTAAAAGACATGAGGAGGAATTTAGATATCGGCCAACACTTGGGTAATGTAAAGCTCACAATAAACATCAAGAGGATGCGGTTTTGGTTAAGGACGAGATATTCAGAATAGCGACTGGTGGATCCTACGTCACTGGGTTGACCAGTGGATATTCTAAATTGTCTGGTGACACACTTGAATGGAGAGATCCGTCCGGTCGTGGGAAAAGCTCGCTTGAACGTTTCACAAATCCAGCGTATAGCCTCCTTTACTGAATCAAACCAATTAGCCAGGAGCGCGCTCCAGCCATTGAGCGCCACTGTAGGCTCTGAGAGGAGTTGTTGGTTGAATGAAAATGCATCCCCGGATTTGGTTCTCCAAGAGAAGCTATAGAAGTTGCCTTTTGAGGAACAGCTATAGCACCGTGAAGGGCCAGGCAGAAAGTCCAAATTGAGACACTTGAATCATTTGGGCGATTAGGTGTGCACACAATGCGTAAAGGTATTGTGTGACTCACATGGGAGGTATAATGCATTTCAAATCTACAAAAACCATGAATATCTTAAGTGTTATTCCTTTCTAGGTAACACAACTCAATGTGAGAACACAACTACATGTTTTTATTTCTGAAATTATGCGTTTATGTAATGACATGGATCTCTTGACTTGATATCGACTGAAAGATATCCTTAGCCTACGTCTATTCAGAATATCAGTGCAAGGGGTGGGCAAAGCCTACATAGCTCATCTTAATCAGGACAGCTTTTTTCATAGGCATTGGACTACAGTAGGCCCAAATACGTCATAAGGGCTAATATCGGCCATTTTCTGTAAAATCACAACGTTTCCACCTTTTTAAGAATGATATCAATATGAGCTACAAATCTTAATCCATTTCATTAAACCTTAATTCATTATGTGTTTGCGTGTACGTAAACCTGATTTATGCAGTGAGAACTATAAGGAATACAGCCTCAACTGTGGATACTTTGATGCGACAAAGCTTTATTCATATTCAGGCCTGAATACCAATTGTTACAGTTCACTCATATGACTGGATAAAGTTATGTATTCCTCTGAACGGAATAAAGACTTTTTCTGAAGTATTTTTCGTTTTAGAAGATGTTTTAGGCAAAAACACTCCAGATGCTTTGCGTGATGGAATAAATAAATATATAAAGAGTATTCTTGCTCCAAGCATACTAAACAAAAGTGGGACAAATATACACTTCAATTCACAGCATGATTGTAGAAAATGTTGACTTTTCATTTAAAGGCATGCTATAAAGATTATCCTACTTATATTTTGAGAATATCTTCTCTAAATTAAATAAGAAAACGTATTAAAAATAATTTCGGATTGTAGCAGGTTTTGAGGAATTCAGAAGTGTTTCAACATATGTTTATAATAAGTGACTAGGGAAATTGTTATAACTTACCGGAAAGGCACTGAGGTATTGGCCTGTAATTGCATAACAATTATGTTATTTTGTGTCTTTACTCCCAGACACCATTTATTCCTGTCCGAGTCGCAGGTTTGGAGGACATTCCTACTTTCGGTTAGCTAGCTTTATGACGGCCGAGTAACACTCATACAGCTAGATAACCAAAGATAGCAACCGACTCCTTCTCGTACATACTGCCAGAGTATCGTATGGGTTCCACCTAACATGAAAAATAAACATTTTGTTAATGCAATAATTAGCATAAAAATTATATTGCTACCACCAATTGGTATCCATAAATGTGCCCCCTTCCCCCCCAAAAGATAATAATAATAAATAGGCCTACATCAATAGACATCAATAGAAATATCTCCGATTATTAGTTGATGTGCAGGCCATGGGGTCGATGAATAAGACCCTGGGAAAGGTTTTAATCTGTCTCCATCTCTAACTACTCTCACTGATATAGACCCATGCATGGTGACATCACTAGCATGTAGGCCTATAGGCCTACAAGCCTGGCCTGGACGTGCAACCAGCTTCCCGCATTTTGTGAAAGATCCATAAATTCTGCATAACTTAAATCATCGCCATATTAAATCCCGAGTCACTTTAGAGTAAATCGATCAATAGACTCTCAACCAGTGGAGGACTTAGCTAACATTGAAATGTTCTATTTATAGGCCTATAGTTCTGCTCCCATACACCATCACCATCTTCACCACTTAGCATTCCACTCCCACTACATATATTATGACAATAATGAGGATCAATTCATGTAAAAACATATCACAGGCGATTTAATTGCATCAATTGGCATCGTATTTGCACGCAGTAGGTACGTTATTATAGGCCTAGTGACTTTTTCAGAAAAATAGCCTGTGTCTATTATGGCACTATACGCATGGCACTATACGTCACCTATGATCATTACAATGAAATTATATGATGATTATTATTATTATTATTACTGTCATATTATTATTGGAATCCTTAGTCTATAGGCTATGTATATATCTCGATATCATTTAGTTTCTTACCCCTCCTGGAAAAATTGATCTATTTCAAAAGATCATAGAGGACACCCACACTAACACACAATTGGGCTATTCATTCACTAATTCATTCATTTCTCACAAGAGAGTGTAAAAAACACAAGCTAAATCATGTCATCATGTAGAACGCGTGTAGGCCTTTAGACCATCATTATTTTACCGGGTTTAGTATTGTAGCTAGTCTATCTATAATGAGCCTTCTGCACATGTTTTAATAAAGACTAACCTTGTGATGAACCCACGTTTCCCTTTATCAGTGCGTCTTACGTCATAGCTTTTAATTGAAAAAGTCACGAATAATAGTGATCTTGTAAGCAATTTCCAAATAATTTCGATTTAACACATCAATAATTTAACACAACGCAATGTTGTTTGTTATTAATATAATGCAACAATTAAAAGATTTACAGAAATTGACACAACTTTATTGCTATGTTACAGAATAGCCTAAATAATTGCATATTTGATGTACATGTCTTTGTATGTGGGTGACATTAGACATCCTAATCTATGGATGAGGATATTCCTACAAAGCAGTTAGGTTACCAGGCTATAGGCTACATTTGAATCTGCCCAATTTCATCACACCGACTATCTTACTAAATGAATGTAAAAAAGAATATAACCAATATACCATAGAGATAAAACCCTTAGCAGTATCTACATGACCAAAAGGACTGCGTTTATTTCACAAATAGGCCTATACATGTCATAGAGGCTATACAGGGCGATGTAGATCTATCCGCGCTTTCGACTATATAGGCCTAGGCTACAGTTGATCAGATCCGACACAGGTTAATTTGTCCCATAATTAGCCAACTTTATGTAGACTAGATCAATTCAGACTCTTTAACACTGTATATAAATATATAATTGATGGTCAGAATTGATGGCTGCGATATGGTAAACAAAGATGAGTGTCTGCAGCTAGCGGTAGGCTATATAGCCTAAAATAAACTCATATCGACGTCTATTGAATAAGGAATGCTTACTTTTCAATGCGAGGAAATTTGTCCTGGTTCTTTTGCCATCCAATGGAGGGCTGCGCACCCGCGTGGAAGACAGCAGTAAGGGTTCCGGTATAGGATGAGAAGCATATGGCTAGCCTATAGAATAGGTTTTTACCGAGGAAATGAAATCAGATTATTTACCTATTATTTACCTGACAGTACAGAAAACGATAAACGCTTCTCATCCCAAATCCGCCTTCGAAGCAGGCGGAGGCAGCCGGTTTCTAAAAGGCGCTGTCGATGCTCAAACCGATCCATGTCGAATTGGTGGTTTATTTCCGAGGTTGTGAGATCCCTTAACCGTTATTTCACTTGTCTCTCGTGGATGGCATACGAGATGGTATCTCTCTACGGATTATAAATCAACGCGGTCCTCCCGTGGCCCGTTAGTTTATCCATTGTGGCTCTCCTCGGTGCCTCCGTTGCTCTCACTACCCTGAGAGCATAGAGTTTTTTCTCTAAATGCTTCTTCCTCTGACAGTTCTCTCCTGCAGTGACGTCACTCCAGCAGCAAACGGCCGAGTGACCAATCACAGACAGGCTCCATAGAGGGAAAGTGTGTGTGTGTGTGTGTGTGTGTGTGCGTGTGCGTGCGTGTGCGTGTGTGTCAGGTACAAGAGTGAGCATACACGTGTGAGTTAATCATGCTTTGCGCGTATGCCATTTTATGAGAGAGCGCTTTTTCTATTCATTTTTAGGCTATAGGCTACTTGAGATAATATTACCGCCTGTTTATTACACTATATAAGAAAAATATCGAAAGATTACCCCAAACTTGGTTTCTTAGTGCAAGGGGTAGGCTACAATTTGATTGCACGGGTTTTACGCACGTTTGGTGACTTTTACGCAGGTTTATACCTGTGTGTGTGTGTGTGTGTGTGTGTGTGTGTGTGTGTGTGTGTGTGTGTGTGTGTGTGTGTGTGTGTGTGTGTGTGTGTGTGTGTGTGAAATAGAAATAGCTAAACACCTCTTTAATACCCAATGTAGCCCTTAAAAGCACCTTATAGAGGCAAGCATTATGACAATGGTATTACTACAGTAGTATTTGTGTTTATTAGATGTACCCCCCCATTAACTCTGTATGAATGTTATTGGATGACGACGTACTGAGCTAGGCCTAGTATTGCACAATCCACCTTTGGGTTTTGGTGTGGCAGATTTAAATTAAGCTAATTCGGATGAAATAGGGTGCTAGAATAGGCCTATCATCGAAGGAGAGAGAGGGAATCTATTGAACTGGATTTTGCCTTGTAGTTCTGTGCTTTGATACTATACGTGCTCAGTCTAAGCTCTGCTCTGTGGTATATGTGCTCAGTAAAGATGCTGTGTAGCTATTCATAATACATTAACTATACATCTGTTAATGTAATTTCTATGTCTTTATCATATTTATTAGGCTATATTATCCTAGTTTTTAGTATTACATTTTTTTTCTCCAACCGTTTTGGCAAACTGTCCAGATGGGCTGTGGGTTAGTGCGTGCTATGTGATGAGACGTAATCAATGCAGCTTGCTATATCTTCATTTATCAGCTGAGCTATTTAGACCTGCAGTCTACACTTTTAGCATGAGCATTTTCTTCTCGCTAATCCCCCTTTAACCTTCAATGCTTGGCACTCTCCATGTTTCATGATTGAAAGCAGATATTCTACACCATAACGTTCCGGTCCAGCAGTGTATGTAGCCAATAGGCAATGAGAATAGAGAAAATGCAAATACTTTATGGAGGGTAAACGATTTTTATGGTTCATGAAATGTCGTGATCTAATTTCTGTAAACTATCAAACCGACTGAAGTTTCAATTAAGTTTGAAATATCACAGCCAACAAATCAATCTTAAAGTAACTCAAAAAGCTATTTGGACTATGTTTTGTGGATATACAATTTTCCCCAGGCTTGGAAGACGAAGTTCTTGAACTTATCTCTGATCTCCTTTCTCCGTTTGGCCCCAGTCGGACAGGGAAGTAGAGAAAATAATATGCAGAGATACTTTTTTTATACCATTTGTACCATTTGTGTACCATTTAGGTACCATTTTGGATGGTGGACCAAACAAATGTAATTGATGATTATACGAGCTCTCAGTGATGGAGCACCTTGTAATAAAACTGAGCTTAATATGTTTTGAATAGAAATACATTTATTTGCGAGACAACGGCAAAAAGGCATAAACAGACAATGAATGGTACGTTATTTTTTAAAGGCTTTTTGGAGTAGGTATACTAACTGGACAGGCTTGACTGTGCATTTTGTCTAATGCAACAACAACAAAAAAATTGGTACTGAAGGCATTCTAATTTTTATTTTTGGTTAAATCATATGGTTATACCTGTGTGAAGCAGATTGTCTTTACTTGGCTATTTACTCAGTTAAATCACACACACACGAACGCACGCACGCACGCACAGACGCACGCACACACACTATATATCTTCCTCTATTATTTCTTATTTCTCGTGTTTTTCTTATTTTAAATTTTTCTTATTAGTTATACTTTTTTATATTGAATACTGAACTGTTGGGTAGGGCTTTCAAGTGAAGTATTTCACTGTACTTGTACATGTGAAAAATAAACTTTAAATACACACACACACAATCTTTATCTCACACACATATGGAATTTCGAATGGATAAAAATGCATGGATATTAGGCCATGTGTGTATCATATTAATGAATCGATCATAGACTCATGTCATGGACTAATGTCACGAGGGACTTTGTGGGGTTGATGGCTCAGGCAGTGACAGAACACGTCGCGGAGAGAGCGGATCAGTTCTTGACCTCTAAACCCTGGGTTTTGTTATAACAAAGTGGTGCTTTCACTGAGTCCGGTCTCTCCATGTAGAGAGGGTCATTTAAGGTTAGATTAAGTGCTTGTGTCTCTATAGACGGACGGATTACTAGCTTGTTAACCAATTGTGCGAGCCATTGTCAGATAATGTATTGTAAAATCGTTTATCAAAATAAAATGCATGCAGTGATGTTACATAGGTCAGCCTAAAAATGATCTCTTTCCATAGCCTTTATTCACACATATTAACCTGCTGAATCTCCAGATCAAATTGTTGAAATATAGCCCAAAAATTAGGTTTTTCAATCTGTAAATCGATTACATCGAATAATGCTGAAGTGCGTATAGACTTTTTAATCTTAATTTTATGTCACTGACCCGTGGATTGACCGTCATCTGAAAAGAGAGGGTAGGGCCTATAAGAAATCGATGAATAGACTTGAATAATGGTCCAACTGACTTGGGTTATACCGACATCTAGTGCTCGATTAATGTTTTTTCATTCCTCGTGTTATCATACTGTAAAGTCAATGGAATGTTCTCTAGTCATAACCTCTATAACGTTTGTAATCGAAAATGCAATATATCATCTTAATTGGGCAATTAAGAGAATTTCGTAAACATTTGGTCTATTTCAATTTGTTTCAACATTGTAATATAGGATTGCTAATTGTTTGTGTCAGATGTTTTGTAATATATCAGAAATGATGGTAGTAAATCCCCAAAGTTTATAGTCGAGACACAAACATCCTACTCTACAATAGATAGTTAATATTTTATATTTCTCCCCCAATACATACTCCCATCTGCTACAAAAGTTTACAAACTAAAATCAATATTCTATAAGATATTTTTTCTAATATGCGAATATAATACACACTAAACCTAGGAATTAGATTCACTGCACAAAGAGTCCTTGTTTTGTTTGAAGAAGTCAAATGCAATCTTTACCATGTTTGGTGCAGACAAGACTGTAAAATGATTTGTATAGTCCTAAATTAGCTTTGTTATTGCAGTTGGTTAACAAATGAATGAAAGTGTTCAATATGTATCTTTAGAACTAAAGTTGTGTTCTAACAAATGGCAGTGCACAGTTTCAGAGATCTAGAATTATAGAGATTTTTAACATGATTATTAAATGATAATAGTATGTTTCATATGTTTACATTTGTTTGCATTATTACATGCCTCCTTATAATAAACAATAACATGTTGACATATCATTGAGACACGCCATTTCGATGCATGTGTGTGAGTCAGTTGTTCTACGTTGGTAAGTTAGGTCAACAACAACAAGGTAACCTGGCAACATGTGCGTGCGTGCGTGTGTGTGCGTGCGTGTCTGTGTGTAAGAGAGATTTCTGTAGAAAAAAATGGCTCATCAGTTTAAAGCAAAAATAAAATATTATCTTACAATTGATTTCGTTGCAATTTTCAGTAAGTTGATGCGCGCCCCAAATGTCCGAAATAAGGTGTCTTGGACGGGTGTCAAACACATAGCCTAAGCAAGGGATGAGCAACTGGCCGCCTGCGGGAAGATCCCCATTTGAAGTGTATAGAGCAAAGTTGTTCTTTAAAATTAGTATTGATTAGGCCTATATGACACAGTATATGACCGATCAAGCTTAATTTCCATAAGTAGAGTACAAAATGCATAACACCATTATTATGTGTCAAAAAAGAACACATATTTTATTAGTTGAGCCTCCGTATGGAATACTGTTGGGAGGAGGCTATGGGCCATTCATTGCACATCTGAAATGACTGCAGTGGGTGGGTTTATGATGGAAATACGACGGAAATCCTATTAGAAAGTTAAACGAAACGATCACCATTTACTTACCCCCCTCGAGTCCTTTAGTTCCGCTAGGACTCGTCATCAAGGGCAGGGAAAGAAAGGCTACAAACTTCTCCGTTTGGAATTTAGGTGAAGTCGCTCCTTCCTCCTGGAAGGATATGAGTAAAAATGTTCCAGTCATTTGCCGCCATCTAGTGTATGAATCCATAAAGTCAAACAATTAAAATGGTAGGCTACTTGACAATAACAGTCAACAATGAATAACAAACACACTTCGATTAAACAAATGGGGGGGGGGAACAATTTATCAACAAATGGTTTCTACAAACGTATGTTCCATAATATGCATACAACATTTGATGACCATCATCAAATTAGGAAAAGGACGGATGTAGCCTAGCCAGCACAGGCTGGATTGCAAATGTTCGTAAATGCTTGCAAAACATATCTGCTTTCCAGACCTGAACCTTTTAGTTGGGTCTTTTGTCCATTTATTAGCAGCAAATATTAAAATAACAATAATTGGATACTGGCAGATGTAATTACCATCTGCCATATCATAGTTCCAAAGGGTTAACATTGAGCAAGAATAGCATGCGCTCCTTACCTATGCATCCCTAATTACGGTCACCTGTGTGTCTATATAGGCCTACATGTGACCATGACCTGTGACCCAACTGTAGGCCTAGCCTAGAAATTAATTGGAATATACAAAGACAGACAAACTATAGACAGCATAACACAACAACTATATAAGTAGGTCAACATGGCTCCTATAGCAGACATGGTTAACAAATCCATGTCCTTTTGTCGCTTCGTCTGAATTACAACACTTTCCACACTGCGACTCTCAGAGAACTGCTCGGCTACATGCAACAATGTGGGGCGAGCACCATTGTCTTACATCAGATTGCACGATGGCTGTCTGCACTGATCAGTTTTTATATCAAATTATTTTCTTACAGATATTTCAAAGTAGTGTGATGGATATTATTAAAACTCAGATCTACTGAAAAGCTTAGAATCTACCTATTCACTCCTGTCTCAGAACCTAGCAGAGGGCCATGGAGATGACACGTCTGTCAACCTGTAATTCCAGCTCAGCTAACAGGAAGAGGTGCTCATTAGGCTTGTCTGGAGAATGCTAAAAGACAGCATATCAGTCGGTAAGCCTACAAGACAACAATATGAATTTTGCAGGTGCACAAATGTGTAAAAACCTAGTTTATGAAGCTTAGTTTAGTCTACACCGAGTGTACAAAACATTAGGAGACATTGCTCTTTCCTTGAAATAGACTGACCAGGTGAATCCATTTTACATTTACATTTTAGTAATTTATCAGACACTCTTATCCAGAGTGACTTACAATTAGTCCATTCATCTTAAGATAGCTACTGTAGGTGAGACAACAACACATCACAATTGTATCAAGTACATTTTCCCTCAACAAAGTATTTATCAGCAAAGTCAGTGCTAGTGGGAAAAACTATGATCCCTTATTGATGTCACTTGTAAAGTCCACTTCAATCAGTGTAGATGAAGGGGAAGAGACAGGTTAAAGAATGATTTTTAAGGCTTGATACAATTGAGACGGATTGTGTATGTGTGCCATTCAGAGGGTGAAGTGTCTTTGAACCAGGTATGGTACAGTAGTAGGTGCCAGGCACACCGGTTTGTGTGTCAAGAACTGCAACACTGCTTGGTTTTTCACGCTCAACAGTTTCCCATGTGTATCAAGAATGGTCCACCACCCAAAGGACATCCAGCCAACTTGACATAATTGTGGGAAGCATTGGAGTCAACATGGGCCAGCATCACTATGGAACCCTTCAATGCCCTGACAAAGTGAGGCTGTTCTGATGGCAAAAGGGGGTGCAACTCAATATTAGGAATGTGTTCCTAAAGTTTTGTACATTCTGTGTACAACCAGGCATAAAGTCCTGAGAGACAGAAAACACATTTTTTAATGAAGACTTCAATAACCCCTTGCTCTGGGTATTTTTCTCTATTGGTGGTTCTGGGTTCAGACTGCAGGCTCTGGGGTGTGAGCTGATGTTGATGAAGAGACAGCAGGACCTCAAGGGGTAGACACAGAGCATCATGTTCTTCTCCTGCAGAACCAAAGGCTTGTCCAAGCCCTGCACTGTGTACGGGAGACTGGAGCAGCAGGAAGACTGGTGAGCCTATTAATTGCAGCCATTCAAAGACGACTACACCAGTAAAAGCCTACTTGTTTACCCAATATTATACAAAAGTATAAACCCTGGGTCACTGACAAGGCCACTTGTGGAAAACCACCTGTGGCTCCCCTAAAACGTAGAAGTTTCTGCAGCCCAGTCTGACATAGAAGAGGCTTAAAGGACACTCTTGACCTGTAATACGACTAATCAAAATATAGAACCGACCCTTACCTTAACCAAAGGTGAGTTCACCCATCTTATTAACACTGTACACAAGTGAAAGGACTATCAGTAATCCTTATAATTGTTGTCAAGTTTTCTAATGATACCGCTATTCTTGGTCTGATGTATAAAGATGCAGGTCAGAGATTCAAAGGTTTGTCAAGTAGTGTGATGAGCACCATCTCATCTCATCCTTAATTTAAAGAAAACGGAGGAGACGGTGTTTGACCCCAAATCTGTCGACGATCACGTGCCTGTGGTTGTCCACAATGTCAACATAGCACAGGTTAGTTCGTATAAGTACCTGGGTGTATAAATGGGCAATGTGCTGAGCTGGGAGGTCCAAGTAGAGAGTGTCTGCTGCAGAGTCCAACAACTCCTCTATGTCCCACAGAGACTCAGGGTTTTTGGAGTTGACCAGAAAATAATGCTCATGTTCTACAATGTGGTCATTGAGAGTATCCTGACATATGGCATCACAGTCTGGTTTGGCAATTTATCAGTCCAACTGAAATCCCAAATTGCCTGCCTGATACAAATTGCCATGGTCATGGCAATTTGAACAGACCTTTATCAGACAAGCACAGAAAGGTGTTTCAGATCCCTCCCATGTACTTTACTCTGAGTATCAGTAGTTCCCCTCAGGCAGACACTAGTGCATCCATATGTAACAGTGTTGCTTCCATCCCTCTCCTCGCCTCGAACCAGGGACCCTCTGCACACTTCGACAACAGTCACCCTCAAAGTATCGTTACCTATCGCTCCACAAAACTCACGGCACTTGCAGAGCAAGGGAAACAACTACTTCAAGGTCTCAGAGTGAGTGACATCACAGATTGAAATGCGATTAGGGTTCACCCCGCTAACTAGCTAGCTATTTTACACCAGTTACACATACTCAACTGGCGGACCGCGGACCGGATCCGGACCCAAGAATGGGGTCAATACAAACCAGGCTTCCTTGATCGGTCTTCGACCCCTGGTATCATAAAAACACACATAAGACATTGAATAGCGCATAGAATTGCAGAAAATTATCTGTCACATGCAAAATGTGTAGAATTACGGGAAATTAGCTTTAAAACTGCAACATTTTCTCTCCGACATCAAGAAGGGTGTGAACAGTTTGGGGTCGCATGGGTTGCGAGGTAGGGGTTTGTTACTACGCCGATAAATTACATTATCCATCCGGACATTTGCCACCTAGGACATTTTTGTGACCGGAGCTTCTCAAATAGTACTTCAGTACCTCTGCTGTAGGGTACCCACATGTAAGCTGAACAGGTATAAGCACTGCTTCATTCCCATATCCATCTAATACCTAAACAGCAATAAGTATGGCTGAACTGTGTTAATACGCTGCTGACAGAAAAAAATGAATATTCAAAGTATTATGTATGTGGCTATTTGAGAAGTGTATGATGATAAGGTTAATGTGCAATGTATGTATTATGTTGAGTGTGTAATGTAGTGTCTAAGACAATTTTCCCCTTGAGACATTAAAGTTCACCCTATCCTCCTATCCTAGACCCTTAACCCCAACCATAACCTAATGTGAACCTAATTTGCAGGTCAGCGGTGTCCGTATAGCCTTTTGGTTAGTGCTATATGGGATCCGTGTGACGTCCATAGCCTAAACCCTTTCCCCTCTGACACTGCTCATTATTATGATGCCAGATGTGTCTGGCTGTTGAACTCTCTCACCTCCCTGACCTTGGCCACCTGACCTCTGATTGGTTGCCATGTAGCACGGCAACTGTAATTCTGAGTGCCAGACTTATCTAGCCAATCAGCTGCAGGCACTTACCTGGTTTTGACCAGTTTAGGCTGATTCTAATGTCAGTCTCCAACTGCACTGAGAGAGTGGATGCTCCTGTATCTCTGGGCTGTTCATTTCACCTCTAGACTTCTACATTAAATTATTACCACCTCCTGACACCTTTCATCTGGACTCCTTTAGGGTGTGTGTTTCATTTCACTGCCCAAAGTAAGTAGACTTAGTGGAGCCAGAGTGTTTTTGTGTATTAGTTTATGCACCTGTTGTATTCTATGTAACAAACACTTATTACCTGCTTACTAACTATTCAACTGTTATCCAACTGGTATTTGGGGTAATTTAGTTAGATAATCTGTTGTAGAAATATACTTTATCAAGTTGCATAGCATGGTCGAGTTATGAGTAGTTTTACTGTTTGGATCCAATAGTCATAGCCTACTTTTATGCCATTGAAACGTAGGCCTAAAATGGCTGGCGGCCACAGTTGCAACAACCACTGTTTTGGTAAAAAAGCTGAGGGATGGGGCCGGAGAAATGTAACCACTCTTAAATTCATACAGAGGACTGACCATCCATGATATCAACATTATAGTTTTAATCTTGTTTTGAAGCTACATAGTGTGTACATGTACTTACATTTACAGTGGTGACCAACATTGGAGTATCGACAGTTAAGCTCGAGGCATTTAGTTATATTTCTATTATATTTACGGGTAAAAAATACATGCAAATCAAATCCATTTGTCACATTCGACGAATACAACTGGTTTAGACTTTACCGTGATATGTTTGCTTACGAGCCCTCAACAATGCAGAGTTTGAAAATAAAATAGTAACACAAGAGTAATAAAATACAATACACAATAATATAACTATATGTATGTTATAATGAATACATACAGTGTCAACAATAGGTCTACTGGACAAAATGCTCGACGTGTAGTTAAATCAGAAAAACCACAAAAAAAATGCATCGAGGAAAATCTTTGACGTCCCCGAAAATTAACAGCAGGGTGAGACCCAATCATATAGTTGTCCGTCTCCGAATAAATTACGCACAAGCCAATCACAGACGATTTCATTGCACGACGTTACCAGGAATTAACCAATGATAAAGAAGCAATGGCGGGCATATAATTGAGAAGCGGGCTTGTGGCGCAATGGATAACGCGTCTGACTACGGATCAGAAGATTCTAGGTTCGACTCCTGGCAAGCTCGTTCATTTCCTTTTTGCACCATGCATCCAAATCACAAAACGAGATTCTCACATGATGTTATGTCTATTCAGTACATTCAAATAAAAAGTATCTGCAGAAAATAACCATTGTTATCGCCAGAGAGGCACATGTTAGGCTAAGTAACGTTAGCTAAGTTAGCTCTTTGTTATCATTACGCAGGATATTCACAACATTTAACTACACAACACAGATGCCGACCCCAAATGGAGGGCTCCATATTGCTCTGTATTTACATGATTGGTTGACAGTAGGTGGGGACGGGAGGTCCTGTTGGAATACAAACTCACTTTGACAAATTCTTCGTAACAGGTCTGCTCCATGAAGCACAAGAAGTAGGAATGCCCTGACTTCTTTTTATTTTATTTAACCTTTATTTAATTAACTAGGCAAGTCAGTTGAGAACAAATTATTATTTACAATGACGGCCTACCAAAAGGAAAAAGGCCTCCTGCGGGGATGGGGGCTGGAATTAAAAATAAAATATAAATTATAGGACAAAACACACATCACAACAAGAGAGACAACACAACACTACATAAAGTGAGACCCAAGACAACAACATAGCAAGCCAGCAACACATGACAACACAGCATGGTAGCAACACAACATGGTAGGTAGCAGCACAAAACATGGTACACACATTATTGGGCACAGACAAAAGCGCAAGAAGGTAGAGACAACAATACATCACACAAAGCAGCCACAACTGTCAGTAAGAGTGTCAATGATTGAGTCTTTGAATGAAGAGATTGAGATAAAACTGTCCAGTTTGAGTGTTTGTTGCAGCTCGTTCCAGTTGCTAGCTGCAGCGAACAAAAAAGACGAGCGACCCAGGGATGTGTGTGCTTTGGGGACCTTTAACAGAATGTGACAGGCATTGGTGTGGAGGATGAGGACTGCAGTAGGTATCTCAGATAGGGGGGAGTGAGGCCTAAGAGGGTTTTATAAATAAGCATCAACCAGTGGGTCTTGTGACGGGTATACAGAGATGACCAGTTTACAGAGGAGTATAGAGTGCAGTGATGTGTCCTATAAGGAGCATTGGTGGCAAATCTGATGGTAGAATGTTAAAGAACATCTAGCAACTTCTGCAGAGGCCCAGGCAAAAACGAAACGAGGATGTTTGGTCACATAATGCAAATGTCGAAGTTCAAATCTCATAATGGAAACTTTTCAACTAATTACAATTTTTTTTAGCTATTTTGTAACTACTTAGCATGTTAGCTAATCCTCCCCCTAGCCCTAAATTTAACCCGTTTAGCTAACCCTAACGCTTAACCCTTTAACCTAACTCCTTAACTCAACTCTAACATTAACCCTAACCCCTAGCCATGATATAGCTCCGCAATGAGATGATTGGTTGACGGTAGGTGGGGGCGGTACGTCCTGTATATATGTTCTTTACCATTCTACCATCAGATTTGCCACCAAACTTGATATACAAACTCCCTTCCTTCACAACAGCTCTGCTCCACGAAGTATGAAATCCCTGATTTCTGCAGAGGCTGCATCTCAGTAAACACTGTATGGCTATTGTAGACGCTGGATTGACCATGCTGCTAGCTTTATGCTAACCAATCACATACAATTTCACTACAAATATTTTACCTGGAATTGACCACTAAAAGAATTGTTGTTATGCCCGCTTTTATCATAAGCGGGCTTGTGGCGCAATGGATAACGCGTCTGACTACGGATCAGAAGATTCTAGGTTCGACTCCTGGCAAGCTCGTATATTTTATTTTTGCTCCATCCAACCAAATCACAAAACGAGATTCTCACGTGATGTCTATTCAGTTCATCCAAATAAAAAGGCTCTGCGGAAACTATGCATTATCACCAAGAGAGGCATATGTAATGCTAAGTAGCGTTCGCTTGCTACAGTAGCTAACGTTAGCATTATTCGACAGTTTTTGTTATCATCACGCGGGCTATTCATAACACAGTTGCCAACCCAGCTGTTTTACTGAGTGAGATTTAACGTTCAGAACATTGTCCATATTTCAGTAGGAGGGGGTGAATTGTTATGGGGGTGCCCGGTTATCAGCACAGACTCTAATTTAACCTTAACCCTTTAACCTAACTCCTGAACTTAACGCTATAACCTTAACCCTAACCCCTAACCTAGCTAACGTTAGCCAGCTAGCTAGAATTTGTAACATATACGTTTTGCATATTCAAAATATATTGTACAGTATCACTACCAATAATGTACCAGGAATTGAAGAATTAAAAAATAGCTATTTTGGCAAAATATGACAGCTGTGGGCTTGTGGCGCAATGGATAACGCGTCTGACTACGGATCAGAAGATTCTAGGTTCGACTCCTGGCATGCTCGTACATTTTTTGCCACTTAAATTGTTCCATGTCTTATCCAGGATCGTTAGATCAGTATTATAAATCATTGTGTGCTATATTTGCCCTCTGTAGCAGCAGAACCAACTTATAGACTATGTGCGGGGGCATAGGGTCAGTCTGTACTATTTGTGAACTGTGATGTCAAATTATCCTGTCCTATCTGGTGTACTGTGTGATCATATGCATGTTCCCTCAAATTCTCCTCTTATCTCTCTATGTCTCCCCTTCAGGAGGACATGCACCCTAAGACCATACCACAGTCCACCCGGTCGTGCTGGCATCTAGTTCTGCTGTTCTGCCTGTGACTATGGAACCCTGACCATTTTCACCAGACGTGCTACCCTCTCCTGGACCTGCTGATTCAACCCTCTCTCTCTCTACCTTTGAATCCTCTACTATGAAAAGCTGACTAACATTTATTTCTAAGGTGCACCCTCTATAACCACTGTTGTTATTATTTGACCCTGCTGGTCATCTATGAACATTTGAACGTCTTGGAAGAATTTTATTTAACCTTTATTTAACTAGGTAAGTGAGTTAAGAACAAATTCTTATTTTACAATGACAGCCTACCCCGGCCAAACCCTCCCCTAACCCGGACGACGCTGGGCCAATTGTGCACCGCCCTATGGGAATGAGCTGGCCTTGATGGCCATGTATTCTTCTTATAATCTACACCCGTCACAGCCATGAGAGAACTGACCACATAGAGAGATTATTTAATTACTAGTTCCAGAATGAGTCTAATTGGAATGAGTAGCAGTAGAGGCATAATCCTGATTTGACTTATGCAGGAAAATAAAAGGCATGTGATACATCAGAAATAATATAATTATTGTCAACCTAAGATAGTCATAATTATAAATGCAGTTTATATACCAATTTTCTGTATAAATAGTCTCTAAAATACACTATATATACAAAAGTATGTGGACACTCCTTCAAATTTGTGGATTCGGCTATTTCAGCCTCACCTGTTGCTGACAGGTGTATAAAATCAAGCACACAGCCATGCAATCTCCATAGACACACATTGGCAGTAGAATGGCCTTACTGAAGAGCTCAGTGACTTTCAACGTGGCACCGTCATAGGATGCCACCTTTCCAACAAGTCAGTTCGTCAAATTTCTGCGCTGCTCGAGCTGCCTTGGTCAACTGTAAGTGCTGTTATTGTGAAGTGGAAACGTCTAAGAGCAACAACAGCTCAGCCGCGAAGTGGTAGGCCATACAAGCTCACAGAACGGGACTGCCGAGTGCTGAAGCACATTGTGTATAAAACTCTCACTGCCGAGTTCCAAACTGCCTCTGGAAGCAACGCCAGCACAATAACTTTGTCGGGAGTTTCATGACATGGGTTTCCATGGCCGAGCAGACGCACACAAGCCTAAGATCACTGTGCGCAATGCCAAGCATCGGCTGGAGTGGTGTAAAGCTCGTCGCCATTGGACTCGTTCTCTGGAGTGATGAATCATGCTTCACCATCTGGCAGTCCGACAGATGAATCTGGATTTGGCGGATGCCAGGAGAACTCTACCTGCCCCAATGCATAGTGCCAGCTGAGAAGTTTGGTGGAGGAGAAATAATGGTCTGGGGCTGTTTTTCTTTTTTCCGGCTAGGCCCCTTAGTTCCAGTGAAAGGAAATCTTAACGCTACAGCATATAATTACATTCTAGACGATTCTGTGCATCCAACTTTGTGGCAACAGTTTGGGGAAGGTCCTTTCCTGTTTCAGCATGACAATGTCCCCGTGTACAAAGCAAGGTCCATACACAAAGGCTTTGTCGAGATTGGTATAGAAGAACTTGACTGGCCTGCACAGAACCCTGACCTCAACCCCATCGAACACCTTTGGGATGAATTGTAGCGCTGACTGAAAGCCAGGCCTAATCGTAAAAAAGTATTTAGTCAGCCACCAATTGTGCAAGTTCTCCCACTTAAAAAGATGAGAGAGGCCTGTAATTTTCATCATAGGTACACTTCAACTATGACAGACAAAATGAAAATCACATTGTAGGATTTTTTATGAATTTATTTGCAAATTATGGTGGAAAATAAGTATTTGGTCACCTACAAACAAGCAAGATTTCTGGCTCTCACAGACCTGTAACTTCTTCTTTAAGAGGCTCCTCTGTCCTCCACTCGTTACCTGTATTAATGGCACCTGTTTGAACTTGTTATCAGTATAAAAGACACCTGTCCACAACCTCAAACAGTCACACTCCAAACTCCACTATGGCCAAGATCAAAGAGCTGTCAAAGGTCACCAGAAACAAAATTGTAGACCTGCACCAGGCTGGGAAGACTGAATCTGCAATAGGTAAGCAGCTTGGTTTGAAGAAATCAACTGTGGGAGCAATTATTAGGAAATGGAAGACATACAAGACCACTGATCATCTCCCTCGATCTGGGGCTCCACGCAAGATCTCACCCGTGGGGTCAAAATGATCACAAGAACGGTGAGCAAAAATCCCAGAACCACATGGGGGGACCTAGTGAATGACCTGCAGAGAGTTGGGACCAAAGTAACAAAGCCTACCATCAGTAACACACTACGGCGCCAGGGACTCAAATCCTGCAGTGCCAGACGTGTCCCCCTGCTTAAGCCAGTACATGTCCAGGCCCGTCTGAAGTTTGCTAGAGAGCATTTGGATTATCCAGAAGAAGATTGGGAGAATGTCATATGGTCAGATGAAACCAAAATAGAACTTTTTGGTAAAAACAACTCGTCGTGTTTGGAGGACAAAGAATGCTGAGTTGCATCCAAAGAACACCATACCTACTGTGAAGCATGGGGGTGGAAACATCATGCTTTGGGGCTGTTTTTCTGCAAAGGGACCAGGACGACTGATCTGTGTAAAGGAAAGAATGAATGGGGCCATGTATTGTGAGATTTTGAGTGAAAACCTCCTTCCATCAGCAAGGGCATTGAAGATGAAACATGGCTGGGTCTTTCAGCATGACAATGATCCCAAACACACCGCCCAGGCAACGAAGGAGTGGCTTCGTAAGAAGCATTTCAAGGTCCTGGAGTGGCCTAGCCAGTCTCCAGATCTCAACCCCATAGAAAATCTTTGGAGGGAGTTGAAAGTCCGTGTTGCCCAGCAACAGCCCCAAAACATCACTGCTCTAGAGGAGATCTGCATGGAGGAATGGGCCAAAATACCAGCAACAGTGTGTGAAAACCTTGTGAAGACTTACAGAAAACGTTTGACCTCTGTCATTGCCAACAAAGGGTATATAACAAAGTATTGAGATAAACTTTTGTTATTGACCAAATACTTATTTTCCACCATAATTTGCAAATAAATTCATAACAAATCCTACAATGTGATTTTCTGGATTTTTTTTTCTCATTTTGTCTGTCATAGTTGAAGTGTACCTATGATGAAAATTACAGACCTCTCTCATCTTTTTAAGTGGGAGAACTTGCACAATTGGTGGCTGACTAAATACTTTTTTGCCCCACTGTACATATGCATTGCTTGCTGTTTGGGGTTTAGGCTGGGTTTCTGTACAGCACTTTGTGACATCGACTGATGTAAAAAGGGCATTATAAATATATTTGATTGATAATGTATATGTAAACAGACCATAAATGTCTACATTTTCATTTTATTTTATAGCTGTGAGTGATATATGATACAATATCAGTACTTGTTGCATTTACAACTTGCAACAACTGATTTCAGCCAGTGTATGGCTGTGGAGTGACTGCATTGTTTGAATGTAATGTCATATTGGCAGTTAATGGAAACATTTATGGAATCATTCCTCTAAAACTGTCTGGCTAGCTCACTAACAATCATACAGTGCAGTTACATTCTTCAAATTCATTATTTTACACAGTATTTTATCACAGCACTGTCGTACCATGGTTGACCAACTCCCTAACCAAAATGGTTGCTCTTTATCCCATAATTACGTTTCATGCCCGTTCTAGTATTCTAATTCTGACTGGCCACCCCTCTGAGCCTGGTTCCGCCCTTCTAGGGAGTTTTTTCCTAGCCACCGTGCTTCTACATCTGCATTGCTTGCTCTTTGGGGTTTTAGGCTGGGAATCTATATAGCACTTTGACTACTGCTGATTTAAAAGGGCTTAATAAAATTCATTTGATTGATTGATGTCCAAATGTATGGCTTTATGCATTTAAGATAGCAATTTTTATAATTATTTAGTCACCAAACCACGACTTTGAATATTCTTTATATTACGCCTTTACAATATATTAGTCAGTCAGAGATTACAGAAGCAAGAATCATATTTTATTTCACATACAGAAATGGGTAGTGACGACAAAATAGCAACAGTGAACAGTATAACCTGTTTATGATGACGTCTATTATTGTACAAGCGGATGAATTACATGGAGGAAAAGAAAAGTGCTTGATATAGAAAACAAAGAGCATTCTCCAACATTTATTTATAAAACCACAAATATAGAAAAATGAGAACGGATGAATACAAAAGATACATACAGGTTATAAAACAAATACATAATTTTAACAGTACAAAAACAAGTTTTTTGACACATGTTGAATTGAACTTGATTCTGTTTCATTTTAAACAGGATCCTGCCATTAAGTCCTTTGGCATTTAAACTAAATTCTGCCGTAAGGTCCTTTTGCATTTCAACTTGATTCTACCATGAGGTCCTTGTGCTTTTAAACAGGATTTTTCCTCACATCAATTATGGAATTGTTTGAGATCAGTGGTCCGGTGTTGAGGCTGGATCGGCGGGACTCTCTGCGTGATTTGGCAAATGGCAGAGATGTCGTCCCACTCCAAGGCCCCGTGCCTGTCTGAACCACCCGGTTTACAGGCGTCTCCACGGCCACCCGCTGCTGTAGCTCCTCCATGCCGCAGGGGTCCTCGGTGGGGAGGGAGGAGCGCCTCCATGTGGCAGGGAGAGGGGTGTTGACCAGCTCCCTTATTTCCTCCCGGGACCTGGTTGGTCTCTCTGGATCCCCTGGCCCTCCCCTACGGCTGTCGTCTGGGCCTTGGCTCAGCCTCTCCACACTGCCACTGCCTGCTGTTCTGCCCTCAAAGACCGGAACTGCAAACCAACATATAAAAAAATGAATATTCACATGCCTCACAGCCCAGCACTGAACAGGACAGACTAGGACAGAATACTCACAAACACTGAATGTTGAATACTTATTATTGCTTGACAGATGTGCATTTTACATATGTACTTTTTTTTTTATCTGAGAGAGCAGATGTCTGAGTATTTGAGCAGATGAGGATTATTTCAACAGAAATCAGAGATTGGATTATGTTTTTTATACTGATGCCTTCTGTTATCTTATCTTACCTACATTATGTATTTTAAAAAACTATTTTTTTAAAGGGATGGATCAGCTTAATATTGCAAAAGAATGTTGCTTCTAATGTAATTGTCTGCATCATTTCCAATCCCCCATATTTTTTGGTAAATATATATATCCATACACGTATGCATACATATACACATATATACATACACATACCTATGTATATAGACATACATACTTTTTTAAAGAATATACATTTATTATTATTCCCCGCAAACCCTACCACCGATCCCCCAATTGGAGTAAACTAATAAACACTTCTGCTTTTACCTTCAATTTATACATCTTATACACATTTTACAGACACAGTCTACTTTACAATAGTTCTCTCTTGTTGGTTCTTAGTCCTTCCTCTATTTCTGATGTCCATCCAGTTCTATTTGTAACAGTGCTATTTCACAAAAGTTCCGAACCTATATACATTTTACAGATCCCGTATGCTTTACATTGTTTATCTTGTTATTAGTCCCACCCTTCAGCTCCATTCAACCCCTCTCATCTATCTCTCAACATCATCCATTTCGGATTTCTATTTGCCATATATTTTTCAACTGTGCTGTGATGCTTCACAAAATAATTGAACCTTCCTATTCTCATAGCTTCTACAGATTGTAAATTAAAAATATATTTTTTTGCTAAAATAATTATTATATTATTGATTGATTGACTATGGCTTTTCAAATCCCCCAGTATTGCTATCTGTAGCGTTAGTTCTAGGCAAATGTTGTAATTCTTCAGCCATTCCTGGACCTGTGACCAAAAACGAGCTACATATGGACAATACCAAAATAAATGATCTAATGACTCTGCCTCCTCACAGCAGAATCTGCAGAGCTGGGAAGATTGTATCCCCCATATATATATAACATTCTATTAGTTGCAAGAATTTTGTATAGTAATTTAAATTGAAAAATTCGAAGTTTTGAATCCGGCGTTGTTTTGCGTATCAATTCATAAACCATGTGCCATGGAATGGGTACATCGAAAATCTCTTCCCAACTATTTTGCAATTTATATGGCACAGCTGTCAGTTTTTTGGTCCTTAAATGAAATTGGTATATGTTTTTATTTACCACACTTTCTTTAACCATTTATGTTCTTTAATATAGGGCCGACATACAAGTTCCTTACTTTTTCCCCCTTCTACTTGCCTCTACCATTTTTGTGGTAATGCTGCAATTAATTGGTTGTAATTTTGGGTAGAGCAGACATTTCCACATTAATGTACTTTACCTACTGGCAAGGGCGCTTTGTAAAAGAAATGACAATAGTATGTCCCTATCCAAAATGAGCCATACAGTACCCTTTCCCTGCTCCGTGGGTTGGCTGGCGTTGCCACACAGCTCCCTGAACCTGTTGCTCAGTTCCAGGTTGGCAGCCTTGTAGTGGTTGAGCTCTTTACTAAGGTTATGGATCCAGCCCTCGTACTGCCTCTGCCTCCCCGCCAGGCCCTCGTCCATTTGCTCTGTAGGGAAGTAAACATCAGGGGGACCACAACAATACCCGAGGAACACTGCGCTGCAGATAATGAGCCTGGTGGCTGTTATCACACTGGGTGTGGGAGGTTTGAATGGGAGGTATAGACATGGCAAACTGAATGGAGATAAAATATCAACAATATATATCTTTAAAAAAGAAAGGGGTAGTTGTGCCCGTGTCTCATTTTGTTGTCTTGAGGTGGAGCAACAAAGTGTGCCTAGATCTTTGTTGAAAACCAAAAAATGTGGTTATATTCTGACATGTTCTGCCTAAATCCTACTGGTGTGTGTATTTATTTGTGAGGCCCACCTCGGCACTGCTGCAGCAGTAGTTGTACACTCCTCTCGTGCTCCTTCTGCTGCTGTGTGAGCCTGCGGTCCGTGTCGAGCTGCGTGCGGTCCAGAGCGTTCTCCAGCCACTGCACCAGCTGCAGCTGCTCCTCACCACGCATCTCCAGATCTGCCAGGGCCAGCTGCAGCTTACGCTCCTCCTCCCGCAGCGACACCACCTACACACACAAACAACTTACATCCCCTATCTTTCTCTCTCACTCCATTTCCATGCTGCTTTGAATCAGAATGGAGACTTGCCGTGTACACATTGGCTAGGCGGCCATGTATTTGAGCCGACACAGTGAAAACCACAACAGCAGGGAAGAGGGCCACACAGACAGACCTTGTCAAAGTACTTGCAGAGCAGTGCACGGGTCTCTGAGGCAGACAGGTAGCTGAGTTTGGCCATGAGGTTCATCTCCCACTGGGAGAGCATGCTGGCAGAGGCCCTCAGCTGCCTCTGTCTCTGGGTGATGGCCTCGTTCTTATACTCTATAGCCGCGTCCAGAGCCTCGATGGCCTCGTCCAGCTGGAACACAGACCGCTCCTCCTGGGGACAGAACAAAGAGAGCCACAGGGGTTGAAATATGGGGGGAAATACAGGCACACACACAATATACCAAACTACAGGGGCACCGCCAGCATTGACACTCAGAGCCTAACATGCCAAACTACAGAAACTATACAAATACTACGTATGGAAATAATCCACAGAGAAGTGTTGGGGCGGTGTTAGAAGCTTCTGTAAGCCTGTAGGGTCTCTGACCTCTGGTGAGAGCAGACTACCCTGCCGTAGTTTGTCGTCCAGCTCCACTCTCTGTTTGAGCAGTGTGTCCTTCTCCTGGCGCAGGTTGTTGATCTCCTGGCGGATCTGCTGAGAGTCCTGGGCACTGCTGCTGCGGAGCAGGCCGTTCCTCTCACTCAGCTCCCGCTCCAGAGACTCGATACGGCCAGACAGCGTCACCAGGTCCTCACTGAGGGCCTACGGGGAGAGAAGAGATATACTACAGTTGAAGGAAAGACGCTACTCGGCCGTACTAGATTTATGAATGATTTATCAATGAGTACAGTAAATCATTAAATTGACAGTAAAATTAGCTTGGCAAACCACTATACCTGAAGGGCCACTGAATGTGTGGGGCCTGTTTAATGTGTGTGTACCTGACTGGAGCGGAGTCTCTTGGTCTCCAGGCCACTGCGCTCCTGCAGCAGGGCCTCCTTCTTGGCTAGGATCTGTTCCCTCTTGGTCAGCTCTCCCTCCAGGTCCTCCAGGCCTTTCCTCTGCTCCAGAACACTTTCCATCTCCTCATCCAGCCAGCGCTTCTGCTCCTCAATCTTCTGCTCGCACGGGAACACATGCAGACACACTTCATTTGGATCCACAATGAAACACGGTAGTACCGTACAAAGGAGCTCAATATTTCAGACGTAACTCACATTGCACACAAAGGGGCACACACAGCAAATGCAGACACATCCCACATCTGAAGAACGTTCAATAACAAGACGAGCCATTTAGCTCATTGGAAGCCCGGACAAGAAATAATTAAACACTTGTGCCTCACAACATTGTAAATCTATAACTTACAGGCAGCTGAGTTTTTGTTGTTGATTGCCCATCATTCAGTGTATTGATCTATATCGCACCTATCTCCATCACACAGACTGCCAGGTCTCTTACTCTCTTCATTAAAAAGACCATGCTAAGAGACCCACTAAAACAGGCTTTCTCATAGAGTTCAGTATGGTGGCTGTGTATCACGCTGGTCCAGTGTGAGTGTCAGTGTGAGCTCTGGGCCTGTCCAGGCACATAAGTTAATGACTTGAGACTCTCTCCACTCAATGTGTACTATGAGTGTGAGATATAAGGAAACACACAGGGGAAACTCAGCTGCATTTAGTTGCTCAGGGATACGAGGCATTTTTCATCTTTCACTCTTAACAATGGAAATAAAGCCTTTGGATGTTGAAACATGCTTTTTGGATAAATATGTAGCCAGCTGATCTCCTGGCCAGGCTAGTTTTTAGTTGTTTTATGTCCTTGGCTCATATATAGAGGAAACTATGAGTAAAACCACATAAAATACTTTAAAAGGCCGTAGATTTACTTTATAAATGGTGTAGAACTACTGCATAGAGGTGAATGAGCATGGTTTGTATGTAACATCTGTATAAATGCTTTTGAGATTATATGCCTATTGTATAACTGGTGTATAAATACTTAATCAACTGTTTATATGTGCTATATAAATGCTTCATAAGCATTGTAGAAGCCCCATGTCCCACCAGCTGCTCCTCCAGTGATATGACAGAGCCGTTGCTGCCGCTGCGTCTCTGTCTCTGGAAGGCAGCAATCTCCTCCGTCTTTATCCTCAGGATCTTCTGCTGCTGTTCATTCTTTATCTCCAGCTCCTGGGGAGGAAGGGATGGAAAGAGGGAGGGAAAGATGGATGGAGGGAAAGAAGTAGTATTAAGTAAAAACAGAGGGATACCAAGGTAGGCAGGCATCATATTCTAATAGCAACAATATAATTGCCATCCAACTGCCTAGTCCTTCTCTCATTTGAGAAAACTGATGTGGGGAAATAGCTGCTAAGAAATAGCTGCTATGCATAATTCAGGTGTTAGTTACATGTTGGAATTCTGTCCACAGAATTTAGGCCACAGTGGAGTGTTTGTAATACGCTATGAATGCAAATTAGTCATGTGTTGATGTCATGTGATCACTGAAAACTTTTGGATGTGACAAATGCCAATCGGTAAAAACCACAGCATTGTCCTGCTCCACTCTGTTTCTTAGCAGGTATTCTACATTCTCCAGGGCTGCACCTTGACTCTGTGCGTGCGTCGCTGCATCTCTGTCTCCAGGCGTCGTTTCTGTTGGCTCTCGTGTCGCAGACGTCTCTGCAGCTGCTCCTGCTGCTGCCTCATGCCCTGCACGCTGCGCTCCAGCTCCGAAACACGCCGCTCGCTCTGTGCAGACAGTGAGGCCAGCTGCGCCGTGTCCCTCTGACGCTGGCTCAGGACCTAAAGCGCACACACACACGCCCACACACACAAAAATGAATAAACCGACACAGGCAAGTACAAACTAGAGGTCGCCGATTGCGATTTTTCAACGCCGATACCGATTATTGGAGGACCAAAAAAAGCCAATACCGATTAATCGGTCGATTTTTATATATGTATATTTCTAATAATGACAATTACAACAATACTGAATGAACAATGAACACTTTTATTTTAACTTAATATAATACATGAATAAAATCAATTTAGTCTCAAATAAATAATGAGGCATGTTCAATTTGGTTTAAATAATGCAAAAACACAGTGTTGGAGAAGAAAGTAAAAGTGCAATAAGTGCCATGTAAAAAAGCTAACGTTTAAGTTGCTTGCTCAGAACATGAGAACATATGAAAGCTGGTGGTTCCTTTTAACATGAGTCTTCAATATTCCCAGGTAAGAAGTTTTAGGTTGAAGTTATTAGAGGAATTATAGGACTATTTCTCTCTATACCATTTGTATTTCATATACCTTTGATTATTGGATGTTCTTATAGGCACTTTAGTATTGCTAGTGTAACAGTATAGCTTCCGTCCCTCTCCTCGCTCCTACCTGGGCTCGAACCAGGAACACATCGACAACAGCCGCCCTCGAATATTCCCAGTTAAGAAGTTTTAGGTTGTAGTTATTATAGGAATTATGGAGCGTTGACTATTTCTATACTGTTTGTATTTCATATACCTTTGACTATTGGATGTTCTTATCGGCACTTTAGTATTGCCAGCCTAATCTCAGGAGTTGATAGGCTTGAAGTCATAAACAAAGCTGTGCATCAAGCATTGCTAAGAGCTGCTGGCAAACGCAGTAAAGTGCTGTTTGAATGAATGCTTACGAGCCTGCTGCTGCCTACTACCGGTCAGTCAGACTGCTCTATGGAATATCAAATCATAAACTTAATTATAATAAACACACAGAAATACGAGCCTTTGGTCATTAATATGGTAAAATCCGGAAACTATCATTTTGAAAACAAAACGTTTATTCTGTCAGTGAAATACGGAACCGTTCCGTATTTTATCGAACGGGTGGCAACCCTAAGTCTAAACATTGCACAACCTTCAATGTTGTCATAATTATGTAAAATTCTGGCAAATTAATTAGGGTCTTTGTTAGGAAGAAATGGTCTTTACACAGTTCGCAACGAGCCAGGCGGCCCAAACTGCTGCATATACCCTGACTCTGCTTGCACTGAACGCAAGAGAAGTGACACTATTTCCCTAGTTAATATTGCCTGCTAACATGCATTTATTTTAACTAAATATGCAGGTTAAAAAAATATATACTTCTGTGTATTGATTTTAAGGAAGGCATTGATGTTTATGGTTAGGTACATTTGTGCAACGATTGTGCTTTTTTAGCGAATGTGCTTTTGTTAAATCATCACCCGTTTGGCGAAGTTAAAGTAGGCTGTGATTCGATGGTAAATTTAACAGGCACCGCTTTGATTATATGCAACGCAGGACAAGCTAGTTAACCTGGTAATATCATCAACCATGTGTAGTTAACTAGTGATTATGTGAAGATTGATCGTTTTTTTATAAGTTAAGTTTAATGCTAGCTAGCAACTTACCTTGGCTCCTTGCAGCCACAAGGTCCTTTTGTTGCTGCACTCGCATAACAGGTGGTCAGCCTGCCACGCAGTCTCCACGTGGATTGCAATGTAATCGGCCATAATCGGCGTCCAAAAAGGCAGATTACCGATTGCTATGAAAACTTGAAATCGGCCCTAATTAAATCGTCCATGCCGACCTCTAGTACAAACATCCACTATGAGCAGACACACTAACTGATGTTACGAGTGTACAGTATGCATTAGTGTAGGAGTCTGACTCAGACAGACAGACCTGTACTTTGCTCTGTGCTGCAGCTATCTTCCTGCGACACTCCTGGGCCCTGGTCCTGTCAGTGACACCGCTGGTCTCCTTCTCCTGTTTCTCCAGGTCCTGAAGCTGTCTCTGGGCCTCCCGGACCTCCTGCCTGGCCTGCTCAGCTTCCCCCTCCAGGGCAGAGATCTTACGGGTGTACTGCCTGTTCAGAGCCTGGGCGTCCTTACCTACAGTAATACACGATAACATCTGTCCCACCACTCCATGGTACATTACGTATTTTTTATGGGGGGAAAACAGGCATGTGATTGCCATCATATAGAAAGCCAGGAAGGAATGGTCTTAGGTATGTACCGGTCTTGACCAGTTCTCTGATGAGCTCCTCCTTCATGCGGATGGTGACAGACAGCTCTCTGATCTTCTGCTGGGCCTGTAGCAGGCCCCACTCTGACCCCAGACCCACTGAGCTCTCCCCTACACTGGAGTTGGCTGCACAGAGAGAAGGGGACGCAAACACATGTTAGTGCTTCCACAGTCAACTTAAATTTGAATTAGTTCATTTAGAATTTGATTACGCCCCGTCCTGCTGTGGGACTCACACGGTCGCCTGGTGGAGAATTGTTCAGAGGCAGGCAGCCCAGGCAGCTGAGACAGGAGACCTCTCCCTCCAGCTGCTGATCCACCCACAATATCTCTCTTAGTCCAAGTCAGATTCACGTGTCTAAGAGATACATACAGTAGCCATCAATAATCTAGACAGTCAATGATGCTTGGGCATTCTATAATCTGCCTGATCTCACTCAGTTTTAAATAAAGATGTGATATTCTCTCCATACTTCCGTCTGTCGTGGCTCATGTTGACGTAAGTGTCCTCCTCCTCAGAGTCCTTCACCTCTCCCTCTCCTAGGTCCTCGTGGTCATGAGAAGATTGACCATAACCACACTGGATCTGGTCACCAAATGAGCTGCTCTCCACACAGTCCACTGGACTAACCTACAGCCAACACAGTCACACTCATAGCACACAGCGACATACACTGTGGAACACACTACTGATTAACGTTGAGACTGTGGAACTTCATGCCAGTTTTCATTCCACTACTAAGAGGTGCTGATCAGTCAGTTACCTGTCTGTTGGTGAGTCCGTTGTGGGAGTGGCTCGTGGAGCCCTGGGGGGCGGTGTGGGGGCGTGGTGTCAGGTGTAATCCCAGCCTCGGTACACCTGGCCCCGAGAGCAGACACTGCAGCTCCACTATCACGTCCTGCTGCTCCTGCAGCTTATCACTCTAGGGGAGGGGGAGAGAATAATTGAAACATTGAAACAATGAACAATGTTGATCCTCTCTCAAGACGGAAATTATTATCTACGGAGACTAGTACTGAAATATTGGAGGCAAGTGAGGACAGACTAAGAAATGAGACAAAATGTATTTGCTTTTATTCTTTGATGATTACAGTGCTGTCATGTTGAACACCAAAATGCCAGTAAGAAGTCAAAATGCTGTGTAGTTCTGACCTGCTGTTTGTACTGCTCCATGGCATCCTCCAGAGCAGCCAGGAAGTCTGTGTTCTCTCTCTCCAGCTGCTGGACCTGGCCCTGGAGCTGAGCCACACTCTCCTCCCTCTCACGGCCCAACTCCTCCCCACCACTCTCTGCCTCCTGTGGGGTTCAATGACAGATACATTATGAGTCACAGAGCACAACAACACTTCCTGGATTGTTCGGTGAGATAATTGATGTCTTACCACCATAACTCCATCAGGTTGTTTGAATGCTTTTAGGATAGGATGAACTAGGGCTGGGCGATATGGCCAAAATATCACATATTTTTCAAATTTGACAGTATTCTATGTTTCTGAAAAATAAACATTCTAAATATGTTTTATGAGCAGTGAAACCTCTCTCTTCACCTCTTCCTCTCGGAACCTTATCTGTGTGTGCCGGGTATCATTTATCCACAAGAAAATACTTTCAACCACTAGCGTTGGGTGCGCATGCACTAGAGATCGGACAGATGAGCATGGACCAAAGTGCTTAAAAGTATGCCACCATGTGCATACATATGAAAACGTTATCCATCACTCTGGCAACAACTCTACTTTGGTGAGTTACAACAACAAATTAATTTTAAGTGGTTTTATTAGGCTTCCGCCATTCTGACTGCTTTAAACTCAAATCAAACTAGGAAAAAACTGACCGTGAAGTAGTCCACTTTTAGGAAAGGGTTAACTTACTTAGCACTGTATCAACATATCGCTATAAACAGCATTGTAAAAACCCATAGCAGTATGTGGGTCCATACCGGTATACCTTAAAATCCGATATATTACCCAGCCCTAGGATGAACCTCTTGTTCATAAGATCAAATATTTTGCTAAGCCTTTTCTTTGAATAAATAGGAGCTTTATGAATATGTAGTGAGCGATGTAGTGATTGTTAATGTGTGTATGACCTGGTTCTTGACGGCAGCCCTCCCCCTCCTCAGAGCGGCGGTGTCCTCGGTGGAGCTGCTCTCGATGCCGCTGTCAGGTCCTGAGGCAGTGGTCAGGCCGCTGCGTTCTTCCTCCACAGAACACAGCCAGTCCTTCACCCTCAGGCCTTGCTCCGCAGTCAGCGCCCCCTCACCCTGCAGCTCACACAGCAACCTGGGGATGGGTACACAGACATACATATTCAGACAACTACTCCTGAGCCCATTAGCCAAACACAACACCCACACACATCTATCCTCACAATGAAGTGCCCTTTTATGAAACTGTTTATGAAACTGATAATATTACTTCTAGTCAACTACTGAACTTAATGCCAGTGATTATTAAGAAAATTAAAGCAGTTTGTGTACATTTCATCTCACCTGTATGCAGTGTCAGTGCAGGTCCTGTAGTGGGCACTCTGGGCTTGCAGTCTGATGATCTCTCCCTCTCCGGGGCGCAACCGTCTGTCTGGGTCCGAGCGGGCGATGATACGGGTCTCTGAGCGTTGACGGTTCTCAAGGGCCCTGCGAAGCGCCCGGATCTGCTGCTCCAGCCCCTCCACACGGTCCGGCTCTCCTCGGCAGTTCACCGTGGCCCGGTTCTGGATGTTGCGGGCTCGCTTGGCGTAGTTCAGTGTGTTCAGGCTCTCGTCAAAGTCCGCAGAGGAGGGGCTGATGCATGCAATCATCAGCGTCTTGGCGTTTCCTCCGAGAGAATCTTTCAAGATCCTGAATACAGAATTTAAATGTCAGACTTAAATTATTTGCAAAAAAAAGGAGGAAAACAATATATCCTGCCCAAATGTTAGATGACTACATACCTGGTGATTTTGGAGTCCCTGTATGGTATATGGGTGCCTCTCCTCTTGGGGTCTCCCAGGGCTCCTATGACATTCCCCAGGGCTAGCAGGCCACTGTTGATCTGGATGCTCTCCTTCAGCCTCTCTCCTGTGTTCCCTGTGCGGAGGATCCTCTCCGACCCCGCTAGGTCCACAAAGTGAAACTTAGAGGAGAGGACGTGAGGCCCGGTGCCCGTGGTGGGGTTACCATGGGCCCGGGAGCTGCCGCTGCGCTGGTCCATGTGCACGCTGAAGATGGTGTGTGAGCGGCTAGAGTGGGGGTTCATCTGGGTGGCGCCGGTGTGTCTGGCCGTGTTGCCAGACTCCAGCAGGCTCAGCACCTCGTCCAGCCCCTCCACCTCACACTCCTTCACCCCGCACAGCACTGCAGGGAAGCGCACACACGAGCACAGACAAGACATGAATAACTAACACACATGACTTTGACTACTCCCTACCCTCATGTTGAACTTTAAGATCCCTGACAACACAAAGATATGCTTGTTTGCGATAAATATTTGTTGGGGGAAAAAATTATATATATCCATACCAATGTTGCCCTTGTCATCCTCTCTGATGTGGATGTCCTTGCTGGCTGTCTCCACCTCCAGCAGGTCCCTGAAGTCCTCCTTGTACACCTCCAAGTAAGACACTCGGACAGAGAAGTCACTGAGGTCATTCTCATCCAGCAGCTTGAAGACCTCAGCCACAGCCCTGGGGATGATGCCCTGCTCCTCATCCCTAAAGGAAGCTACACACAGACACTGGGTTCCTATACCCTGTATGGTATAGCCTAGTAACCGCTCTGAGGATAATTAAGTATGTACGTATATAAAACCATTGCCTGCAGCTTTGCACTGTTTTCATTGAAGGAACACGTACCTCTGACACACACATGCACCACAGAACTGATCTAATATAACACATACTTCATCACACACAAACACACACGCTCTGTGTTGTAACCATAACCCACCCACACAGATTTGCCATCTCACACACCAGTAGCTCAGATGGCAAGCCTGTCTGGTATGGACTGTTCCCGCAGGCTGTGGCAGCTGAATTGTAGGAAGTGCAGTTGGCTTCCAGGATGGGTGTGAACTCTCTGCATATCAGCATTTCTATATCACACACCAGAAGATGTGCATCTATTCTCCGCTCCTCTACACTACTAGTACATCTTCTCTGATGGAACTCAAAAGGCATAGAACAAAAATTATTAAATGACCAAACATTGCAGGTAGCGGGGAAGAAACCAGAAACTCACAAAGGTTGGCTTCTCCGATAGTGTATGTCTTCCCAGAGCCTGTCTGCCCATAGGCGAAGACAGTGGCGTTGAAGCCCTGAAAGAAGGCCTCTATGAGGGGCTGGACACACACAGCGTACACCTCTTCCTGGCAGCTGCTCTCCTCAAACAGGAAGTCACAGTGGAAGTGTCGGTCGTGACCCAGAGTGACCCTGCGCTGCTCAGGGTCAGCCGTCATGCAGCTCTCGTGGCTGTGCAGCAGCTCCTTGGGCAGCAGGGGGCGCACTCGAACAGCGACCTGTACCGCCGTGTCCTCCGCCCTGCCATGGCCAGGCACTTTGGGAGACATCGCTGGCAGGCTGGGATAGTAGTCAGGGGTCCAGGACTCCCTTCAGGGTCTCTGGTTTGTGAGTTCAATCATCTTAGACAGGACATCCTACACAGGACAAAATAACCACAATCAACTCATACACTCATAGAGAAAAACCCCATCAATAATCCTCATACAGAAAATATGTTTACATTCAATAGAAATAAAATGTGTCAAAGAAAGAAAATGACAGTAGAAAGAGACTAAACAAATATATTGTGTAAATAATATATTATAAACTGGGTGGTTCGAGCACTGAAGGCTGATTGATATACCACAGCTTTCAGCCAGACCATATACCACAGGTATGACAAAACGTTTATTTTTACTGCTCTAATTACATTGGTAACCAGTTTATAATAGCACTATTATCACCTCTGGGGATTGTGGTATATGGCCAATACACCACGGCTAAGGGCTGTATCCAGGCACTCTGCGCTGCATCGTGCATAAGAACAGCCCTTTGCCATGGTATATTGGCCATATACCACACCCCCTCGGGCCTTATTGCTTAAATATAGGCCTAGCTCTATCTAGTTATATAGAAAAATGCCAATGAGTCCATGCTATGATGGGAACTTAATAGATAGCATTGTTATCTGGTCATAATAAAATAAGCATCTAGCAAAGCAATATGTGGATTTCTGTAACTGGCTAGTCATCTGCTAAACAGCACGTCCAGTCTGAATTTATTTTGAAGATTTTTATACATTAATTACTTTAATTAGCATGGAAAAGATGTCTGACGTCTAGACCGCCAAGTAGACAAAAACTTTGATTTGGAACTCGCACAGCCTGCAGGCTAGCTTTAGCTTAGCTACACACAGGATAGCATAGCTCTGGTCCATTGCGTGTCCATTGCATAGACGAACCCAATCAATGATTTGTAGAGTAGACCCAAAAGTATAAATGTTGCCAGAGAGTGCTGTCTGTAGAAGTTTTCCAGAGATCTGTATACAATGACGAGATGTTAATGTCTCCGCCCTAATAACGGGAGTCATTGTTCCAAAGGTGGGAAGGTGTTTATGTAAAATATTATCCCATACATACTAACGCTTCGCATCTTCCTCTCTGACCCTTCTCTGCGTGTGCAGGGTACCATTTATCCTAAATAAAATACTTTCGACCACTGGCGTCGGGTGCGCCTGCACTAGTGGCGATCCGTCGTATGAGCGTGGACCAAAGTGCTTAAAGGTATGCCACCCTGTGCGCGCATAAGGAAACGTTATCCATCACCCTGGCAACATCTTTACTTTGGTGAGTTACAGCAGTGGTATATTGATGCCAGTCACTAAACAAAAGTAATTTACAGCCAAAAATAACACTCAGACTGAAGATGTTGTTAGCAGATGACAGTTGTGGATGCTTTGTATTGTTGTCTCTACCTTCTTGCCCTTTGTGCTGTTGTCTGTGCCCAGTAATGTTTGTACCATGTTTTGTGTTGCTACCTTGCTATGTTGTTGTCTCATTTCTCTATGTAGTGTTGTCTCTCTTGTGATGTGTTTTGTCCTATATTTATATTGTTTTTATTTTTAATCCCAGGCCCCCGTCCCCGCAGGAGGCATTTTGCCTTTTGGTAAGAATTTGTTCTTAGCTGACTTGCCTAGTTAAATAAATGACCAGCCAATTCGTTGTCATCGCGCGATGGACCAGATCTAACGATAGCCTAGGTAGCTAGCTTGCTAACTAGCGAGGAAAGTAACTTTTTTTTTGTTGCTAACTAACGTTAGCTGGCTAACATTGTTTTACGAGAACAACAAAATACATACACGTATACCGTAACGTTAGTTGCCAAAATAACTAGTTTGGTTGAGCATCTTCACAAAACGCCATCGTTAGTTAGCAGAATTTGGCAAAAAAAGTTTTATCTAGCTAACGTTAGTTAGCTAACGTTAGCTACGTTTTTTGTTGTTGTTACACACAAATTAGTTATTCCGTACCTCTTATGCATTCATAAAGCATCCACAAACAAATGTGTAAAATGAATACGTAAATAACATATTGCAATGTATTCACTTACAGAAAACTTTAACTTTTCAGCTTCCAATCCATTAAACCTCCAGCAGAGAGACTTGAGAGTTGCAGGAAAGGTGTGGGAATGTTTGGATGAAGTGATGTCATTCAGTAGACACTAGCAGATGCTCGTCCAAGGGGTTTTGACTATGTGGTAGCACAGATAGAACACATCTTTGGGTATACATCCATGACCGTAAGTTACTTTTTCGTAGCAGGTTGGGAGAATTAGGTTAAGGTTAGGAAAAGGGTTAACTAAAATCCTTTACTAGCGTACAATGAAAAGTCACTTCCGGTCGTAGCTGTACTGTATCTATTCACAACCAGTCCAAAGTAATGTGCTGAGCGTGTTCAATTGAAACCGCTCTGGTCCAATGACTGTAATCAAATAAACTATGATTCTGAATCTTCTCCGGTTGTTTTACATTTGAATAAGACAGGAGAAATAAGAGTACTCTAGCAAATATGCAGTAGGTTATTTGGCAGTTTATCCTTCAATATTAAAACATGGTTAATCATAGTCTCATTATTATTATTGCAATATCCACATATGGTTATATTATGTTATCTATGTGATTTAATATACAGTGCATTCGTAAAGTATTCAAACCCCTTCCCTTTTTCCACATTTTGTTACGTTACAGCCTTATTCTAAAATCGATTAAATAAAACATTTATCAATCTACACACAATACCCCATAATGATAAAGCAAAAACAGCTTATTAGAAATGTTTGCAAATTCATTAAAAAAATATAAGTATTCAGACCCTTTGCTATGAGACTCGACATTTTTGCTCAAGTGCATCCTGTTTTCGTTGATCATCCTTGAGATGTTTCTACAACTTAATTGGAGTCAACCTGTGGTAAATTCAATTGATTGGACATGATTTGGAAAGGCACTATAGTGCACTATAGTTTTTCTGTTGAGTTTCATAAATGATTGCTACTACACAGCAAACGCCACAGTCTTTGACTTCATTCATACTTTGTTTTGAAGATTCTATGAGACAAATTATAACTTGTTCTGGCTTTGTTGGTGATGTCATGCTGTTTTCTGCAGCATTGAAGGTCCCCAAGAACACAGTTCCTCCATCATTCTTAAATGAAAGAAGTTTGGAACCACCAAGACTCTTCCTTGAGCTTGCGGCCCGGCCAAACTGAGCAATCGAGGAAGAAGGGCCTTGGTCAGGGAGGTGACCAAGAACCCAATGGTCACTCTGACAGAGATGGTCACTCTGACAGAGCTCCAGAGTTCCTCTGTGGAGATGGGAGAACCTTCCAGAAGGACAACCATCTCTGCAGCAATCCACCAATTAGGCCTTTATGGTAGAGTGGCTAGATGGAAGCCATTCCTCAGTAAAAGGCACATGAAAGCCCGCTTGGAGTTTGCCAAATTGCACCTAAAGGACTCTCATGCCATGAGAAACAAGATTGTCTGGTCTGATGAAACCAAGATTGAACTCTTTGGCCTGAACTCCAAGCGTCACGTCTGGAGGAAACCTGGCACCATCCCTACTGTGAAGCATGGTGGTGGCAGCATCATGCTGTGGGGATGTTTTTCAGCGGCAGGGACTGGGAGACTAGTCAGGATCGAGGGAAAGCTGAACGGAGCAAAGTACCGAGAGATCCTTGATGAAAACCTACTCCGGAGCGCTCAGGGCCTCAGACTAGGGCGAAGGTTCACCTTCCAACAGGACAATGACTCTGAATGTCCTTGATGGCCCAGCCAGAACCCTGACTTGAACCCGATCGAACATCTCTGGAGAGACCTGAAAAACGCTGTGCAGCGACGCTCCCAATCCAACCTGGCAGAGCTTGAGAGGATCTGCAGAGAAGAAGGGGAGAAACTCCCCAAATATAGGTGTGCCAAGATTGTAGCGTCATACCCAAGACGACTCGAGGCTGTAATCGCTGCCAGTGGTGCTTCAACAAAGTACTGAGTAAAGTGTCTGAATATTTATGTAAATGTATATATATATATTTTTTAATGTATTTCTAAAAACCTGTTTTAGCCTTGTCATTATGGGGTATTGTGCGCAGATAGTTTTTTTCCTCGTCAATCAATTTTAGAATAAGGCTGTAACATAACAAAATGTGGAAAAAGTCAAGGGGTCTGAATACTTTCCAAATGCACTGTATGTATGGATCATGTTTTGTCATGTTTCTGCAGAAAGCCAGCTGGAGTCACGTTAAAAATGACCTTTCCCAAATAAAAGAAAGCAAATAATTACAAATAAACCAATAATAACACTATCAATTTATGTAAATGTGATGTTTTGGGTGTAGTATCATATCCGTGCTCATTAAAGGCCTCGTGAACAGCTAGTTTTCTGTCTGTAAAATTATTGCTTGAGAAATGTCTTTTTGTTATTAGAAGTATTTATTTTTTATTTAGGACCATTTTAATTGAAAACAATCACAGTAAGGTACTTAATTGTTACCCATAAATTATTTGATATTGAGATAAAAGCGGCTGCAATGGATCTTTAAGAAATTGATTTTGAGACTATTGGATCTATGCTTGAAAAGCCATTTCTATAGGCTATTGCTGCTGAGCCCCTGTCTCAAACCCACTCATCCTAACCCTATGGCACAATTAATGACCTAATAAAAATGTAGACAGAGGAGGTCTACTGCTAAAATTATCCCAAAGGTGTTTCTCCAACATTGAGTTCAGCTTGGTATCATCTATTATGGATTAATTTCAAAATGCACTGTATAAAACAATCTTTTCACTGTACTTCAGGCCATTTTAATATTCAATTTTGCAAAAAGACCTTGGAGATTATTCTTCCTGCAGTATAGCCTGATATTATTGTAGCATTTATATCTTTATATTTTGGTTGTCTGTCCATTTCAGTTGAGGCACCATTCAATTATCCAGCTATCTACAGCATGCCCCTTTTCCATAGAGATGTATTTCTACAGCACAGTGAAAGGGTTGTTGAGTTTCACCAACAATGACCCTCAAGGCCATGGAAATCAGACTATTCCATACTGATTTGTTCTAGGCCGATGTCTGTTTTTTAGTAAAGGTTGCCATGGTAGTAACCATGGAAACATCCTACACTGATCTCAGAGTTGAAGGTAACGCCCACTCTCATTGTTACTCTCTGTGATGCATATTCATATTCAAAAAAAGCTATTACAAATGGCTGTCATTAGGCTTCCATTTCATCTGTCCATCTCTCTTTCCAGTAACTACTGTAAATGCGATAAATACAACTAATTTCCTCCAATACATTCTTCTTTCCTTGCGGCGAATGAATTTAAAATTCTATAGAGGTCTAGAATTTCACAAAATTGTAAAGGCTATACTGCTGGGAAATTATACATCATAGTCATTTGGCACTATGGGCCGTCTGGCGTGGACAAGGCTTACCTGTTCAAGGGTTACTACTTACTATTTGCCACTCAAGGTCTATGGAATGATATCTGTAAACAGAGTGTGTGCATTGTGTTATTACAGTGTTAATAACCTTCTGATTGGTAACACTAAAGAAAAAGTTAAAGTACCTACGCTAAGATTTCATAAGACTTGATCGAATAAGAAATCACAACGCATAATCCATTGTTTTATAACATATTTCAACACATTTTCATTTTCTGTTCATAATATATCAATCCCATTACTGATCATGGATGGTAGTTCATAGCTCAGACTGGTAATATCAGATATATAAAGTTCAATAAGATGTGCTCAACTCTAACCAAGTTCACTAGTATTAAGCTTTGAGTATGTATTCATACTGACTATTAATTTAGACAAGAAACCTGGAGAAGAACCGTGGCGAAGGAAATTAATGACTGTGGCCTGTCATGGAATAACATTCCCAAAAAGACTGGAGATTAGCAGCAGTGGTGCTCTCTTATAGAAAACTTGTGTTCCACATAGGAATGAAGAGGATTAAGTATGAGTATTTATTCCATATCAACACTCACAATGGACCCAGCATCTGATGATTGAAGCCTCTTTGGCCGAAACGTGTCCATTTTAACATCAGATGTAGCCTAAACACAGAACTGACAAAAGCCATTATATTTTAAAAGAAGAATAAAAGACACCTCTCAATCAAGATGAGTTTTTTTTAATGGTAATATACATACATTATGTGAATTTATGATGAAATGTCAAAGCACACATAAGCCATCGAAAATGACAATAGGATAAGAGTCCACTCTTCCTAAGCGTTCTACTAAAAGCTTGACGTGTCATTGATGCATGAGTCCTGGACACTGAGGTAGACTATGACTTGTTGTCTGGGTGCTGAATTTACAACAACAAAATCACTAGTCTTCCATAGCGTCCAGGACCACAATAGTCAGAACTCTTCACCTTGAGCTGTGGCTCCGTTTCTGTTGTAGCGTTCTGTAAGGTCAGCTTGGATGGTAGCCCCCTGAGTCACGATGCAGTGTCATCTCCCTAGGGAAAATAAAAAGACATGGCAAGCTCGATCAGGGCCAGCCAGATACATTGTAAGATTTAATTTACCACCTGTATTAATTACTAGGAAATTAAGACAAATTAAAGACTGCAGTTATAGCTACTAAACTGTTGGAATTGTATATTATGGCTCCATGTGCCCTTACAAATCCTGTTTTGGAGAAATTAATAATGTCATGGTGTAAAATCTCAATGCCCTTTCCAGTGAGTGGGCAGAGAGTCTCCCAAATCCATAATATTCTCCTTCAGTTCCGGAGACTGTCACCTGTGTCCCCCTCCTCTCTCAGTGCTCAGGAAGGACATAGTCAATACAGCCACAGCACTCTGAGTCTAATAAAACCCATCAATGGAGAGGGGTTGTCCTTGTAAATGCTCAAACTGCATCTAATGCATAGTGCAACCAATGGTCCAAGTGACACGGTGGGACACAGAGAAACTAATGTGCAATAGACCGTGTTAATGCACATCATTTTCCTAAGACACTTTCAATCACGATCAGATCTCTTGATTGGATGCATTGAAGTAGAAATAAAGAGTTCAAATAGGACATGATACTTCACCCGCTATCCTCTCTGATGAATATTTAGCCATTCTGTTTAACAGTCGGAACAAACTGAGTAGCAGAAGTATAACAGTCTTTCAGTGTCAAGTTATCAACTTGCTCATCAAAGGCAGTTCAACCTGTCTGGATGCTGAAAAGGTGCTGAAAGGGAGTTGGGTCCTTGAATTTTAAACAAGTCAATGTGAAATAAGGCACTTGGGTAAATGAATGATTCCCCATTGATCTCAGCAGGTAGTGTAGAGCTGTGTTGGCCGCCTCTGGCTGGGACTGTGGCTAATCTGCTTAATTTGAAATGGTATTGTGACTGCTTAGCCTTAGACTGTCTCTCCACTCTTCTCCATCCCTCTTGCTTTCTCTTTGTCTACACGACATACACCTACAGTACAAACACATAATTCTATATCAATGAATATATAATTATTAGCCTCTAAATAGCTTTTTGTCATTACCCCCACTGACGGGTTTGGCTGTGTGCTAACTGGCCTGATTAGCCTATATTCAAGTCCCATTTATTTTGCATAAGGAACTGCTTGGGTTATCACAAACAAAAGCGGAGGTCATAATTGGATAGCATTGTATGGGAGTCAGCTCCACTCAATGGGAGCAGACTTGGCTGGGAAGGAAAGGGTAACTTGCCACCGACATGGGTAATGTATTACATTAGGAGTCCCACTGTGAGAGGGAAATTGACTTGGATCAAATACGTTTTCCCAATTAAATATATATTAACCATAATAGGGCCATCCGCTAGTGTGAATATGAGAGACTTGTTCAAAATAGCAGAGCCTGCCTCTGCATCCATTTATATATTTACTTGGGGTCTTCATGAGGAAAAAGGGCTGGAATATGTTCCTCTTATTTCTGCTGGAGTCCTGGCAGAACTAATAGGTGCAGCAT